>NW_024609841.1:600000-980910 GCF_016920785.2 Ixodes scapularis | reverse complement strand
CATTTTTGGAGAGAACACATTGTGAAGTTTACGCGCGCACCTCCGCATTGCTGACTGCCGCTCTACTGGCAACAACGAGCAGGGGCGCTCGTGACGTCAGCTACGGTATCCGAGAGCAGACGGCGCTCCCTCCTCCGCGGCGATGTGCGTTGTTGTGAGAGTGGCGACCAGAGTTTGCGAGCGTTGTTTTGCGGATTGTGTCTGGTTTAGGCTATTGACGAAATGCGATACAGGGTGAGGAGAATCAGTGATGCTGCTGCATTTCTTCAGCGACATCTCATCGGTCTCTTACCTACTCTGCGACGGAAGTGTTTCCAGCAGTCCGACGCGAAAGCTGGCTCCTAGAGTTGGCGTCGTGCTAGCAAACAAAACCTTCCATACCCTTCTGCTTCTGAAGCGACATATAGGCCCACATGTCGACTGATCGCGAATGCATCGCTTCCTCTCGGAAGCGATGCCGGCGGATCGAATGCAAACGGGGACCTTCCGAAATTTCGTGCTGAAAATCTTACAACATTTGCTTGCTATTGCTTGACACAGACAGGCTTGATGAATCGTAGTCAATTATTTCCCACGTAGGATCGCGACAGCCTTTTAACTGCTTCTGACGCTGGGCGAAACAGGCACGAGCTGCCCTTGTGCGGATGTTTATACACTTAACATCACAACAAGATGGCGGACCAGTCAAGTTGCTGTTTAGTTTCGGTTTCGGTTTTATCGTATTTGAACAATTAAATATTTCCTAATAAGTTTTTGGGGAATTTACTTGCTGCTCTAGGTCCAGTCCCTTGCGCTCCTTCAGAAAATATGCTTAGTTGAAAACGTTCAAATTTACAGCGGATGTCCATGATATCCATCAACTACCGAATTTGCTGAACTAAAAAAAAATTATAACCACAGAATGGTGTTTCCAATGCCTCGCAGTGCGATACCTACTTTGGGGCTTCTGAGACTGTAGGACCCGGTGAAGTTTTCATGAAGAATAGGAATCACGCACATCGTAATTAAAAGAAATTACCGGCGCTGTTTAATAATTTTTCTGCTAAATTTAGCAAGGAAACTAACGTCACGTTATCAAGTCGTGGTGTCACTTGACCCGAGGTCACATGACCGGGTCACGTGACCTGATTTCACATAAAATAAGATGACGTGGCATCATTTTTTATGCTACATATCGCGGGGAAATCAGCGTCACAATTTTGATACTACGACGTCAGGTGTTCTGACGTCAGCGACGTGGTCACGAGACATGACGTCACGGTGTCAAGCCGTGATGTCACGTGATAACCTGACGTCACGGGACGTCATATTATTCGCTGAATTTAGCGTAGAAAAAATTGTGGGTAGCGGCAGAGGCTTTATTTTCGATGTTTTAAGAAGGCTCTGCTTGAAATGTCGAAAATGGAGGCTCTGCTGCTGCTCACAAATTTGTCTACGTCTGATACACCCTTGGTTGTCTTCCTCGTGCCATCATTTAGATCCAAAGTGTTTAAAACAATTAAACACTTTGGATCTAAATTTAGCGTAGACATGCACTGACGGATAGATGGACGAACCAACAAGTTTCTGAGGTTTGGGAGTTTCGTTAAAAAGCATTTCATGTTCCTAAAACCGCTGCAAACTTTGCTAGATAACCAACTTAACTTTTATTGGTTTATTGTGGCCCCCTTTTTCCTGCCCGCTATAATTATAAAAGGGCGAAGACAAAAACCTTAAACGTCATATCTCGTTCAGATAAACCGGTAAGCACTCTGAATGCTAATGCTGCAAGCTCGCGTGCAGCTGCTGCGACAGGCCAATCCCACCTAGAAGACGATGGCTGCGCTTTTCCCCCTCATACGTCATCAAGTGTGGATCGGCGCTGCGCCACCTCGTTTGCGTTAACTTGCGTCAGCGTCGCCGCTAGCGCGTCGTGCAGCGTCTCACAACGAGCGCGACTATGGCACGCTGCGACGCGAAGATAGACGTCTGCTGCTTTGCGGCATCTCTTGTCGAGATTCAGCGTTTTTCGCTTGGAAGCGGGTCGGGGACACACTCATAATGACGTCACGAGCAGGCCTTGTTATTTCTAGGCGGCATTGGCAAGGCCTCCAATTAGGGTGGTGTCAACGATCTCTTCCACCGGTGCACCGCGATTCGTACGTACGCGGCGTCCACTCTTGCCGAGCTGTGCTCTCCGAGATGCGGCCAGATACGCGCGTCGTAATGGTCGAATTTCCGACCGGACGCGACCATCGTGTCTGCAAACACTATGCGCCCGATCCATCATCGCACTCGTCCGGAAGACAGCGCCGGTCCTCACCAAGTTTATGAAAGGGGCGGGTACAGGTTCCGGCCTTTCAGCTAGGTCTCGTGTCCCGCCTAGCTGACCTTTCGACCGTAAGAAAAAAAAAATCAAGTAAACATGTTTGCTCTTCAATAGTAAAAGCGAAGTTGAAGTCCGTCGATTCTCCGCTAAGTACTTTAAGAAGCCACGCTTCGACGTCTACACCGAGGACCGGACGCATCTCATGCATTTTCAATCAAACTGGCTCTCCCCCCTTGCCCCCCCCCCCCCCCCTCCCCCCCGCCTCCCCCCTCCTACCCCGTCCCGAAGTATGGCCATTTGCAGCGGCAAAAATACGTACGAGAGTTTCGAATATTTACGGTTGGTATTTTATTCGAGCAGAAAAAATAGAAAGAGGAAAATAGTAAACGGAAAAGGAAAAATCCTTTTTCGGTCAACATGCTCACCCAAGTTGTTCTATCGTTGTCATTAATATTGAGTGGGTGCTTGGTACACTATTTTTATCTAGTTTTGCAATTATTTCATGAGAGAAGAATGAGAAAAAAAAACGCTGTAAATATAGACTACTGCTGTCATTTGGTTGTATTAGATTAAAAAATGAAGTAACATTAAATTAATTTCCCCGGAAATACTTTTCAACGAATTCTCAATTAAGCAAATGGCTGAAGAAAAAAAGGGGGGCAGGACCTTTTTCGGGTTGTTTTTAGTTACGTCATCATACCGCAAATAGGCAAGGTGCGCACGATGTACAATAAAGTCGCATGGAGTTCATCAAGTGCAGCCAGACAATGCATTACGGCTGCATCAATTGAGCGAAACCGTTGCTATCAGAAAGCTGACAACACACAAAAAGAAAATCCTTTCCGCACAAGGACAGTTCCTCCAAATTTCAAGGGAACTCCCAATCCCAGAAACTTCGTCCGTGTGACCGCCGATGCATTTCACGCAAAATGTAGCGTGGAGATCGACGACACCTAACATATAATATAGCAATTCACTCTTCATGCTAAATTCAGCGGGCGAATGCACGTGACGTGGCCTAAACACCATTTCAGTTTCCTCGGTAATTTCAGCGCGGGAAAGTTTGCGAAACGACTGTTTAATGTCTTGTAAACGCGTTTAAACGATGCCTCCCTAAAGGGGCCATGAAACGATTTTGAGACTTCTTCCTCCTTAGCTTTCCTCGTCAACTCAAAAGCGAAATAAGAAATCACGGGCTCATGAAGTGCTCGGGGAACGGTACGCTGACTCCAAGCTTCCACCGTGTTTTTTAAGCGCACCATGGAACTTATCAATCGCAAGTGATGAGAAGTGCCGTCACGGCACTCGGTGGCCACAAACGCGAATCCAGATGCTCGTCGACCGATTGATTGTTAACGAGCACACATGCCGGAGGGACGGATTGCTCCTGTCCAGTCCGGGGGCTCGGTTCGGCTGACGTGCTTTGGGTACCGCGGATATATCACGGCGAAAAGGCGGAAAGCTTTCGAAAGAAAGGAGGTACGAAATAGTGCGCTATATTTTTTTAACTTTCGTACCGAAAATCAGTGTTCTTACTCTCTGCCGTCTTCCTTTTGACCCACCAAACGATATCCGATTAGTAACATTCCACTCTAAAATTATTTATCTTAGCCAAAATTCCTTTAATGAACCCTTTAAGTACCGCCTTTTATGCATTTAATGACTTTGGAGATAAAGCTAGAATACGAGGCTTTTTAATCCTACGCTCTATTTTTTAAACAATGCAAGAAACGGGAATGGAGAGAAGGAAATGATCAACACAAGAAAAGCGCTGACTTGCTACTGGAAGTTTATTACTTGAAATATATAAAAAATAAAGAAGCTATAGAAATACATTTTAAATAATATGACTGACGTCCCGCTTATACGTAGCTCGTCCAGACTGATAATCTATGTACGGCTCCAAAAACCTCCCTCAAAACTCTGTCTGGGCGAGCTATGTATAAGAAAGACGTCAAGCACATGTAGAATATTAACGTTCCACGATGCACTGATGTGGCTGGGTGATGTAGGGACGCATGTCTTATAATGTGTTTCTAGAGCTCTTGCCTTATTTTTATCTGTTTCGAATTCCGAGTCAGCGCTTGTCCTGTGTTGATCGTTTGCTCCCTGTTCGTGCTTTTAGCTCTGTTTAAGCCACATCATGTGTAGTGAATGCAATCTGGCCCAGGTCTCGACCTCATTATAATTTAATCCCACGAGTCGTTTTGTCTGCGACTTCAACGTTTCTTAAATCCCGTCTGAACACACATTTTGAACGCAACGTTTCATTTTTGATTCCCACCCAATTGCACAAATACACACAGCACTATCGCCGATACCAGTAGGGCTTCGTTGTCGGAGTCTGGAAGAAAATCGCGGCAACTAGGGTGCCGAAAGAATTAAAAGATAAAGGAAGCTGCGAGGCAGCACCTGTTTTTGGCGCAATGTTGACGAGAGTAACCTGTTTTGGGAATGGTCGACAACCAGAGAGCAAGTGCATTCCATACCATAATATAAATAATTAGACGACGAGCACAAGAAGACAAACAAACACTTGGCACGCAGAGACATCTACAAATATAAAGCAGTCCTATGCTAATCCAGAACTCAGACAGATCGATAGACTCTGCGACACGTCACGGCGAAGTAGTTTTGCATTTCAAGCACCGCGCTGTGCCTGAAAATTAGCGTTTGGAACAAAATAGACATCTGACCATTTTGTACCAAACGCTTTTCTTTCTTCTTTGTTCCGGAGTGCGTGAATTACCGAAGATCTAATAATTCCTATAGCTTCTAATAGGAATCAGTGTGAACACTTAATTTTTAACATGATTTAAAGAATCAATGCTAAAAGTTAATTAATGAATTCTAGTAAATAATCTAATATGTTTTTTTTTTGATGGCGCTGGATCAAGATATCTAAAGTAATTCCCTCAGAAGATTTTATATAAATATTAAGTGAGAGTACTATTTTGTCAGCCTCTACGTGTTTATGCGACAAATGTCGCAGCAGCCGGTCAAGTCGAATTCAAAAATAAGACTGCTATATATGGCGATCGAGTCAACATTTCATGCGTAACAAGGGTGCAGGATCGGTTTGGTTGTTGCGTGGCTGTTATTTGTGGGTTTTACTTTTTGTATATGTACCTCCATTGCATTTTATATTCCCGCTTCTTTGTGTATTTAGAACTTCAATGGCGAGGTAAACATCAGCGACGCAGTTCGCTGGTATTTATTGCTGTAATACGTTTCTCGCAACCTGGAAAAGACCGGGTCTGTTTTTTTCCAAACTTCCAGAACAGAAACCCGCTTTTTTACAAAAACACTGTTTCACATTTGCAAGAACAGAAACTGTCTTTCTACTATGCTGGGCAACAAAAAGTCGGTCATTTTACAGAAAGGACAAGAACCGAACATATTTTCTAACAAAATTTACGAAAGAAAAAAGACAGACGAAAACATATTTGGCGGCTAGAGGGCTTCCGAGCTTTGTCTAATTTTTTAGAGTGATTTTTTACAGTGCAGATATTTTTTAGCACATCGTTGTCGAGGGTATTTAATCGGTTCACATATATACCAGTAGCCCGAATAACAAACAGAATGAAACGCGGTTCCTGCATTTCAGGCAACATCTTGTTTGACATTAATCTATGCTCCCGCTCGCCGACTATACGTGGAAGGCAGCGAACAAGCCCGTGCCGATTTCTTTCCTTCGCGTGTTGCCATACGGATCTTCGAGTTCTTCAAAGGGACACCGCGGTCTTATGAAGAATTCCTGTAATAACTAGACCGAAATCTAATTAGGTGCGGGCTTTAGGATGTAAGTAAATAAACAAAATTAAAACAGATCGAGGCTCCAGGAATATCGCTGTCTTCTTTCACGTAATAAGGTATGTTGAAACATGTTCGTGTTGAGTTGAAGGACATGAAAGGTGGCATGGAGTGCATGTGTGTGTGCGTTTTACCCGTACTGCTTCATCATTTGAAATAGTTTCAAACTGTTTCAAATGTGTTCGTGCTGTGTTCGTGGAATACCCGAAACGAGAAGCGAGATGGGGCTGTGTTTTTGTCACTTATTGGTAGTGTTGTGCGCGCCTGCGAAAATATGTACGAAATAGCATTGCACGTAGTTTGTTAAAAATTGTCAATGAGCTTCGTGGGAGAGGTTTAGTAGATCATTTCCATAACTCCAATATCGACACCCGATACTCTGCCGACGCCTTTGATTATGCATTGTGTGCGTTATCAAGAAAAACATATTCCCACACCAGACAATATGAGCCAATATGACAATGTAGAACAAGAATAGATGCGTTATATTTGTTTTGGAAAATGGTAGCGCGTGCGTAAGGTGCAGTAACCAGCTTCTATTACTCTCTGCGTCTTGCTATTTACGTATAAAGAATGGAGGGTACTGCAACTTGTCCTTCCAGCAAGCATTGCGACTACTGGCTTGGTAACCTGTAATAAAGGAAAAGGGCATTTTCTATATTACTGCTTTCAGTCGCCGATTATTGTCGACAGGCTGTTTGCATCACAAAAAATTTGCCCTCATCGATTCAATTCGCATCTGCATTTTTTTCATAGAATTATTAGATAAAATTTCAAGATACTAATAATGCTCACTATATTCTAGTGATGAATCAGGTCGCGCAGCGCAGCTAAATTCATTGTGTATCCACATATAGCAATAAACCAAATAGACCATCAAAGTATAGAATATATATACATATATATATATATATATATATATATATATATATATATATATAAAACTGAGAAGAAAAAAAAACCCTTAGTGAAAAACAGCAACCACGGACGATTTAATCTTCGACGTTTCGGCCGGAGTCCGGCCTCCGTCAGGAGTCCGACCTTCGTCAGTCTTCCTGACGAAGGCCGGACTCCGGCCGAAACGTCGAAGATTAAATCGTCCGTGGTTGCTGTTTTTCACTAAGGGTTTTTTTTTTCTTCTCAGTTTTATACCCACGCCTTCGGCCTCCCGCCACCATGCCCGTTATATATATATATATATATATATATATATATATATATATATATATATATATATATATATATATATATATATATATATATATATATATATACGTTAAAAGAGCAATGAAGCATTTAGTAAAGTACATTCAGCTGAATAACTCTATTTTAGAAATGCCCCACTGTTTCGGCCAGGTTAATTTTATATTTTCTCATTTTATCACAGATTCAGGTTGCAGAAAACATACCTAGGTCTATTTTCTCTTTTAGATAAGATGACGATTGGAAGTTCTTCCTTTCACCCTCTCTGACCACCTAATTTAGGATTGTTTCGCTAAACTTTCTGCAGACGTATATGCAGTGACCTCTTTTTTTCCACTCTGTCAATGAAGTGCGTCACAGCAAATCCTGCAACAGAAGTGACTTGGCGTAGAGTGAATCTGCTACAAAACTTGCACCAAGCTAGGATAGAAGGTATACCAATATCAGAATAAAAGCGAAACGTCTTCTTAGCCTTAGCGTCCAGCTGAGTCGACCAGACAGGTGTAGCCTGCTTGGAAGGCAGACATAGCATCATCTTGTCGTAAATGATTTTGTGTTTTGGAAAAAAAGAAGACAATGTAGCCGCAGTTTGCACTATGAATGAAAGGACCCCCAATACTGCTGCTTATTTTATTTCGCACAGAATGTTGTCAGGCGAGGATTTGACAAATATTTTTCGTCCTCCATTTCACTGAGGTTAGTGGAGCACTTCACTCATTCCACAGGGCCTTTGTAAATAGCGGGTAAAATTCTAGAAGCCTACATCTTGGTGGCCATAAATACCTTGCTACTTCTATGGACCTAATTGGAGCTTGTCTCACAAACATAAGCCAAATGTGAGGGGCCATGCAATCTGAAATATTTTTGAATTTAACAAATGGAATTCCAATTTAAACTTAGATCAATTGCATTACCCCTCGTCCTTCAGCTCTTCAAGTAGCTTCTGCAGCTTGACTCGCAATTTTATAACAGGCAGCAATTCCTCGACTATTCTATCTGCCAGGTTTAGAAATCTCTCCATCAACCTCTTCATATATGAAAAAAACATAGAACATTGTATATATAACGTAAAGTAACATAAATATGTATATCATGAGGAGGATGAAGTGAATGATGAGGCAGTGGCATGCACCATCATCGCAGGTCAGGCTACACCAATGACCTGACTACCAGTAAACCATTCTGTGTTCTATCATCATCATAACACACAGATCCACACACCAACAGACAAAATGTGGATATACAAGAGAAGCTTGTAATAATCATATTACCAATAAGCTGGAATGCCCGGATAAATTGCCAGAGGCAGCAGTAGAAGTGTCCGTAATGTATCGGAGCCTTCGTCAATCGGGATCCCCAGTCCCGCAACTCTTCTGGCCACTGCTCCATTGCTTCTGGGGATCGGGCATTCCACAGTTTCTTGGTATTATCCATACATAGTTGGAAGTCAGGAAAACATTGTGTTACTGATGTTATGCTGACACTGAAATAATGATCAATCTACCCAATGACCTTTGGCTCGATGTAACGATAAGGACCGCATTTTTGTTCTGTAAGCAAAACTTCTTATAAGACCCCATAAACTGATCGTTTCAAACAAAAAGTTGGTATTAAGCCACACTTATATATTTTTACAAACGGAGCGACGAAACCTATTGATAATCTGGCATATGTGTAGTTGTGGCCACGATATATGCAGAAGTGGGAGCCAGTTTGATCATTAACCCCCCCCCCCCCAATATCACCTGCGCAGCAAATTTGCACAGTGAAGGTTTCACACTTGAAGGGACAAAAACAGGTATAATTCGCTTTGTTGTATAAAATGTACTGAGAACAAATGTTGGGGGAAAAAGCACGACATACAGACGATTGCAAGCAAGATCACTCGCGGCCGCCATGTCTGGCTCATGCTGGCAAGCCTGTGAAATTTCAAGCTTGGCAAAGCTATGTTAAAGGGATACTGAATCGAAATTTGAATTTCGCAAAATAAGGCTCTGGAAGCGTTGAACGGGACTCTACGAACTCCGAAACATTGCTCGTACATCGATATCTCAAACGGATGGCCGCACTTTTCGAAAAGAAGGGCGCGATCAAGCGAGGCCTCTGACATCACTGTCCTCCGGGAGAATTTGAGAATGAGGGGGAGCGGCCTCGCTTCTCTCCTCCTCGCTTCGGTTCCCCAGCTCGACACGGGACATAGTGAGGAGGAGAGGGAATAAGAATCGTGACGTGCCTTGCCTTGACGGCCTCGTCGGCCGGGTTTAGTCGGGCGCTTCTTTTCTAAAAATATGGCGATCCGTTAGAGATATCGCTGTATGAGTGATGTTTTTGGGTTTTGCATCGTCCCACCTATCTGTCCAGCCTTGTTTTGTAAGTTCGAAATTTCGGTTCAGTATCCCTTTAACGCGCCAGCTGCACGTGCTTGTACTCATGGGGCAGAAGTCGGGGCGCCATGCTTGTAATTGTCTATCCACTGGAAAATACGATGCTTACTAGAGAATCACAGAAATTAAAGTATTTGTTTGTCGAAAAAAAGACGGAATTGATCTAAATTGTTCGTTAATAACAGATCACTGGAGCACCGGGTTGTGACACTACCTGAATTATCCACAAGTGTAACAAAAGTCCCTGTCACTGTCAGCTACCTTCACATACCTTTTGAGATAGCTACGAGGTGGGAACGGAAACACTGCACTAACGGTGGCTCATGCTGGGATCACAAAGGATCAGGACAAGTCTCCTCAAATGCCAAAAATTCCGGTTGTACTCTGACGCTATGAAACACATGCACATTTCCGCATTGCACAACTACGTTCTGTTAAAATGTACTTTCACATAGAGGGTATGATAGCGCCAATGCATACAAATCAAAACTGCTTTGTTTGCCGTTTTGTGATCAGGGCAGCCGCGGCCACCGATACCCGGAGCCGCCGATACGTGCACTCCGTTTGGCAGCTGAAACCAACCTGACACAACCAAACCAAGAAGATCGACAGGAGGGGCGTTTTTTACCTTTAAGCTTCGAATCTCTGGAAGAAATCTCCAAAGCTATTTTTTGTCAGTCAATCTGACACGTTTCGAGCATCAAGCGATCGAGCTCCAACGGTTTCAACGATCGAACCGCTTCCCTTGCTTCCACTTTGAACGTAGTTTCTACCAAATACTTCTGCGTTTTAAACTTCAGCCCCGTCAAATGCATCAACTGGTTCAACTTGAAAGCTCTTTTCGGTGAAGTCATCCTTTTCTTTTGAGAAGGATTTGATTCTTTAGTCGTAGTTGGTGATAGTGTACAAATTAAAATAACAAAAAAAAAAGGCATAACCATGTTTCTGACAACGATTCTTGGGCGAGTGTTGGCTCAAGTTTTTGGTCGACTCGAGAGAAGTCGAGAAACCGGAGTGCTAGTGTTGTCCGCTGTCACGTGGTCACATCTGGCCAACGTTGCCCTGTCGCTCCTCTCGCTTCTCTCTCGGTGGTTCGGTTGCTCCGAGCAACCAAGAGCAAAGGTTATGAAGAACCTTTTCTAAAAAAAAGTTATTCATCGCCGACTGGCCCTTCTAACGTTCTCAACCGTTCTTAACGAGCTGAAAGAGTTCTTGGGGCGTTGAAGAACCTTTCAAGAACGCATTTATTTCAGAGTGTAGTTCTCTTCACAATCTTTGCGACCGCTACGCTTTAAAGCTACAACTTTCTGGTATTTAGGTGGCCATATAAATGTTTTGTTGGTTCAGTTGTTTTGCTCGTAGGTGAGCCTTGGTTTGACATTTCTACGTCGCGCTTCTCTAAAACTCTAGCCACGGATAAGTGAATTGTCCAAAACCTCTTGTTTCTGCATTTTCATCGGTGGGGACAAACATGTATGTAACGCGTTACTAGTCACAAGTTACATCTACCTAGTTACTTTTTGGTTAGGAGTAACGCATTTAGTTACTTTTTTCAGAAAAGGAAATAGTAACGTGCTTACTTACTTTTAAGGTCACGTAACGAGTTACGGAATTTTGTTGCTTTTGAGGAGTAACGATTACAACAACGTTTAAACAGCAATGTTTTAGTTCTAACCTGAGTATGCGTCTATTGGGATTTGGGATAAAGGTTTATCGAGCAAGGTTTATCGATGAACACGTCAGTCGAACTCTAGATCTGGGAATGCCCTTCACCCAGCGAACACAACAAGGTTCGTTGGTTGAACCTTTCTAAAATCGCGTACTGACCGTATGTAAACCCGGAGGTTGCCAACACTGTAAGGTACAGATCCCATTGACAACGTTTAAACAGCAATGTTTTAGTTCTAACCTGAGTATGCGTCTATTGGGATTTGGGATAAAGGTTTATCGAGCAAGGTTTATCGATGAACACGTCAGTCGAACTCTAGATCTGGGAATGCCCTTCACCCAGCGAACACAACAAGGTTCGTTGGTTGAACCTTTCTAAAATCGCGTACTGACCGTATGTAAACCCGGAGGTTGCCAACACTGTAAGGTACAGATCCCATTGACAACATGGAACTTTAGAAGCAAAAAGAGTAAAAGAGAGAGGGAAATCCCAGATGCACCAGTCCTTTCTGAAGCACACCACTGCCGTTCCTTCGAGCGCGTCAGTAGAACGACTCTGCAACGTCGCCGGAGATGTATTTAAGCGCAACGACCAGGGTTGGGCAGAAATACTCAAAAATGTATTTGGAAATACAAATACTGCGATACATTAAAATAGTAGCTAAAATACTGATACTAAGATACATCTGTAAAAATGTATCGCGATACGTATCGGAAATTCATTTCAGAAAGAGGCAAAAAGTATTTGGAAATACAAATACAGGAATACATTTTAGAGAGGGCAGAAATACAAATACAGAAATACTGATAGTGCAATACGTTTTCCAAATTTTTTGAGACGCCAACTGAGATGAAGCTTGAAGTTTGAAGTGGATGTTTTTGATCCCGAAATTACTTTCTTGTAGGCTTGGCACTTTGCCTTGAAGGTAATGGTTTCGGACGACAAGGAGTCTTCAATGGGCCCAAAAAAACGTTCCATCAAGGGCTGACCACGGTCCCTTCCATGACATACTGTCTGTCTGACGAGAAATCCTGTCAACATTGATCGCATAATGTCACGGTGGAATTAACTAGTATTTTTTGTCTATAGGTGTGGCCTCGAACATGAAACTCTACCACGCTGCTGTATGAAAGGACAATACGTACTTTCGTTGTAGGTTACCTAGTTGAAGATCGTGCATGCAGTGTCAGTTGGGTTTTTGAGAATAGTGGACCACCTGAAGCATCTTGGAATACATGTCTTATCTTCTGTGACGGTTGAAAGAACGATACGGTAGCATCCTTGTTCTGAAGGTCCTTACTACCGACCCTCCGCCACCGACGCACGGATTGCAGTCCTCCAGTTTTGCCTAGCATTATCCAAACATAGAGCTCGTGGATTGCGAGCTGATATTGCCGGCACAGGTGCGAGCTGTCCGAGAAACAGCGGTCTCGAGACGAGTCGCGGGAATACGTAGTCTGGGATGGCACAGCGAGGCCACTTCTGTCCTCCTTCTGGGTTTCGGATCACCAGAGCAGCGGGTCACATTCACGTCGGCTGATGACGTACCCTTGAGCCGTGCAATGTTACGGGCGCAGCCGCAGATGCATTCGAATATGTGTTGACCTTCGCAGTGTGAGTCTTCCTACTATTTCAAGTCAACCACCGCCAGGCTCGTGCTGCAACGGAATGTGACTCAGCTTTGCCGGCTGGGTGTACTCTGTACGCTAAGGCAAGAGAGACGGTTAGCAGCGGCCATTGGATGCCAGCAAACAATGACTCAAGAAATCCCTACCTAAGGACCTGCGGCAGAAGATGCTCTGACTCCCCTCCTGGCACGCCACCTGGTTCGAGTCCCCGACTACGCAACACTTCTCAGAAGAGAGAAGAGGACGTATAGAAAACTAGTTTGCAGAATCAAAAGGAACCCTGGTCAGCATAGGAACAATGCCCCAGCATCTCCTTGCCTCTGATGCCCCCAGAAAAAAAAAAAAATGCGTTCGTACTTTTTTTTTTTTTTCGGGGGCGGGGGGGGGGGGGGGGGGGGAGAGTATTTCTCAAAAAATGTAACGAAATACATCTCATCCTGATTGTATCGCGATACAAAGAAAAATTCCAAATGTATTTCGATACAGGAATACAGATACTGGTGAAAAAAAATGTATCGCGATACTGAAATATTGATACGAAATGTATTTCTGAAATACTATCGCGATACATTTGTATCGCGATACTGCCCAACCCTGGCAACGACTACTGAAAAGAAAACAGTAAACTATGGAGCAAAAGCAGTTGTGCATTAGGCCGTCAAAGTAGCGAGAAATGTAACTCGTTACGTTTGATGTAACCTAACCCATTCTTTTTGAGGATAGGTGCGAGTCACGTATTTAGTTACTTTTTGAGCTTGTAACGAGGAAAGGTATCTATTCACTTTCTGGAGGGCAACGTGTACATGTCTGGGTGTGGAATGTAGAAAGCGTTGAACTGGATTCTTCCTCCGCCGTTAACGTACGATCGTATAAATGCACAATTAGGTATGAAAAAATCTTGGCTTCTGTTGCAATTCCCCGGCGGACGAACCGAAACACGAGCCAACTTAAAAAGCAAAAAAAAAAAAATAAAACAACGACGTGATAACCTTAACAAAGGGAGCTCTTCGCTTAAAAAAAAGGTCGACTATGGCAGTAAAAACGAAACTTAAAGAAATAAAAAGAAATGTCTATATAGTTACACAAAAGGTAAGACAAAAAAGAAGATGAAAAAAGGTGAGAGCTAATTTACGCCAATAAAAACTCACTAAAGCAGATCTGATTAAGTTTGAATAATGGCACCCGTAATTATCTATCTCACTCGCCGTTGACCTGGTTTTCGTAAAAGTGAGAGAGAAAGAAACGAAGGAAGAAGAAGAAAGCGACGCGGAATTCATTACGACCGCTGCTGCCCTGTGGCCGACACGCCGCCCTGGTGACTGTTGTGAATAGTAACGACGCGTCGCTTCTGCAAAACATTTTTCTCCCTCGCTCGCGCCAAGTAAGTTCAAGAAAGGCAGTGGGCAAATGACAACCGTCCACCGCGGCCTAATGGCGCGGCGAGGCTTGCGTTTTTCGGACGAGCGGACGCGGGGTGGGCTAACACGGGAGAACGGAGCTACCAATTAGCGCCCGCGCGAATGCCCCCGCCCCGTCCCAGGCACACGCACGAACAAACGAAACAAAACGACACCAGGCGTGCAGTATGAGAATCACCGAAACCCGCAGTTACGTGTTCCACATCACCAGAGCGCTTCGTTTCGCTCGCTTTGCTTTTTGTGATTCTTGGCAACGGAGCTTTTTTGTTTTTATCTGCCATTCTTCGATACATTAAACGACGACGGAGCCACCAACCACGTCTACAGCGGAAGGAAACGATCGGTACAGCCGTGCTACCATCAATCCCCGTTGTTGTAGCAAGTAATCGTGATCGCCGTGCGAAAGTCTCCCCATAAATAAATAACTAACTAAATATATATATATATATATATATATATATATATATATATCAGGCAGCTTATAGAAATCTTATAGACATTTAACGACACTTTTACCTTCCTATTCAGTCGTGTCGTATCCAGCTTTTAATAGATTTTGTGCAGAATTCATTTAAACTGAAGTCTACAAAGAGCAGACGATAGAAATGCTAGGGTTTTCTATCGCCACATCTCAATAGACTTTCTGTCACTATGTGCCTATAGAATTACGATATGCTGGACTAGAGAGAATAATATTGTGTAGTGCGGAGAAGCCACATCGCACGCAGTTGGAACCTCCTTGCGGAGCCCTTTTTCCGTCTGTTTAAAATAATTATAGCCTCCTGCAATGTTTTATAGTTGGAGCTACAGTTTACCAAAGCTTAAAAACGGCATTTCGTATAAATCATTAGCAAGAAAAAGACAATTCTCTGGTCATCGTTCTAAGTTTGTGGAGGGCCTCGTTTAAATAATAGCCTTTCAAGTGTAGGATATATGAGGCGGTGGAGCAGTCAACAGCACTGAATGACTAGTGTTATCAGTGCTCCCTCGCGCCTCTATTTGTAACGTCTGTGTATGGGCACACAACAAGTGGAGTGTGCAATCGATGGACGTCTAAAAAGAAAGCAATGGAAATTATTATTTGTTCCCCGCCAGAAAACCTGGTCAATTGTCATGAAAAGGGCATAAAAAAGTTGTTAGAATTCCTGTTTCATATGCAATGTATATTCAATCTCTATACACCACGTTCTATAGAAAGTCTAGAAAAAAAGCGACCAAAAAGCTAGAAACGGGGGTAGAAAAGTTGGCAAAATTGCTTTGGACTATCAATATCTTCTCTACATTTTCGTCTGCAGAAATCCTCTAGAAAGTGGATAAATATTTTTTTAAGGGCCGCCACTGGCGCCACCGGTGGCCACTGCTTGACATCAGCCATCACGCAAGCCAATGGAAAGAATACAGACAGGTAAGGGCATGGAATATAGTGAAGAATGCTCGACAGCGAATATTTTGTTATGTATCGGCTATTATACCTGATGTATTATGCCTTTTTTATTTTACCTGTTATTGTACGTGTTATATTAGACCTGCTAATCGAGAAGCTTCCTAGAACCCATTAATAAAATAAATATGCCAGAGACATTAGGGCGGTACGGGCGTAGTCTTCACTCGAGTTCCAAACAAAACCCTGGAAGAAATCCTTTGGCAGAGAGAGTATCGGTGCATGATTGTGTTATCGCACCGTAGGTCCGCAGCTCAGGCACGTGGAGCGAAAGGCCGTGCTGTAGAACCCACCGATGCAGGGTTCAATACGCACCGCTGGCTATTTTGATCTGAATAAGAATCGCACCGGCGTGCGGTCATGTATCATTACTGCGCGATTCTTGTTAAATACGTTGGGACGGTAGTGGCACTGCGGTGGCTAAATTTCTCATCTAAAGCGGAGACACCAGACGCCCATTGGAAAACTTCTGGCTGTCAAAATGACTTAACTCGGCACAAGCGATTGAAACGATGCGGATGTGGCCAGTTATATTTTCCGCCGTATGACGAGCAAATAAAGACGGCGGTTGTGGAAATTACTCTTTCTGGACTTTAAATGAAATAATGCAGTCAAAACTACCGAACCTTGTGATCACTTTATGATGACCGGTCACTAATCTGCAAAACAAGACTAACTCGCCTTCATATACAAAGTCTCCAATTTAGACAAGCGTGTAATAACTAGGGCTGGGCGTTGAATTAAACTTTTAAGCCGATTCTGCGCTTTAATCGATTAATTAATCGAATAATCGGTCTTTTGCTTTTGCATGCATAGTGCATAAAAAAAACTTTTTTAAAATTTTTTTTTAACACGTGACAAGCGGCGCAATATAAAATTTTGTTTAGAATTAAGCTCGAGGTGTAGTTGAGAACTGCTCAAAGGCACTCGTACCATAACGTTATTACTTCAGCTGCATGAGGCGAAGAGGCTCGTTGATATTCTCCGGCAAAAGTGACCTAACTTGATAGTTCACAATAGTCTCTGCTGCGCTAAACGGCCACCCAAACGACGTTGAATAGGCTGGTACACGCTTAACCTTCTGCAATTCTCTTGAGTTAAAAAATCTCGCCCCTACAATTTACTTTTGGTTAAATGTTCACTTAAAGCTTGCCTTTCGTACAGGTTTACACGACCACGTCTGCGTGGTGAACGCGATGATTTTTTACTTTGTTATGTTTTGTCAAAATTCAATCGATTAACGGGTTAAAATTTAATTAAAATTAAAGCATTAATCAATCAATCGGTAGGTTAATCAATCAATTGCCCTGCCTTAGTAATAAATGATTTTGAAGAGTGGCAGAAATCAACAAGAACGCTTTTGAAATTTGACGTCTGCTGAGTTCAGCTGACTTCAATACGTCGAACGGTCCCCGTTGACTGTCGGCAACTCTCGTTGAACCGTACTAAGGCTTTTGCCCAAGAGAGTCGCAACCTCGAAGATAGACCACATAAAGATTTTTGTTTAAATAAAAGCTCGCTGCCTTGATAGTTTATGTTTTTGAGCACAAAAGGCTTGACACCATCCGCAAATAATTCTATAAATGATTTATCCTGGAGGACAACTTACAGATGTAAACAAAACTGCAGTTTTTCACTTTTCTTATTGAGTCTCATGCATTTAATTGCTCGCGTCAAGCGATGGCTGCAGGTGGTGCCGCTCGATCGCTGTAAGACTTCAATATTTCGAGACAAGCAAAAGACATGATTTGGGGTTACCGCCTTTATAGAGAAAGGAGAGGTAGAGGGGATAACTGGAGCTTTGGATATGGTATCAGGAAGCTAGGTGATATTGGTGTGCCCTACCGCGCTCTGTTGTCACATTTTTGGAGGGCAGAAAAGCATTTCCTACGACTTCAGAAAAAGCTTAAGGTAGCTGACAACGATGATTTGAAGCACCGAGATGGCTGAAATGTTGCACAGGCCCATTCACATAGGAGCGTTTGCTTGCATCTTCTTACCTACATTACGAGTCACCAGGACATCCGTGTTTTGTATGTCACGTGGGAATATACTCCTCCAATTGGTTTCCACGCTTTATACAAGGCACGGATTAGTCAGTGGCTCTCAACGTGAGGCAACAGGCTTCCGAAACACAACGCATCGTGTAAACAAATAGTACTGTGTGAAAGGGCCTTTACTCCGAGGTCTAGCATATTTCTTTTTAACGTAGCAGCTTGGGCGAGTTGGTTGCACATCATTACACATCTAGGCGTGGCAAGTGGTTTCCGCGTATTACCGCAGTGGTACGCGTCATCAAAATAGCTATTTTAGTTCGTGTAAAAAGAGAAGCCAAAACCACATTGAAGAAGAAGAAAAAAGAAGGGTAATAGTTTGCAACGTTCAGCGTACTCCGAACACTGTAAGTTGTTCCAAGGACCATTTTTCTCGAAGCTCCAGGTAAGCAATTACCGGACAGCCGCGCTCAGAGCCACGGCCGTTCGAGCGATGGTCTCGCACGGGTTGCTAGGTGTGCACAACCGCGCGCCGCAACGCCCTCTCCGGGGAAAACGTTTCGTTCCCGTCGGGGCGACATGTGCACGCCTCACGGTCGTTACACACAAAGCTTCCGCCGCCCACTTGTTTCACCCGAACTTTACTGCCCGTTCCTCGTCGAGACGACAAGGAAACGCAACAGGGAAAGAATGGCTGCTTCCGAGTGCCATGATTCGTTCGTGCGGTGTGGAAGCTGCGACTTCTGACAGAGGGGCCCCCATCTTTCACGTCGCCGCCGCGACATATCATCTTTCCCGACTGTCCTGTAAGGACCCCTCTCACTTTCCGCGGTTTTCTGCGCGAGAGCGATGGAAATAGGGTAGGACATTGTTGGCGTAGATGAGCCCGATGGTGGGATTTGAGGGCAATTGGTAATAATCAGAAACATGGCGCCGAAAAGACATGCTCGCCGGCTTGATTAGATAACTTATGTTTGTTTCTTCTGCTGTTATTTTTTTTAATCGCTATTGAGTGGATAGAAACCGTCTTTGGTTACGTTAAACGACTGACTTCTTCCGAAAAAGATGGTATGGTCTAGATGGCGGATAGTTCATCCTCAAACGTGCTTTGCACAAAAACGTTTCTAACGGAAACTTTCGGCGTAATCGAACTTACGCTTTAAGAAGCTCCTCTACGTCGACTGCAACACAATGCACTGCTTAACACCAATCAATCGTATTCCTTTATCCTTGTAGCGAAAAAAAAACGGTATCGTGCCCCAAGGGCAATAAGGCGTCCATAGCAAAAGCGTGTCCACCCCTTCTATTACTGCGACGTCATGGTCATTCCAGCCTAGTATAAATCGCACTAAGTGGTTTTTCAGATGGCCAACTATTAGTGTTCGTTTCAACGCGATGCAGTGAAGCGTGTTCTTCTCAACCCTACTAATTATTAGAATGGAGAAACATCTGCAATTTGCAGCCCATCAAATATTACCTCAGGTTTGTATGCACTCTTAGCAATGCCCGCGTGTCTACCTTTCCTCGTATAATTCTTAAATCAGGTCTGCATTACCGACGGCGAAAGAGGCAGACGGTCAAAGACGCTGTTTCTAAAGGTAAAGTCGGCGACATACAACTGACGCATGAAAACGCTGTGAAACTCCATGCTTTGTGTAGAATCGCAGGATGCACCTTTTCTTGGGAGAAGACGATTTCGGCATCGTCACTGCAAGGGTAGTCAGCTTAAGGAACAAAGGGCGCTTCAGTGCCGAGAATATTTTTATCGCTCTTCAGCCAATGACATTGCGACATTAGTCAATAAGAACGCCGAAGAAGGAATGATCAAGCAAGGAGCGGTTGCACAATAACCGATGCCCTATACTCCGCGACAACTTTTTTTGGCAATGCAGTGGAAGGTACGTCCCGCGTCCTCTCTCCCATTTTGAGTGTGCGCAGGCTCTCCTCCTCTCCCCGGAAATGGGGGAGGAGGAGAGCCTGCGTACACTCAAAATGGGAGAGGGGACGCGGGCCTCTACCTTCCACTGCATTGCCAGGAAAAGTTGTCGCCGAGTATAGTCGAGATTCTTTCGCAGATCGGGGGCCTGGTTGGTTCATCAATACAAGCACGAATATTTGTTTCGGGTGCAGTAGTGCTTGGCTGAATGTGCGAGCCTCAAATATTCAGGTTGATGCTGCCAAAGTGGCAGCATCATCGTGGTCTTGCAATTATAAACACCTACAGAATAAAAACGCTAAGGCGTTTCTTTCTTTTTTCGGACACCACGCTCTTAGCACGTGCTCTTTGCCTTCCGCCGTGTTTTGGATGAGCGTGCACGCCCGAAGCTCACAAGATGCCGAAGTGTTATGAAAGGTAACAAGTTCGCGCTGGAGGCGGAACAACTGAAAAATTTCCCTGCCATCTTCATTCTGTAACTTACTGCAGTATGCTTTATGTGTGTATTAAAAAAGTTTAAGTTTAACGAGTTGAAGTATTTTCAGAAGTTCCTTAATACTTACAAAAACTCGGAACGAAAACTCCGCGCAAAGATTATTCAGACTCTTTCTTGGAAAGAGCCGGCGACCTGGAGCCTTAGCGCGGTCGGTCGATATCATAGAAGAGTGAGGTGAATTATATCCAGTGAGACGTATTTCTTTGGATTCCTCTTGACTTGGATGAGCCTTAATGGATGAGCCCGGCTGCTTGAGGAGAAGGCCATTCTTTTTGAGCGAATATATATATATATATATATTTTTTTTTTTTTGGGAGGGGGGATTTTTACATGGTTAGGTCTCAAGGTTTGTAATCCTACACTTTACAGGAAGCCTCTGAGTAAGTAAATAGACCCAGCGAAGTCCCTAACATCAGATGTATATATATCTATATAAATATCTCCATGCCCAGTGTGCAGAGGTTTACTACAAAAATTTCTTACAAAGCAAATAACTCGTTATAGAAGTTCCCTCCTTTAAATTTGTGTTCTACCGGCCGTTAAAAACTGCGTATGCATCCAATACAACGCATTGTAGACTCTGCAACGTTCCAGCACGTATGCTTCCCCACGATGCACTCCGAACGCCAGTAATCGGTCTCAGATGCAAACTTTTGTTAAATGACAACAGACGAGATTTGTGCGCGTTACTTAAAAATTGTAATGGATTACATTTACAAATTGCCCAACCCCAAATGTAATGGATTACCGTTACAAATTACTTTCGCTCAAAAGTGACGGATTACGTTACTCGTTACGTTACAAACTACTTCACGTTACTTTTACAGTACGCTTATCAAGAAAGCCAATAGAAACAATTTTGATGTTTTGAAATATGTTCTGCAACACTAATTTCGATTTCTCATACACCCGCATTATGGTAGTCCTTGTAAAAATAAAATATTTTACTTGCGAGAAAGATTGTAGATCAAAGGTTCACCTGTAAGCTGCAGCAAAAGCTGCAACCTCACCCGCCATCCCGCTAGCTTAAAGCGACCGGAAAGGATCCCTGGAATTGTGCAGAAAAAGCTAGCGGTGCGCATGCTCAGTAGCAGCATCTACTTTCGGTAGAAGGTGCGGAGGTAAGGAGCCGATCTACAAAAGCTTCCAGGGGAAACGGGCCTTTAAATCGTTGTAAAAATCAAAAACAATTAATCACGACGAGATTTCTCAGAAGAAAAATGCGATTGAACGCGATGGAAAGAAGCTAAGTCTACTAGGCAATGTGTTCTTGGTCTTTGTTTTTCACATAGTATTTTCACGTCTTTCTCGTGGTTCTGGTAACCGGTAAGACAAAAAAAGCTTTTTTTTTTTTTCGGTTATTCTCTTCACGATGGTTTTTATTTGAATTTGTTAAACTTGGTATCTCTATGCCTCTGAATTGCCTGCTCATATTGCTCCTGTTTCTTTATTATGTTCATATTTAAGAAAAATTAGGGAGTAATTAAAGGGGCGGTGCAACGATTTTATGATTAAAAAAATTTGCATCTCGTCATTTTTACGTTGTTTATCGTATCCCGGAGGATAGAGAAGACACCTCCTTCATTAGAAATGTCGCGATTCCGCTGCATAATCGCAAAGTAAAAGTCGAGCATTTTCCCCCACCTGCAGCCCCAAGTGGCAGCCGAAGGAACTACGGCGAAAAGATTACGTGACCTCGCTCGGCTCTAAGCTGCAGCGTAACGCCCGCTAATGTCAGCGGAGAGAGGGAGAGGAAGCGTTCTCCAAGATAGCACACGGGAACCTACACGGCACTCCGAATGACGTCACTGGAGGGGGACCAGGTGTGACCCTGAAGGCTGGGAGTGAGTTGAGGGGTGCCTGAAATTACAATATTCATCTTTTTTTTACGCAACAACTAGGGTACGCAGGCGAAGTCGGTTTTCTGTTCTTTACTTCAGAAGTGTCAGAGGGCAACTTCCAGAAATCTTTGACCGAAGTCCGAAAATCGTTGCACCGCCCCTTTAAAGTAATCCGTCATTAATATTTTGTAATAAAATTACATTACAAATTACTGCCGCAAATAAGCAACGTGGCAATTACAAAATTACTTAAAGGAGTAACGGATTACGAGTGATCCGTTACATGTAACTGAGTACCTCCCAAGTCTCCAAAAGACCCATTTAGCGCTAAGAAGTCGAAATATCGAACCCTCAGTTTTCTACATCATTTGAAACGGAGGGGTCTCTATATAGTGCGTTCTTTTAGCTTTTAACTTGCTGGTTGGTTTGCTTAGCTTATTTTAGTATACTTTTGCTTGAGTTAAAATAATGAGACTCGTGTAGATAGCACTAACTAAACTTCGGTGTCGCAAGCTAAGCGACAAAAACCCCGTGAATAAAAAGCGCAGACACCGAGTAGGCATCTTCAAAAAACAAAGAAAAATTTCATCGTGTTCGAGTGCTTCCGTCAAGAAAAGCAAATGGGATGTTAAATACTTCTCGCGAATTTTTAGGCGTTCACAGATTCAAGGCAACAAAAGAGAAGAGGTCGAAATCCCAGACCTAGAAGGACTTATTTCAATATTCTGTTCAAGAGGGGCAACTGTTGCAAAATTTTAAATCAAGATATATTCCAGCTATTCTTTTGTATTTTCTATCAGACTCGAATAAAAGCTCCTCGTCGGCGCTGTAGAGTAAAAAAAAAAGGAAACTAACCAGCAGTTCGGATTTTGCACGAAACAAATATTTCGATACGCTTCTGGACTTAAGCACCGGAATTCACAGCACTCTTGTACTTGTTCTGATAAAAAAAAAAAAGGAGCTTGGCCATTAGAACTTTTGAAACGCTAAATTCTAATATATGGAAAACCTTTTGAAAGATTAGAAAGAGAGAGATAGATAGTGAAACCATTTAGTAATTTTGACAGTGCCACACTTGTGAAACAAAGCTGCCTAGAGAAAACAAAAATCAATTTTCTGCTAGAAACAAACGTATGCGGGCGAGCTGGTTAGCAAACATGCTAATCTAAACCCGGAGACACGGAAAAATAAATTTTTATTTATCCCCCTCTAAGTGTTTAGATGTATGACTTGACTGCTGTGTGCTCTAAAACAGGGGTCACACTGCTAATACGTCATTTCAAAGACAGCCTTCGAACACTGTCTGACGCTCGTTTCCTCTTTGTATGATGATCTTGTCACATGGGCCACACAAAACCTGTCTGCAGACATGTTGAAAGCAAACATATGTACTGTAGGGTTTTCTGCGTACTGCTCACCTGTCAGAAGGACCAACGAGACAGATACCAAAACACAGCTTTATCGTCCGCAATCTGGCCAGTGACTCCTGCCCGCCCGAGTCTGTGCGTAGCTCGCGCGCCTTGCTTACGCGCCGGGCGGCGAACACGAATACCTTTCTGTTAGGAACTGTGACCAGATGACGATGACGACGCTCGTTCTTCTGGCGCCGATAGCGCGAGCAGCGAGGTTCCCAATTCCGCAATCACGAAATGAACAGGTACCTTTGCCTGGCTCCACAGTAGCAGTGTTATGTATTGCCACACCGGCGATTCGGTTAGCACTTCGCTATATTGCCGAAGACCCCGGACATTACGCGGAAAACGGTTGCTACCACCAGTATGCTACCATCGCTAGCATACTGGTGGGGCTCGTATCCTATTAGAGTCGAACCTTACTTTGAGGGAAATCAGATCACATCTGCAGCTCAGAGGCGAGCTCTTTTAGCATCGGCACTAGGAACGAAGGCTATCCGCGTGTTATCTGCAAGTTGCGCACCAGCGAAAGTGTCTGAGCTCACCATGAGGAGGCTGTCAAGTACTTGGATACTTAATTCACACCTAAGCTAAATGAGATAGCGGAGAGTTTTCGTTTTCTACAGACGTCGACAGGGAGACAATAGACAGTTTTAGTGGACCGTACGCTATAGCTTTGCGTACGCAAGGAGATTGCGGGTCGTGAGTGCGCATGCGCAGAACGCAATAGAAGGGCTAGCGTATTGCGTACGCACGCAACGCTGGGGATTTTGCGTTGCTGGCTAGCGGGCCTTGCGGGACGCTCTCGAGAGATCTCGGACCCAACGAGAGCTCCAGTTTCAAGATGGCGGTTGCCTCGACTTGCGCAGCAAGGGCGACGTGGTGTTTTCGAAGTTCTGTGTTACGTGAAATTGCGTGGTGTTCAGCTCGGCGATTTTTTCTGGGACCCACCGCGGTCAAATCAGATCGCCCTGCAGCTGAAGGAGTGCACAGTGGAAATGTTCGCCGCTTGCAGTGTGCGTCGACGCTGCGATCCGCTCAACGCTAAGCCTATTCCCACAGTACATCGCAAAAGTACGAACGACTCTAAAAGAAATCGCCGAAGTTCTCGCTATGCACTAGACATCAGGGTCATGAATTTCATTCCGCGATAGCATTGATAAAAGGTGCCGTTTCCACGGGACGACTGACGGAGGCTCCGTGATCGAATTTGGCTACGCACCCGTACTCGTAGCCTCTGTACCCCGCAGAAAAGCGTGCGTGACGAGGCAGCTGTGGCTTGGTTTATTCTGAGATAGAATGATTGGACACTTTTTCTCTTTTAATATTTCTTTCCAGGAGCATGGTTGTGCTATAGGCACGCGGCATTCTACGGCTCTAGCTAATTTAACCAAGATCATGCGCGGTGTTCACTCGAAAACGTAACGCACAACTAAATTCAGTCCGAGCAGGTCATTTTTAGCGTACGCTATACTATAGCGTATTGCGTACGTAAGAACCTGCAACGCTATACTAAAACTGTCTAATGACACAGTTCACGATTTTTTGCTGGACAGACGTCGCATCGCCGACAATTGTAATTTTGGGTCGCTGCTAGACCGCATGTTCCGTGACCGCCTTGTTGGTTGGCTGCACAACGAGAAGCTGCAACAGACCCTATTGGCACGCCGGGACCTGACGCTGGATTCGGCGATGGACATGGCAGTTGCTGCAGAGGCGGCCAGCAAAGACACCAAGCAGACGGTGAATCCAGAGGGAGGACTACAGAAGATGACAGCGAAAAGGATCGGAATTTCTCTGATCCGAACTCCAAGCAAGGCCCAAGAGGAGGTGAGAATATCAGAGCCTTGTTATCATTGTGGAAGAGTCCCACACCTTTGCAGTCACGGCGGGTTTCGGAAAAAATGTATGTTTTCGCTGTGGCAAGATTGGACATGCTGCACAGCTCTGTACTTCATGTAAGGCAACATAGGCTGCGGGGGCCAATGTCTTTTCTAGAACAGAGACTGATGACTACAGCGGTATTGATACCATTGTAGACAAAACCCGAAGACTGGGGTTTTGTTGTTCTTTTTCCACTCCAGTCTGGGGGTTATGTCTAAAATGTTAAACCTTCACCAGCTTGTTAGCGCCCTAACGTTTTGCTCGGTATTGATACCCTTTTTCCGTGACCGCATCAAGAGGGTACGATCAACTTGACTGCGCCAGTCCAGCGGCTGTTAACGTGGGGCGGTGTTGACCTGCTCATGGAACTGGACACAGGCTCCCCGGTCTGCGTCATTCCAAAACAGTATACGAAGAGGACAAAGCAAGCTGTCCTCGTTTCCAACAGACCGCATTACGCTTGTCATGCTACCTCAGCAAAGTTCCCATCATCGGGAAGTTGAGTTTGAAGGTCCGTTAATTACGAAGGACGTCAAGTGAACACGGAGCTAGCAGCTTTGAGATGCAACGAACCACGTCTGGTTGCGTGGCAGCGACGTTATTCGAGCCTTCGGCCTTCTTCCAGCTCATATATTGTTTTTGGAGTCCCAAAAACGTTAAGACTTAGATGAGGTCTTGGCAGAGTACCCAGAACTCTTTCAGCGAAGATTGGGTCTAATCAAAGGACTGGATGCACACTTGCACGTGAACAATAGAGCGACACGCAAATTCTGGAAGGCCAGCCCTGTGGCGTACGGGCTACGCCAGTAGGTGACTGAAGAAATCGACCAGCTGGTGGAGAACGGTGTACTCTCGCCTGTTTCTCATTCTGACTGGGCAACTCCAGTCGTACCAGTAATAAACACAAACAAACAAACAAAAAAAAAGGCTCCATCCGGTTGTGCGGTGATTTTAAGCTCACCGTAAACAAGGCGTGTCCGGCGGAGCAGTACCCTTTACCACTGATCGATGACATTTTCGCTTCGCTGAATGGTGGTGACTGCTTCTGCACGCTGGACCTCCGCGAAGCTTACAATCAAGTTCTCCTAGACGAGAGGTCCAGGAGGCTGGCAGGACTGAACACGCGCAAAAGATTGTTCTGCTACAACCCTCTTCCATTTGGCGTGGCGTCAGCCCCTTCGATCTTCCAGAGGAAAATGGAAACCCTGCTACAAGGCATATCAGGAGTACAAGTATATCTGAATGATGTACTGGCCGGGAAGAGGAACGTGGAGGGCGTTGAAAGACTTCGTCAGGTCTTGCAGGTGCTCCGTGACAACAGAGTCAAGCTGAACAGAGACAAATGTTGCTTCTGAAAAGCAGATGTGGTCTACCTGGGACACAGGATTGACAGTAAGGCCGGGCTACATTTAACTAGCGAGAATTTGGAGGCGCTCAAGGATGCGCAGGCAGCATCGAACGTCAGCGAGCTACGCTCGTTCCTGGGTCTCATAACATACTATAACCGGTTTGTGTCCAACATGGCAATGTTGTTGTCCCGCCTGTATGCTCTATTACAAAAGAGGCGCAAAGGCACTGGGGACAAGATGAGGACAGGGCCTTTCATCGAGTAAAAGCAGTACTGGGTGAGTCCAACATGCTAACTCACTACGACCCTACAAAGCCTTTGGTTTTTGAATGTGGCGCTTCACCACATGCATTTGGAGCTGCTCTTTTTTTATTGTCGTGGAAGCGACGTGCAACATGTTGGATTTGGTTCCCGGACATTGTCAAAAGCGGAGAAAAACTACTTCCAACTAAAACGAGAGGCCTTGGCATTGGTGTTCGCTGTCATGAAGTTTAGAGGTTATTTGATGGGTAGGGATCTCACCCTGGTAACTGTCCACAACCTCTTGGTAGGACTTTTTCACCAGGACAAAGCCGTGCCGGCAATGGCCGCGGCCAGGATTCAACGGTGGACCATAATCTTCGGTGGATACAGCTACCGCATCGAGTACCGGGCGGGGACAAGTAACACCAATGCCGACGCCATGAGTAGACTTCCATTGTCTGCGGATCCAAAAGAACTGAAAGAAGAACATCCTGAAATAACTGCGTCCTTAGAAGGGTTGGATAACGGTCTGGTGACAGCAAAACAGATGGAACAGATGACTGCGGAAGATAAGGGGCTGCATGACGTCATCAACTATACCCAGCGTGGATGGCCGTGGAAGCTGTCGGTTGTATAAGAAGGGCTTGAACCTCAAAGGAGCAGGAAAGACGAGCTTTCAGTGCAACACAAGTTGCTATACTGGGGAAACCGGTCATCATTCTGGAAAAGGCCGGCTGAAGTGTCCTCAAGCTCCTTCACGAGACCCATCAAGGCGCGTCAGTCATGAAGATGGTTGCTCGCTCTAAATTCTGGTGGCCCTCTCTGGAATCGTCTATTGTAGACAACGCCCATCGGGTGTGAGACATGCCTTTAAGCGTCTTTGCTAGCAGCTCAGAAACCCGTTGACTGGCCGGTGACAGGTGAACAATGGTCGAGGCTATAACTTAGATTATGCTTTGACCGTCGATGGGAGGATGATCTTGATTGTCATCGACTAGCATTCAAAGTGGATTAAAGCGACGGCTACCAACCATGCAACTTCGGATTTCACCATCTGACTACTTCGACAGTTGTTCAGCAGTTTTGAAATTCCAAGGACTGTGGTCACGGACCGGCCCGGTTTACCTGTAAACAGGTGAACCCTGTTTACAACTGGAAAGTTTTCCCAGTTTCTGGACAACAACCACGTTCACTACTTCTCTACAGCGCCCTACCACCCGCAATCGAACGGCCTCGCCGAATGAGCCGTCCATACGGTTAAGGATTTCTTGAAGAAGACAACCGGGTACACATTGGAAGTCAAGTTGTGCAGGTTACTTCTCAATTAACGGCGGACACCTGTGGTGTCAAGCAAGTCTCCATTTCAGTTGATCTTGGTATACCAGCTCCGCTCACGTCTAGACACGTGCTTTCCAGACAAGATATCACGGCAGACTGCGGAGGGCGAGTGGCAGCATCCACTCTTCAAGCCAGGCCAGAAGGTCTTCACGAGAAATTTCGGTAAGGGCGCAAAGTGGCTGCCGGAAATCATCAAGAGCACGGAAGGCTGTGGTATGGTTACCGTACAGACCTATTCGGAGCTGGTACGTCGCCATCAAGATCAAGTGCGCCAGCGTCGAACAAAAGACCCACTCGGGTTTCACGACTGGGCTTCCACGACGCTCAACGCGAGCTAGGAAACAGCTGCAGCCCTTTCAAGCTTCTCTCTAAGGGGGAGAGATGTTAGGAACTGTGACCACATGTTGATGATGACTCTTGTTCTTCTGGCGCTGGCAGCGTAAGCAGCAAGGTTCCCAATTCCGCCACCATGAAACAAACACGTTCCTTCACCTGGCTCCACAGTAGCCGAGTTATACATCGCCAGACCGGCGATTCGGTTAACAATTCACTACACTGTCTTTGCAGTTATGAGCAGCAAAACCAACATCCTCCCCACCGTCCCCTGGCTCCGTGACTGCACCCTTTGGGTGGTGGTAGTAGAGGAGGAGGGGGTTGTGAGGATTCATAGGCGGCGGGATACGGTTCTTGGAGGCCGCCTCCAGACTTGTAAAGCGGTTGTTGCGGTGGCCCAGAAGGTCCTTGAAGGACGGCGTGCCGTCCTTCAAGGACGGCACGCCTTGAATTAGGAACGCCTGATTCGAATACCCGGGCTGAATTGTGATGTCGATGAACTGTGCGTTGTTCTGTTGTCCCACCACTCTCACCACGGCCAGGGAGTCGTGCATATCTGTACTAAGGCACAGCCGTTCTTGCTCTTCGGGAACTTGATGCCCACGACGTTACAGTACAAGCGGAGCAAGCTGAAGATCTTTTCGACGTACATCTTCTCAGAGTTGAGGCTGTACATCATCAGCAGGGACCCCTGGTGCGGGACCGTTGCCTGCGCAACGAATAGGCACACGCGGGGCCGTAGCTTGCACCGCCGTGATGCGGTGAGCCTCCGTACCGGTCCTGGGGTCTGTTGGGGGCGCCCCGTAGCTATCGTTGTAGCTGCTGCCGGGGCTGTTGAACGTACTGGCTCAGGGTCCGCCGTAGTCGTAGTAGTTGCGTTCGGCGTCGCAGCCCTAGCCGGCAGAGGGTCTTGGGCCGTCCCGTGCGCTTCCGTCGCTCTCGAAACCATGTGGTTTATCAAGTAGGGCAGGAAAAAGTCCGGTGGCTTTGGTGTGGTAGTGGTGAACATTATGAAGACCCGTAAAGAACGAAACGAACTAAAACGATGAGTAGTCTTCTGAAGGGGCTTCTACGAGTAAGTGTCGGTAACCTTGGGCGCGGCAATAGACTCGTTAAAGTTGCTTGTATACTATGAGTGTTTATTTCCAGGAACCACGCGCAAATTCAGTGAGGACCGCAAGTTTATGTACTTCTTGCACAGGGGATGCGATGATGTCGAAACGCAGAGGTCTTATTTGCTGATTGGGAAAAAAAATGGCGGGTAGACCTCAAGGCATCTAGCATTGAGCTCTACCCACTATCCTTTCAATCAAAGCCAGTCAGAGCTCGGCATTGTTCCGACGTCACCGCAACTCCTGTGCAAAAAGCAGAAGACTTTCTCTCCGCATAGGGTGCGGAAAAGCACTAGTTCTCGCAAAGCCTATTGTAACGCGCATCGTCTTCTAAGTCTCCGTCTTCGTTACCAACATCAGAAGGAGTCCTCTCAGAATTAAGTGTCAGGGGAGCGAGCGTTTTCATTTATTCGGGAGCCCGAAGTCAAACAGTGCTTCAACTCTTTACTCAACCGAACTCCAGCATCGATTCGACGAGTTCGCTGGATCGATTTCGTCGTACCTTGTGCATATCCGCTGCATGATCGAGCTCTCTCACGACGCCTCCCTCTGCCCAAATTTCGGCCGACAGATCTCGCTGCCCTTTTTCCCATCTAGCGGGGCAAAGCCGCACCTGCTCCTTTCGGTAAGGTGGGAGCCCTCGGAAGATGCAATTTCGATCTGCCCTTTCAGCCACGCAGTTTCTCCACCGCCGACGCCGCCGGCGGTGCTTAAGGAGTCCAGCACCTACAGAGCGGTAATAACAGATGGGCTCCGAATTATTCACGCCCGGCATTCATTTTCCGGGGAGCGAAATCAATCTTTTCTTCCGCCTGCGATTCCGGGATTCTTACGCGGGCCACTTAGGCGAAATCGATCTGTCCGGCCAGAACTTAAGAGAGGTGTGTGTCCCCCGCGCTTGGCGTGGAGGAAAGGTTTTCGAGCAATTACGATGCACGGATCCAGTAAAACGAATGAACTGCATCATGCGGAGAGCTACCGTCGCAAAAAAAGTAAATAAAAAAAAAAGAAAACAGGATTATGGCAACAAGACAAATATTGGACGTTCTTAATCTTTACGAGCACAAAACTTTTTTTTTTTGTTTTTGGGCAAAATTGGTTGATTCTTTGAGAAGCACAATACGAAAGTGCACACCTTAGTTTGGCGATAAAGTAACTACATTCTTAAAAATTGTTCGTGCTCTTACTTTCGCTCAGAGCACTGGAGGAGCCATCACAGCGATTTGATAGGAGCACAGCTTGTCAAATTTTGATGCTGAAATTGTAGCCAAAACCCGAATTTGGCGTTGTGACGCTGAGCGTGATGTTTCACGTGATTGAGCATGCTCAGTGTTACTTTATTGTATTTAATTTATTTTTAAATGGAGATGTATTTTAGGGTACCTCCGCAGATCGCTGTCATTGACTCTCCGGTTTCTTTTCCGGAAACGTTGGCGCACAAACGTCTTAGAGTGTTTTAGAATAGCGCAAATATCCTTGTGTTAGTACCAGTGTTGTACACGTTCCTCAAAAAAAGAAACGAAATATCGTTCCTCGTTCTTTCTGATCTTTGGAACGCGTTCCCTTCACAAGTTCCATCTGGGAGAAAGGAACTCATTCCCGTTACAGTTTAAAAATGGAACGTATCGTTACATATACGTTACATTTGTGTCTTGCTGATTACCATATTTAGTTATATCGAGGAAAGCAATTTTTTAAAATCTATTCCATCAATTGGGAATATACGAATTGGAATGTCGTGATGGAAGGGCGCCAGGAGGAGAAAACAAGTGGAAGCAGTGTTTCATTTGTTGATATATTCACCTTTAAAACTCTCAGCGTTTAACCATATTCATGTTTCTGGAGGGCGATTTTGGCGAACTAAATGTTCTGTTATTCCATATTGCACGAGCGTTTTACATCAACCTCACGTTTTTCAATTCAACAAAGTCCCTTGTTCGGACATCACAACAGGAGCTTTTCAATGTAGCTGTCCGCAAGAAGAGCAAGTGAAGAAGAGGGTAGGGCTTTTGGAAGGTCAGTCTTGAAACTACAAATACTTCTTTGCGAAGGTTATTTTTCAGATTGAAGGTGGGGGACAAGGTAAGAAAAAATAGAAGTTCATTTTTGTGCATCTTCTCAGTGACGAATATTCGGGATATTCGGTGTACTTTCCTGTCTGGTAACCTGTTTCTTTTTTTTTTTTTTTACTGTAGGTCTATTTTAGAAAGTTTCGTAATCGCTGTAGTCGTCCTTAAATTTCTGGGTGTATAAAAATTTGTGGATGCCAAAAAAAAAAGAAATAGCCGAGTTCGAAACTTCCCTTTTTTTGAGTCTTCGACTAAACGTTTTGCTTTTTGCACCGCAGTCTCGAGCACTGAAAAAAATCAATGTCCACTAGCTCTCCTGCGGCCGATCGTTACCAAGCGAGGACCACACAAGATAAACCCTCAGATAAGTAAGCAAAAAGTAAGCGATATTCTGCTGTTCGTAAAGATATTGTCTTTATACTTTTAGACTTTCCCTCTTTAAAAAAAAATAAAGTTGCCCCACTGGACGAGACAAAAGGAACGCCTTTCTTTTTTCCGTTTGTGGGATCTTGCTAGCTACCAACACAGGTACCGATAGGGTAACCAAAGGGTTGTCTCAACAGCGGCGATATCTGAAAGGAAACATCAAACCTAGTAGCGCGGTCCCCACATCTCCGCGGCAATATAGACGACGTTTAGGGCTACATTACCGCGGGTCGGTTCGATTAATTACCTCCGTCGTTGCCAATGATCGTCTACCCTGTCTCACTTTCTCGAATATAGCGGAAGAGAAGACACGTACCAGAGGAAGGGCAGAGTCCTAGAGCATTTATGAGAACACTCTTAAAACGAACTGCAATGTCCCCATCCGAAATGCCCCCCGCGCCGGCAAGGTAAGAAAAGGTCCTTACGTGGCCAGACGCGGTTTTCCGGAGAGCCAAGACCGGGGAAGCGTCGGAGAAGTCGCCGACACACGTCCTATCTCTTTCGCGGTCACCCGGAGGAGTCCCCTTTCCCGAAAGCGGGAAAATAAGAGGCGAAACCTCCTCGCCTGTCAGCAGTGATCCCATTCCAAGAGGGGGGACGGAAAAAGGTCCCCCCCGGGAGAGAGTGAGGAGGAGAGCCCCCCCCAAGCCAGGCGGCTCTCCTACGCTTCACGGGCAGGTCGGAGCTCACGGCGAAGGAGGCCGAGTGTTCCGTCCCGCGGCCGTTATCGCAGCTATCGGGGAAAGGAGATCACAGGAATCCCCCCACCTTCCAGTAAAAATGTAACGCGTTCCCGTTCCAGTTCAACCGATTCAAAATGGAACGGCGGCGTTGCTTCGTTCCTTCTAAAAGGAACGCGGTCCAGGAACGCCGTTCCTTGGAACGCCGTTCCGTACAACACTGGTCAGCACTGAGTATGATGCACGCAAGCCCTCAGCGGAATGCTGGGGAGAAAGTCAAACCAGCGCTTTTAGTAAAGCGAAACGCAAACGTATACGCAAGCAATTGCACCGCCATCCAGATGTGCGCATGCAAGCTGCTCCGAGTAATCTATGGTATTTTGTCAAACCAATCTGAGTCTCACGCTATCCCGCACACGACGAGAGTTATGAGAAGGGCACGCAGATGGCCGCTGCGTACGCACGCCAAAATAGATAGCCAGTGTACGTACGTAAAGTTCGCGGCGTTGCGGGCGTATAAGCATGCTCAGTTTGGAACACGCAATGCCAGCGCAAACGCACAATGCTTGCATTCCTCCTATACGCCATACTAAATCTCTCTTCTTTTATAGTGTCGGTGCGTAGATACTCCGGAATGTATGCTGTTTCGCGATGTACTCGGTACCCCGGTTATTTTTCTTTTGGTTAGGAGCATGCTCTGATAGTCGAAGTGCCTCAGTAGCAAAATATAAGTGTGAAGCGAAAAAAAAGCGTACTTTTTAATTTTATGCAATAAAACTTGGTGACGGGCGTTTTCTAGTTTTTCCTAAATTTTTCGTGTTATAGAAAAGTAACTTAAAAGTGAAAGCCGTTTACAACTCCCTGTAACGCCGAATTAGAGCACAGTTCTTGAGGAGGAGGAGGTAAGGGTACTGGGGGGAGGAGGGGGAGTCACGTGACCTCCGGGGTCACGTGACGTCGGGGGGTTACGTGACGATGCCGATAACGTCATCAGTGACGTCACTGACGACGTAATCAGTGACGATGACGATGCGGAAACCGATGACGTCATCAGTGACGATGACGATGCGGATGCTCGGTGACGTCGTCAGTGACGCCATTGATGACGTCATCAGTGACGATGACGTCATCGGGGGGGCGTGACCTCGGGGGAGGGGGTCGCGTGACCTCGGGGGGGGGGGGGGGTTGCGTGACCACAAGATAGCCTCTCCCCCGGGTCACATGACCTCGGGGGGAGGAGGGGAGGGGTCACGTGACCTGGGGGGAGGGTCACGTGACCTCGGGGGGGGGGGGCACGGGACTTGGGGGTCACGTGATTTGGGGTGGTCCCGAGGTGACGTGACCTCGGGGGGAGGGGGGTCACGTGACCCCCCCCCCCCCCCCCCCCCGGTTACGCCGACGCCGCTCAACCCTTAAACGGGCGCCTAAGAGCTGCGCTCTAAAAAGTCTAGTCGTAAAATAACTTTTAGAAGCACTTTGACTTGTTTATATTTTGCACCCTAACGAATATTTTTTAATTGACGCCTAAAGGGTCCTTCGTGAAAAACCTATAAGGAGTTCTTTTAAGCACGTTTTCTGATGCGAAAGAGTTCTTCTTTGCCCCGTTGCATTTCTAGTGCGCCAGGGGGCGATAGTGCTTGAGGTGAAGAACGGATTCATTTATAGACTGCAGAAACAGGTAGATAATAACCGGAGTGTGACGTCAGAAAAGGGAGTGCGGTGATTGGTTAGAAAACGACGAAGTCCATGTATTCGGTGGCGAACCGGAGGGCGACGGGGAGTGCACAGCATGGGGAAAGGGATTGAAAGTGGACAATTAGGGTCGTGCCAGCGAATAAAGAAATACAGACAAAAAGAAAAAAGAAAAACTCCGTTACTAAATGCGGAAAGGAGAGTATTCAGGGTGAAATAAAAATTTGGCTGTAAACAAACAAACAAACAGGGAAGCAACTGGTGGTGTAATGCCCAAGGGCGGCAAATCAAAATAAAACACCAAAGCGTAGAACACATGCTTAAGAGTGAAATGTTAGTTACATTAACCGGTAGAGATAGGAGATTAGTATCCGAACGAAAGTTTAGCGTTGAGGCTCCAAGGGAATTCTGTTGGGAAATTGAAAATAAGATTTTTTTTTTTCTTTTTTCGCACGGGGGAGGACGGGGTACGGGAAGGCTGACCAGATAACACGACACTACTCGCCCTCCTCACTGGCTGAACTGAACGAGAGGAGAACAATTATTCGAGCTCCGAGTGAATCGCGGTGCAACACACGCGGAAGAACCTCTGAGAGTTTACATTCTCATAGTTATTTCCGTAGAGCGATGTTCGTTTGCAGGGCTGTCACAGATAACTTGTCTTGCATGGAGCGAAGCAACGCATTTCTACGATTCCCCACTACTCAGACCCCGGTGGCTGATTTCCTCTCGTGGGACGCGCACACGCCTCGACATCGTTACAACAGGCTAAAAAGAAAGCAACATTTCTGAGCGTTCGGACATTGTAGTGGATGGTGGGCCTTGGAGGATAATTGGACGAAGCGGTGAAAGCCCATATCCTACGAATGATGGAGCGGTCCTTCTTTATAAACACACACAGTGCGGCTTGATATCAGAACCGAACGAGTGACTGACATGTCGACGCAGTGCAAGCGAAATAATTGGAATCGACGTGTCCGTGCTTTTCCTCTCTCCAACGTTTGGCTAAGAAATGTTCATCTTAAAACAAATACACGCATGGTTGATTGCTCTGTAGTGATAAACCAGAGACTGCAGGGGCCAAATAGAAAACAGACAACCACATACATGGTCTCAAGAAAGAGCTACTTATTTTCTAGCTATGATTGTGCACTAATAAAATCAGTGGCTGCATTTTTAGACTGTGTTTGTGGTTGTCCGTTTATTTGTACTTGATCCCGGTCTCGTGTTCCTTATTATGGAGTTAGTTGACCAGCTTCCCCGTGTTTTAGAGCGCAGCTCTTAGGCGCCCGTTTCCGGCTTGAGCGGCGTCGCCTTCGGCGTCGGCGTCGCCGTCGCTGTCGCTCGCCGTCGGCGTAACCGCGCGGTGCATTATGGGTAAATTTCCTCGCAACATCTAGCGGAAGAATTTCCCCACTCAATTTAGCGGGATAATTTCCCCGCAAAATTTAGCGGAAAAATTTCCCCGCTAAATCTAGTAGAAACATTTTACCGCTAAATAGCGAAAAATTTTCCCGCTAAATTTAGCGGAAACATTTCCCCGCTAAATGTAGCGGAAAAATTTCCCAGCTAAATCTAGCGGACAAATTTACCTGCTAAATCTAGCGGACAAATTTACCCGCTAAATCTAGCGGAAAATTTTTCCCGCTAAACCTAGCGAAAACATTTGCCCGCTAAATCTAGCGGAAGAATTTCCCCAATAAGTCTAGCGGAAAACTTTTCCCGTACATTTAGCGGAAAATTCCCCGTTAATGCGAGCGGAAAAGTTTTTCCGCTAGATTTAGCGGAAAATTTTCCCGGCAAAATCTAGCGGAAAAATTTCCCCGCTAGATTTAGCGGAAAAATTTCCCTGCTTAATCTACCGCAAAAATTTCGCTGGGGGGTCGCGTGATCCCCCGAGGTCACGTGCCCCCCCGGACCCCGAGAACACGTGACCCTCAGCACCCCTCCCTCCTCTTCCTCAAGAGCTGCGCTCTAAGGGTTCAGCCTTGAGAGAGCAAGAACATGATTACGATGAGATAGAATCACTGCCAGCTGCAATTTGCAATTCTTGCTTCGTGAATCTTGCTTCGCGGCGTCTTTATCGAGTAATGTCAGAACATAATTGGCTCTCAGTGAATAAACAGGCGGTCCTGCGAATATTACACATCATACAAGAGAGAGAAAAAAAAATGGGTCGATGTCGAATTGGTTTTTGTTAAGGGGCCCATTAAGGAAACTTAATAGCTTTCGGTATAATTAAGTTATTAATTACGTCTAGTAGTTAACTTTTTATTAGTAAATTGTAAGGCGTGGTTTCAATGGCAAATGGGTTGATGTTTTTTCGCCACTGAGCCGGCATGACCACTCAAGCAACGATATTGCTGCCCCTTCTAATTGACTCAGCTGAACCCTGGCCCTGTTCGTTGTGCGCTGTTATGTTCAACATGTCATCATATCAGTTAGTCCATTTCATCACCCTCCTACGAAACAAAGCCCGATTACTGACTTTTACATCGCGTCCGGGTGCAGTGTGCGTCCGAGAACTTCGGCGAATCTGTTGTAACGGCGAACGAAAGCAGTTCCGTAAATGCAAAACCAACGCAGCTTTGCATTGAACAGTATCAAGGGAGCGTCGAGCGACGGGAGGGCCAGCGCCGTATCACGGAACGCCGCGGCGCTATGAGCGAGAGTGAGCGGGTGTGCACGAAGCTGCGCTCACTCTCGCTGATAACGTCTCAGCGCTCCATGACATGCAGACATCTACCCTTTATTTGGAAAATGGTAATGAATCACAATTACAAGTTACTTAGAAATAAATATAATGCATTACCGTTACTAACTACTTGCGTCAAAAAGCAGTCCTAAAGTACTTGTCTAAGGACCTAAAGTACTTTCACGCAAGTACAAAAACTGCTTGCGTCAAAAAGTATTCGCCACCTTACAAGTACATTCACGTTACTTTGCTCGGAAGCTTCTCAAGGAATAAAGAAAAAAAAATGTTTCCATACGTTTCAATCGCAATACGACTTTCAATACTTCGAAATAAAAAAATAAAATCAATATATTTGATTCTGTTAGCCAGTGGAACTATTAAAAATGCAATATAGAAGCATTACCTCCACTCCGCCGATGTTTCCTTCCGTTGTGCCTCGGTAGTGCTCACGAGACCCCGAAATATTACCGAATGCAGAAAGCTGAGAACGCATGTTTGGGCAGTGCCTCGATTGCGCTGGCGCACGTGTACATCAAATAATTTATGCTGCCATACCCTCGTGCCTATGACGTTTCCCCGAACCAGCGGCAATTAAGGCGTCAAACGACGTGTCGTTGACAGATCGTTTCGAGCAAGAGATGTCGACTAAACAAAGCAGTCGACTAAACAAAGAACTACTGCTAGCTAGCAAGGGCTCATGTACTCACCATCTGCGTAAACAGAATGCGTGCAGAAAAACCACAATAAAAAAAAATTAAAGACGTTTACAACTCCCTGTAACGCCTATTTAGAGCGCTGCTCTTCATCTACTTCTCCCCTGCTCCTTGCCTCGTCCCCCTTTTCTAGTCCTCCTCGCTCTTCCTCCTTCTTTCTCCTCTCTCTTTCTCCTCCGCCTCCTCCCTCCTCCCTCCCGCGCGGTGCATTATGCAAAACATCCCATAACGCAACGCGCGCGTCACCGCGGTGCATCATGGCACGTTTCTCATAATGCACCTCGCGGTTACGCCGACGGCGACGCGTCACGCCGACGCGTACGCCGGTGCGTTACGGCGACGCCGACGCCGACGCCGATTCGTCACAAGAAAGCGTTAAGCTGACGCGTTACAACTACGCCGATTGTGACGGTGACGCCGACGCGTCAGGGAAAAGCCTTACGCCGACACGTTACGGTTACGCGTTACGCCCCGACCACAGCCGAAATCGAGAAACAAGGATCCACACGGAGGCAAGCAAGCCAAAAGGCGGGCAGGAGGCTCCACAGCCGGAGGGGGTTGGACGTGCAGGTTGGCCTCCAGAGGCAGAGTGAAGTTCAAAGCTTGGTATCTGGGAGCCAAGACCTCTGCGGGGCCTCTGGCGTGGCGGCTTATATTGAAGATCGCCAAGACGACATCATACACAAGACAAAGCGCATTCCGGCACTGAGCCGGTATGGGTAAAGGAGGAAAGCGGGCGGAGAGGCAGAGACGCTTGCAGACAATCATCGCTTTCGCCGCCACCTTGCAGCTCGTATTGCAAACGCGGCACAGAAACCACGCGACCCCGACCAAGCAGTTGGACGCACTCTACAACCTATGGCACACTGCGACGCTGTCGCGTTTTCATTGTTCTTGATTTCCACACGCTCAGCCTACTGCGTCTCAGTCAACGGGCTCTGAGAGCCCTTTGGACTCTGAGACGCACCCACAAATAAGACATCCACGGAGAGCTCACGCTCTTACCATGCACGTCAGAAGGCCGCGAGGTCAGCGGTTGGTACGGTGCTCTCGAGGGATGCTCTTGCAAGTCCTCAAATGAGCGAGCGAGGCTCTACAGAAAACGCTGGAATCTCATGGTGGCAGAGGATTCCTCTTCAAGCACTGCGTATGGCCGTGCTCACGACAATCCCCGACCCTCTACCCCTACCGGCCCTTCACACTCTGCCCCAAACCGCCAAGAGACAGGCAACAATCGCCCACCCGCCTCAGCCAGGCAAGTGCCGCCTTGAGCGGATGGAAATATAGCGCGCACGTCGCGGACCGCAGCGAAGCCGTGTGCAGCGATTTCGGAAAAACTGATTAGGTACCATTTGCGCTGTCCAGCCTCCACATGTGCACCGAGTTTCTCTAGACTACCACAGCACATTATGTGTTACGTCTGGCTTTCTTTGCCACACGAATTCAGCGAAGGTGCGATTTTCTTTTTAAATTCGGGAAAGGAGGGGGGGGGGGGGGTAAGTGTAACTGTCCTTTACCCACAGACTCGGAGCTCTTCGGTGCAAATATTTTGTAACGAAAAAAAAATCGGCGTTTATCGAGGCATGCTAAAAGAAAGCATGACACCGGCGTAGGATTTCTTAACCTATATTGGACATTGGCGTGGCCTGCATACCGTATTTTCTGGTACTCGGATTATACATGTTTCAAAGCTGAAATGTTACGGGGACTACTTGCAGGTGCGGACTATACAGGGAGTTTCTTTATACGATCGTTCATTATGACGAAATTTGCCAATGAAAGAGTATGTTGATGATGATTCATGTATGATACAAGCTTCCTTGTGAGCTAATGAAGTTTGTCAAGGTATGCTGTGCATAATATTTTCTTGTCGACTAATGGCCTGGTACGGACTACGAACCGGGTGCAGACTGTATTCCTTAGAATGCGGTACTTGGAATCGCCCCTCTGTCTCCAAGAGACAAAATCAAGACAAGCAGTGCAGGTCCCGAAGAAGGAAGCTGCCACGCGGATAGTTCAGTGCGATTTGCGTTCCAGGTCAGCAGAAAACAAAACTGTAGTCCAGCAAGGGCAGCCTCAATTCGAGGTTTTCGGGATTCCCCGATTTTTATCAAACCGGCTTTGAGTTTAATTTTTTGTGTTTATTGGAATTCATTGAAAACACGGAACTTCACCCTTACGCCCTTGTTTTATACGGGGTGTTCCTTTTGAAGCTCAATAGATATGTTGAGAAAAACGCCTCGAAAACCACCTTAATGCGATTTGTCCGGGTGAGTTGTACGGCCAGAGGGACGTAGTACAGGGGTTTGATCGCAATGGCCAGTCGGCTAGTTAAATAAAATATGTTACTGTAGAAGTACGGTAAGTGGGGCCGGTTGCGAAATTTTGGAAGCGCATTGCATTAATAGCTTGGGAAGCCGCTGCATTTTCTCAAACAGAAACCTCATTTTTAGATCGGACTATGGGGCAATGACAGCTTAGATGAACTTTTGTCGTGTGCGACGCGCTCTGGTACTGCGTGACTTTCAGCACGTTCTCTTCTTCCCTTTGTGTACAAATTCAGTTGGGAGTCAGCGCTTGTGTGTCGTGCATATTCCTTTTTTCTGCCCTTGTCTTCTTTCGCGCTGTTCTGTTGACTAAGATATAATATGGTAATTGAGTTTTTAATTATTGAACATAACCATATGGTTCGTTCATAGAAATTTGCTAAGCGCCATCGAAAACCACTAAATCAGCCAATATTAGAAATACTCGGAGCACGCGTGTAGCATGGTGTAGCACTGAAGTTTCGACTCATGCAGCGGGTTGAAGGCTACCGGTTTGATAACGCACCCGCGCAGTTTTTTAGCCTCCTACCATCCGCGTTAGTGGTTTTCGGTGGCGCTCAGCAAGTTTATAAATGGAACGACTAATTAAGAAAAGTGTATTATCCCATTTCAGGTAATTATTCTATTTATCGTGAGGATTAGGGTCCCATATTATGCCCCCTGGCCGTACAACTTCCCATGCACGAGCCGCATAACCGTATCTTCAACGTTTATTTTTTTTTAGAAGTTTGTTAAGTATAAAGAGAAACACCTTCTAATATGTTGTCGCAGACAGCTTAAAAAACGCAGGACGATTCATGAGCATTGTATTTCCGCTCCGCAGCCAATGCGATTGTGGCATTAACCGAAAAAGAAAAAACGCTTAAGAGCCGATCACGAAGCAAGAAGCGTCAACTTAACATACTACGATTTGTGTTTTTTAGGCTCTCTATGACTATAGCTAAAAAACGTTCACTGTAAAAGAAACACGCTTATATATATATATATATATATATATATATATATATATATATATATATATATTTATATATCTATAGGACTCTGAAAACTGTTTGACGTTGCCCCAATTATGTGCTCACCCAGATTAGCGTAAGTCTTGTAGCGGCAAATCGCACATGAATACCCAGCGGTGCTTCCTTGCCGGCCGCTGATAAGAGAGAAGATCGATCGGTGCGGTTTGTGGCCTGGGTCTCTGCAGAATGGCCCGGCTTCAAGAGCTTGAATCGGTAGGAACCCTGCCGCTCCAAGAACGAGCTCTTTCTTTCAACTGCGCCTTTCCACGAGCCTCTTCTAAAGCAATCCGAAGGAAATGCGATAATTCGGTAAAGACGTTCCGCATAATTATGAATACATTATAGGACCAAATCATCCGGGTAAAACCGAGGCGGAAAAAAATATTTTGATCTCTGGAGTCCTTGGAGACTAACGAATGAATGTTCCCTGTTAATCTTAAAATCTCGGCACCGTAGCGAATAAAGTGTACCATTATGAATTTTAAGTTATGATAAAACGTTCTCTTCATTAATCATAGTCTCTTTAAGATATATCGAGCTTCCGACCAAGCAATTTGATTCCTTTCAATTTTGCGTTCGTCAAAAAAGGAAGATTACGAACAATCTTATTTTTGTGGATCTTCGTAGTTATCCAGAGGTTTATTTGTTTTCAGTAGATGGTAATTATAAAAACAATAAGATGTTTAATTTTTTAATTAGACAAAAATGTATATTGTCCCGGAACTGGTTGATTCCGCGAAATCAACCAGTTCTTGAGCGTAAAATGTAGTACAAAGGAGATGATCACTCGCAGCATAAAAGTGCCAGAATAGAGGGTGAAATCACGCCGGCGCAAGCTAACCAAATGCGGTTTCATTATATTATTAAAAACAAAAAAAAAAAACTGGACTTGTATTTTTTTTTTTAAGTTTCCGAAGTTCAGGTGAAAAACACCGGGTGACGTGCCTTCTTAATATTGTTGAAAATTGTTCCTATCAGGAAGTGAAATATTTAGTAGTGAGAATGAACAAATAAATGAATATTCATATTACGGGAAGTACCGCTGCATTATTTCGCGGCGCTCTCCTCATTCGAGCGAAATAAAAGTAATTACTTCGGTTCACTTTTATTTTTTGTCACGGGGTGCACGACAACAAAGGACTGAAGGATCGCCAACGGTGGCCCACACTCTAAAAAAAGGGAATAGTACTTCCTACCTTAAGTTACGAACTGACATGTCCACTATGTTACCACCCCTCTTCTCTCTTGCCCTCTGTGAGTAAAACGGTCTATGGCAGGGCTGACCAAACCGCGGCTCGCGAGTCGCATGCGGCTCTTTGCTGGTCCAAGTGCGGCTCGCAGATCCCTCGTAAGCTCCCAGGACTGGACGGCTAGGTTGGAAATTTACATGGTCATTTTATAAGGCTTTGCCGTTCGATCAGTGGAGGCAATAGACCATTTACTAAAACACTGTTCTTTGAGTACCCCAGTGATCGGTAATTTCGACCAATTCGATGCTTACTCACTTTTGACTGTAATCCGGAACCATACTGGCCATACGTAGTGCAGATTGCACAGAACTGTCATATTATTTTGGAAAAGTTCGCATCAATATCAGCGTTTTTGTTTTCTTTTTCACTGGGCATGCGATTTACCATTCCACCTGGCTGAATAGCTGAAATCTATTCCAATATCACCATTCTCGTGATTGTTGTTTTAACAGGAATTGCTTAAAAGGCCAAGAATTCACAACAACCAAAACCAGGATTTAGCTCGTAGTCAGTGGGGTTGTTTATAGCATTTCTAACGTCTTAGGATAATATAAGCGTCCTTGAAGCCGTACGAGAATGATAACAAAGTAAGAGTTTTCTGCATCCCAGCGAGGTTGAAGAGTGGATTGCATGCACAGTATAATAAATGCTGGCATTGACGAGAAAGATTAAAAGTCATATGGCGGGTCCCTGCAATCTGAATCAGGCTCATTTAGAGTGGCACCAGATTACAATCAAAAGTGTGTAAGCATCGAATTAGACAAAATTGCCGATCACTAGGAAACCGTAGGAACACCGTTCCCAAGATTCCTCAAGTGCGAGAAGGGGCGCTTGGGGAATTTAGCAAGGGACCTATTGCCTCCGCCGATCAGACGACAAGACGTCACTCCCGTGACATTTTAAAATGCACATACAAATGTCCAAACTAGGTGCACATAATTATCCTTTCTTGACTACCGATAGATATCCTCGTTACTGGTTCCCATTTTCTGCATGTTTATATTAACAAACGCCCGTAGAAGGCTACTGACTTCAAGGAAGCTTTATTTTCATTCACCGAGCGCAACGACCTCCTTGGCTTGGTCCCATACCAAATGAATCAAGTCTCGCTGGCCCCCTTCACCGATGCAGCAGCCAAATGCAAGATCAAGGCATGCGAGCAGTGTCAGGTGAAGCCAAAGGGTACATCATCACCGGTCCATGCTAATACGAAATCAGGATGAAGCTTTTATGGCTGCCATTAACTGTGCCAGTCAGTGAGATCAAGAAGGTCCTTGAGCTGTTTGGCACTGTCAAGGACATACACATAGAAAGATGGAGATTTTCGATTCTTGATGAGACGGAGAACGTAACAAATATGGCAACGGTAGTTCTGAAGGAGCATCTTAGTGTAGACAAGGTACCACATATGCTGACCATTTACGGGGTGAACACGCTAGTGGTTATTCTTGGGCGACCTCCTCTCTGCTTACGGTGCAAAGCCATTGGTTCCATGCGCGGACACTGCATCACCATACGATGCACCAAGTGCTGGCGTTATGGGCACACGAGTGAAGAATGCGTTGTCCCGTACGCGTCTAAACTGCTAGGAAGCGCTCCGGCTAAGGCTGACGAAAATTAGCATATCACGGACGTGGAAGATATGTACAAGAATTAAAGCAGCACTCTAGACTCCTCTGGCGTTGTAACAACAGAGTTCAAGTTCATTCGGATGCTTCTGAACATCAAGATGCTGAGCTGGTTTTGGAAGAGTACGAAGACGCGAGCTGAAAGCAGGACCTTCCTGCAAGCCCAGGAGTTGTTGTTCAGGCGAACAAAAGCAAGGAATCAAAAAAGCAGCCTAAACAAACAAGACTACGGAGGGGGAGGCGAAGGATTGAAGGGCGTCCTAAAAAGCCAAGCTTGCCACAATTGAACACTAGACGTTTGAGGAGCCCGGAAGCTGCAGAGATGACTTCCTGGTAACAGAAGAGCTACATACAAGCTTGTTCTTTTAAGAACAACTAGGACAGCCTAAATTCAGGGATCGGCGGAAAATAATTGTAACCCGATCGGACACCAACGCCAAACACGACTAAAGTGATCGATAGAACCACCCAGATTGACCCATTCAGTATTTCCACTAGCAATGCCCGCGAGTTCTATTCATCAAGTTTTTAAGTATAAATTATTTTATTTTCTAAAGACGCATAACTGCGACATAGTTACCATACAAGAAACAAAGTGCTAACCGTGCATAGAGCTACTCAAAAGACGAAATTCACTGTCTAACTATTAACTACTCAACTGAATGTACTATTATGTATAAAAAGATCTTCATTATCGAATGTGCAGTTTCCTCGAAGGCACTAATGCTGGTTAACGTTTTGCCGCTAACCTGCTCATTCATACCTACCTTGGAACATAATTGTTTTTTATGCATGCAATGAGGTAGCGAACTCGTTCACTCAAGTAGTTATTCACGCTGACACTAAGTTCAATGTAATTGTTCTAGGAGAGTTTAACTGTGTGTTGCATGTCAAACGGAACACCGCCCAAAAAAATTGAGAACTTCAGCACAGACGTCCTGCGATCTATTTTTCAGGATAGTAACTTGCTTGACTCATCCAAAGCAAAATACGCTCAAATACACAAACGTTTAAGGGTTGTCCCATGCACGGTTAGACCGTATCTATATTTAGGCGTCAAAAATGCCGTGAGCGATTGTAAATTGATACCTGCTTTCTTTTTTTCTGACCCTTGTATGGTTAGGGTAAACGTAGGTTATAAACAAATGTCCTGTACAACATGCCAAAATCATGGTCAGTTTGGAAGATGAATGACAGGCTCCTCGACAGCGATGACATTAAACAAAATGTGGATAAATTGCTAAAGAACTTGGTCAGGCGAAAGATGGACGGTGTCAGAAAAAGGAATTATTCAAGCTTAAACTAAGTCAGCTAGCTATCAAAATATTCTCATCATAAAATTTAAGAAAAATAAATAAATGCACGGCGCTTAAACAAAATCATTTTGTATCTTTAGCATCTCGGGTGATTGCTATCAAAATATCCTCAATTATAAAATTTAAGAAAAGAACAGATGAACAGCGCTTACACGAAGACTTTTTGTATCTTTACCACTTCGAGTGCCATCAACCTGGGCAATACAAAACTGATATGAAAAACCTAAAAAAAAACATCTTGAAGATCATGACGAGACGTTACAAAGGGGCTGCTGTTAGAATACCAAATATTAGAAATAATGGAAGTGGAATAATCTATGGAACGATAGCTATACGCTGAAACAAATTGCGCTGGAAGAAGTTAGTGTCGCTGCTAAAACAAAGTGGGACAGCATTAACTGATGAACAGGATATTTAAGCCGCCTTGGTATCCCATTAGGAAGACATCTTTTCGCAAAAACCAACATCTTCACATCCAAGAACGAACGAAATAAAAACATGAGTACCAACCGTTCGAAGCGAGAATACGAGAAGGCTAAGCGATAACCTTAATGCTGAAGAATCTAAACAAATTTTGTTGTAACGGAGATTCGAAAATCTCCAGGACCGGATAGACTAGAGACAATACCTACAAAAAGTGCAAGAACAAAGCTTGTACCAATTCTTCTTAACGTCTTCAACTTGTCTTAAGAATTGTGTTTCCTACCGACGTCGTTCCGAAAAGCCCACACAGTGCTGATCCCGAAATCAAAAGACCTCAGTAAACTACAGCATGTCGAAAGATATCGACCGATGAGCTTCCTGAATTGTGACTAAAAAATCTTGGCCTGAATATTTGCGACCGAATTCAAAGTGTTATATCAGTGGTTGTGGGCGACCATTTAGCTAGCTTTATAAACGTAAGAAAGATTCAAACAAACCTGCACATTGTGCGCTCAATATTAGAATATGTCAACGAACTAATGGAACAGCTGCTATATTACAAATTGATCTTGCAATGGCCTTCGACCGAGTGGAGGATTACTTCTTTTTCTCATGCTTATGCTGAAGACCTGGCACTTGTGTTTTCGAATGAGCCAAGCATGGAAAAAGCGATGACGTTTATTTCAGATTTCTCTGCTACTTCTGCTGCCGCCGTCAACAAGGAAAAAGGCTGTGGCTCGTGGTGGGTGATGGACAGCACCGACCAGATTTATGGACATTGCATAGTCAAAGAATATGAAAAAGAATAGTTGACAAAATATATAAAAATAGATGTTCTTACAAATGACGCACTTAAAATAAAAACGCAGTGAGGTTTTTTCATAACAAAGTAGCAGACACACTTGGTTTTTTTAGTGTTCTATTACATCAAGCCTTTTTAGAGTCCTGCTCGAAAAAGGCTTTAGTCGAGCAGCTCGTCAACATGTTTCCTAATTCTTTATATCGTTTATGCCCCGGTGAACCCGCACAGAATTGTAAAATGGAATTAATCAAGGGGGTTAAGCGCATGCCAACACCAGCTAAATGCAAAACATTATTTTTTTCTTTCCTTCCATTTAAGAACTGTGCCAGTGAAAGAATGGCTTGAATCCCGAGGCATTGAAGAAATGTAGTCGTTGTACTACAAAATTTGTAGGACTACTGAAACGTTTAGGCATGTTTTTGTATTGTACATTGATGCAGCCTTTTTGTGAGATGTCTTCAAAAGAACCTTGAATAAAGAGTTGGAAGTACAGGAAATAAATTTGAGATATTTGCATTTTTCCGAACACCTGGATAGCGTTTTTGATACGCGTGCATTCTAAGGACTTCACAGTCTGGAAAACAAGGAAGGTCGATACCGAAGGGAAAGTTACCAAGCTCTCCTGGGTGAATTTAAAGAAAACATTGCAATCGCAGTCTAGGCAACACGTGCTTAGTATGTCTGAAGATGAAGAGTTAAATGGAGTGGTGGGAAGTTTAAGTCGGTGACTCCGCATTATATAGGTCAAGCTCTTTTTTCTCGAAGTCCGAAGCGGTTTTTTTACTGTGCGGTACATATAAAAAGTGGTAAGCGCATAGTTGCCTTGGACTTGCATTAGTCACGCTGGGTCTCTGAGAACGTATTGCGTTATGTACTAACCCTGTAAATGACGCCTTTCGATTGTGTGACGTGTATTAATGTGTATAAATGTTAATAAATGTTTTCGAAAAAAATCAAACGCTTTGGCCTGGCCTAGTGGGAACGTGCCCGCTTCACACGCCGCGAACCCTGAATTCCAGCGGGCGGCGGGCTTTTTTCTCTTTCAAGGATTTGCCAGCATCGTAGACGAACGTCCTACATCGCTAACTACATACAACGACAGGAACCACAACTACTACTACTACAACATCAACAACGGAGGTCATTTCCAGTGGTAAGAAGAGACCATTATAGCTAACGGAATGCAGAAACAGCATACATGAATAAAGTGAAGCAATTAATAATAAAAATAACAATCTTTTCTTTTCCTTTTTTCATTACAAACAAAAAAAAAAAAGGAAAGGGGGCAAAAACCTGCTACTGCAGGTTGACGAGGATCTAGTTCCCATACACACCTTGGCGAAAAAATAGTGTAAAAATATTTCATACAAACAAATTTTGTACGAGTTTTAGAGAAAACAGAGAAACACAAAAACGCAACAAGTAACTAGTTTCAATAACATCCCAAATGAAGCAAAGAAACAACAGCAATATACAGCATTCACGTTGAAAACATATGCTACATTTTATTCGGTTCTTTATCTGATGACTATTTTAGCAATATTTTTTATTCTACGGCAACCATTCAGCGTAAAGTATCCATATTAAAGTGAGATGCTTGTTCAATGCGGTTCGCGCGGAATGGGCAAATCATTTATGGCGGATTATGTCGTAGATAACGCAAAATATGCGATGTTTAAGGTTAACTGATGTAATGAAATGATTATTGTTATAAAGCGAAGACATGCGATACGTTGACAAATGTTTAAATGCGAACGCGTGGTTATATGGTTTTTACATTTTTACATCGACAGATCTAAATAATTATGTGTGACTAAGAAACGGTGCGCATAAAATTGCACCTTTTATGTAAGAAGAGCGATTTTGATTCGTTCGTTTTGATTGTCGTGCTACATAAATTTTGAGTAATTAATATAGAAGAAATTAACGACTAATAAAATGCGACTGGGGAATGCAGTTTTTAAATTTTTTGTTAGCCCAACGTTTTCCGATAATTATGCTTAAAATAGAATATATGAGGATCTGACAGAAACAAAACAGCGCAAAAAACAAGGACGAAGTAGAGGAAACCACAGAACAGAGCGCTGACTTTCAACGGAAGATTTATTCGTGTAGGCATCTGTCATAAATAGCAAACATACCAACAAAAAAAAAATCAAGGAAAACACAAAAGATATATAACATGTGTGCATTCCTACCCTCGAGGGATGCGAAGTGGTTTTTAAAAATAGGGACAGAGTGACGCGGGATATAGTAGAAGCACGTGATATTGCGCGACTGGGTCGTGATTGAGTTAGTGCCCCGTCACTCGTCCTTTCAAATAAGAAGTAGCAGTTCTTAGAACGATGAGGGCAAAGGAGTGACAGTGTTGTATCGAAAACGTGACATGTTATATATCTTTTGTGTTTTCCTTGATTTTTTAGGGTGGCATGCTTGCTATTAATGACAGACGCCTACACGAATAAATCTTCCGTTAAAGGTCAGCGCTGCGCACTGTGGTTTCTTCTACTTCGTCCTTGTCTTTGCGCTGTTTTGTTTTCATCATGTCTACTTACCAACTAACCCAAACTTCTACGTTAATCAACTATATGAGGATCGCATGTTATATCGTGTAAGAAATACACCCCCAGTTTTTCTTTCAAAGCTGTAATCATACGTCGGCTTGAGATTATATATATAAAAAAAACGCATGCTCAGAACAAACGTCGGCAGTCGCTGCGCGAAGATGTGTTTACAGCTCTGCGCAGGAGATAGATGAGGAATCTGATGCAAGCTCCTTGAAGCAGAGCGGCAGCGCCTTAGCGCAGCCGGGCGGCGTGCTACGCCCCGAGAGCCCGGAAGGAAAAAAAAGCGAGTACGTGTATGTTGCATAATTGTGCTGTTTGTACACAAAGTTGATCAAATGACAGTTCAGGTTGCGGAGTTTTAAGCCCAGCACCTGCACGTTGGTCCCTTTCGCAAGTGACCAAAGCAAAGCACCACACGCACTAACAATAAAAATACCACCGGCCAAAAGCCTGTTTCTAAAATAATCTAGAAAAACAAGAAAACAAAAGCACGAGTATTCAGTTTTATTTCCTGATTACTGTGGAGGAACGCAAATGGAACAATCGACACGTGTACCAAGCTCCTTTTCTCGACTGTAGTCGATGAGAAAATCAGGTATGCATGACGACCTTCTACGGCCAGTGCCAGCGAACTTCTAGGAGCGTTGCTTACTACCCTTCCAGCGGTGAGGCCCCCGACGATGGCAAGGTCACCGTTATCCTCGCTCAAATGGGTTTTGGAACGCGACGCTGCACTTTAAGACGTTCCTGCGCTTCTACTTCTGTGAACACCTGGGCCCGTTTTCTCGAACGCGAACCGTGGTTTAAAGTTAACTATTGTCCCTAGAAGGGGGAATTCCAGGTCACGTGGCTGGGAGAGCAGGGGCGCCAAGGGAGGAGCAGTACCTAGAAGCAAAATGGCCGCGGCGTCGCTTAATGAGGGCTAATAGTTCTGCTTGGTTCTGCTGAACATTCATTTCGATCTGGCTGTTATATTAATGACTCACCATTAACCTATTAGCACGTCAAGCAAAGCGATAGTTCAGAGGGACTACTAAACTAACCGACGGCAGCATTCCGCGAACGCGTCACTTTTCAGCACTCCGGGATCCAAGACATATGACGGCACATAAGCCTTGCAAGTGTTTTTATGGTGAGAAAAAAAATGTTTTGCGAACGAGTGCTGGTACATATTTATGCTAAGACGTTTAATTTGTTACACTATGCACGCCAACTCGTGAGCAGCGATTACTTTGCGGAGAAAGGGGGTTATCCTCAATAAAGTATTCGTTCCGGGTGAACAGCTGAGACATTGTACTGTTTTTTCTTGTGCACAGTGCGCCGACAGTATGCCGACAGCACTGAGGTTTCTACATATCCCCGTTGGCCACTAATTCAACAAGGACGAGAAGCTTAGCTTCTCGTCACCGGTGAATCGGTTGGGCAAACAGAAGAGAGGGCAAACAGTTGAGATCAGCAGGAATCGCAGAAACGTGCGTCGCAAGGAACGAAAACGAGACTACAGCACCGGCGTTGCCATACTGGAAGAAACGCGGGAAAGTTGTGCGTTGTTTATGGCGAAACATATTGAAGGAAATGTTTCTTACATATTCGAATATTCGTCGACAAACTCTAGCATAGTAGCTAAAACTTCCTCGTACCATCGGAAGCAAATAAATTGGTCTTCAAGTACAACACTACTTTATTTTAACTTAAAATACCATACCAGATCGATGACAACCACCGGAAAAAAAGGATAAACAAAATGACTGGCTTGTTTCTACGATAGATGGCGCATCTTATTGCCCAATCAAAAATAATTATTGTTGTTCTTTATCCAGCCGTTTATTACAGTACCTAGGTACTTTTCCCTTCCTAGGCACCGTGGTTCACCAAAATGGGTTTACGATCGCTTCGAGAAAACCGGCCCTGGTAGCGGACCAATCACTCCTGTGCCCAGGCCACGTCCAGCTGATGACGAAGCGCCAACGACCATCTGACGCGGAAAGTGCAATCTGAGCTTGAACAGTGAGCGAGCGTATGATGTGACGCCCATTGCCCCCATGGGCATTCTGGTTTCCTGTAAATCCGCCATCTGCGCCTCGTCGTTTGGCAAACGAGTTTTGCAGATCCAAGTGATTGGCACCCTAAAAGCTCAGACGCGCAGCCACGAGTAGATGTATAGGGTGGCACAAGCGGACCTAATGCTGTAAAAAGAGTCGGAAAAATCAGCGTTTCCGAAAAGACAGATCACACTTTCCACGAATGTGCACTGAGCAGGTAAGTTTTGCTGTATGAAACTTCAAGGCAGAGTTCTCTTTGTGTAAAGAATGAGAGCGACGATCTTGCCCGAGTCCATGTCGGGTGTGGTCGTAGATGACGGAGTTAGCGCCACGAGTTTATGCTCCGAGTAAGTGATGTAGGGGAGGGATGAAAGGGGACGCCAGAACGCCGAGTTTTGATTGGAATGATTAGTGAGTACACCTAAAGTTAGCCGTCTTTGTTTCCACTGCACTCGTAGAACGCGATAGAACACGGAACGCGGGCGTCCGGTTTTTGGCTCTCACATTCGAACGCATTCGACCAGTGCAGTGGAGACAAAGGCGGCCTTTGCCGCCTTTGTCTCCACTGACGTGCTTTGGGACTTTGGGTGCCGCGAACGTTCCCCAGATAAAGGGCGGTGAGCTTTCGAAGGAAACGAGGTAGGAAATAGTGCTCCATATTTTCAAATTTTCTTAGCGAAAAGTGGGCTTTTGTATTTCTACTATTTTCTAGTTAACCCACTAAGTGATAATTAGTAAAATTGCAATCTACAATAATTTATCCGGCCGAAAATTGTTGTTTAGCTTTACTTTACTTATTTTGTAGAAAACAACGATGGGTTGCGCGACCATGCAGGCCCGTAGGTCACCGTTGAGGGGGGAGGGGTAGGGGCAGAAAAGGATAAAATAGAAGAAATGAAGAAAATGAAAGAGAGAGTGTGGCAGTCATAGTGTCGTCATCGTCGTCGTGCATGGATCAGGTGTATCATGGGCGGCAGTGCAATTGTTCGCCTAGGCGGAGGAAAAGCCGGACTGTCCCTGCGTATGGCGACTAGCACTCGGCAGTGAGGTTCTATGTCCTGGAACGTCAGTAGTGTCGCTATATTAGGTCGCATAGCCGCGTGCGACTCAAGAATTTGGCTAGCGCTGTTAGCATTCTTTCCGCCTTGGCAGCTGTTGCTGTGGGCCTAATCAGCGCTTCCAGGGTGTCACTAGGGCATCCGAGGGCGGAGTAGGTTTGTCTTGGTTCGTCCCGCTCCTGTTTGTACAGGGAGCACACACATAGAAGATGCTCGTCGTCGGCGGTCACCCTACATTTACCGCATGCGTCATCTCGGTGGTCCTTCCATTTTGTCAGGTAGGCGGGAGTGAAGGCGCTTCTGGTGCGTAACCTGTGAAGGACGGCCGTCTCGTTTCTCGTCAGGCGTCCGGGGACTTTAGCGGGTAGGGGTCCATTCTCGAGCTCCGGATTGCGTGCAGAGATAATTCGCCGCGTCAATAGGCGAGCGTCCGCGAAAGCGGGGACCTCAGAAATGGGGCAGTTTTGCTCGTCGTAAGCCCGGTCCGCGAGGGCGTCAACTGCTTCATTGCCCTCAATCCCGCAGTGAGATGGAAGCCACTGAAAGGCGATCGTCCATCCTCCCTTTTGGAGATTCTGAGCCTTGGCCATTACCTCCCGTGCGAGTGCAGGTGCCCTGTCGGGTTGCTCCAGGAGTCTTAGCGCCGCCCTAGAGTCCGTGAGCAAAACCAGGTTCCCCGGTTGTTTCCCATCTGTCATTGCCAGTCCCAGGCGGAGGGCTGCCAGCTCGGCTGTTGTGGATGACGCATGAAAGCTCAGCTTCTCCATTCTGCTGTGTCCTTCCGAGATCGCCGCAGCCGTAGCTGTTCTTCGTTGTACTTTCACTGACCCATCTGTGAATGTCCGTGTCCATCCGTGGTAGAATTCTTCGATGTGTTGTGATGTGTGTTGATACTCTACTGTCGCTGGTGTTACTCTCTTCGGACCCATCTGCGCGATATTCATTTCGATCCGCACTGCGGGAGGCTCACTGGGCGGCGGTGGAAGTGTAATGTGGGTGGTTGGGCACCCAGCAATTTCTTCAAGGAGATTGACGAGCGTCGCAAGATGTGCACGGCGGGTCGCTATGTTTTTCACGAGTGATACTGTGCTGGGAGTTTCTTGCATTCGTATGAGATGTCGTAGAGCCCGCTCTGTCGCTGCATTTTGCACTGTGTTTGTTCCCGATTCTACTAGTGTGTGACACGATGATGCCGTCCGTGGGACGCCTAGACATATGCGCAGTGCCACTCTTTGTGCCCTTTCCAAGCTTGCCCACTGCCTGTGGTTGAGGTCCAGGAGTAGGAGTGCGTAGAGCGTTCGTGCTTTGATCAGTCCATGGTAAAGTTGAAGCATCATGCGTTGTGAGGTGCCTCTTCGTACCCCTCCAAGGATGCGAAGGATGGACGTCGTTTTCTTGTTGTTGTTGAGGACTGTGCTCACAGCAGGTTGCCACGAGACTCTGTCATCTAGTTTCAAGGGACCATGAAGGCAGTTTCGAAGTTTTATTCGACGATTGAAATGGATGTCAGGCATGTCTCAGATACTGTTGAGCAAGTTCTAGCCCGAACAGAAGTTTGGGTGCCGCACCAATCGAGCAAACAGGCGCGGTAATAATAGCGCCGGGAACGATGCCCGAGACCCCACCGAGGCGGCGGCAGAAAGGTGAACTACAGTGCGCCGTCGAAGCGTGACGACAACGGGCTCTTCGTCTTGCGATTGGTTCAAACGATAGATGGGCTCTTGGTTTCGATTTCGATGGTGAGATGTGATGAAAAATGTTTATTTGAACGTTGGATAATATTTTGAAGTTGTAGTAGGGAATTAATAGGTTTCATACCGTGTATAAAAGCATAATCTGAAGCGATCCCTCCGTTTGGCACTGGTTGAGCGCATCCCGCACTGCTATCTCGGGCGCGTAACAAGCATCGAGCAACCATGGACAAAAAAAAGAAAAAGGTACGAGCGCCGGGGACGGCGGACTTTTGGTTTTGGTTTCGTGCGTCGTCTCGTCTTCGCTTTGCGAAGTCTCACCAATCATGCCGCGTTTATGTGCTGTAGTAGGTTGCGCGAAAGGTCGGTTAAAGACGTGCGGTCGATCGGGCGACGTTAGTTTGCATAAACTGCCGACCGATGCAGCAATGCGCAGCATTTGGTTGCGCGCCGTCGTCTTGCGTAGAGCTGTGGACAGCGGTGTCAGGATTTGTTCGTTGAATTTCCGACCAGAAGACTTGGAGCAGCACCTTCACGTCACCCGGAGTCTGGGTAAAATTGGGGCGAGGAGTCGCTCCGAGGCGGCGACCGAGGAGTTGGTGGTAGGTCTGGGGCACCCTCGTAAAGCGCCAATCCAGAGTTCTGCGTCCTTAGCAGCATCTCCCGTTCAGTCGGCGTGAGGTCCCTGAAAGAGAGCTCAAACTCGTTTGCGAGCGCGGCGTTGTCGTCCATTTCTTCCAGGTTTTCTTCACAGACCGCCGTGCACTAGAGTGAACCACGGGAACCACACTGAGTGTGCACTAAATCCTAACGGTGCCGGCAGTGCTCCCTGACGTCACTTCTCTTTCCAGAGTCGAAAAAGGGAAGAAATCTGAATGTTTGTTTCGGGTTCGCAAATTTATTTGCAGGTACAGAAATAACAGTCGCAACGTTCTAGAAAAATTGTGTGGCATGCCAGGATCCCAATGCTTCCGAAAACACCTTCTTTTAAAAAAAAATTTAATTGCCTTCATGGTCCCTTTCAGGCCAAGGTATGTTGCTTGCTTTACTATTGGTACTGGGGCCCCTGCAATCTGTACAGACAATGTGAACTTGTACGTCCTGTGTGGCGCATTGAGAAGGGCTACCGATTTTGCCGCGGAGAGGGTGAGGCCCAGTGTTGTTAGAAAATGGTAGATGTTGTCCAGAGCTCTCTGCAGTTCCTTCTGGACGCTTTTCCTACAGCAGCCTCGGTCGGCCGCCCAGATGGCAGTATCATCTGCGTAAACCGCCATGTGCACTGGGCGGATCGTCCGCTCGCCTATCCGGGCTGCTTGCGGGAGTGCCGCCAACGCCACACTGAACAACAGCGGGCTCAGTACGCTGCCTTGCGGTACCCCTCGTGTCATACGCCTCACTGTGCTGCAGACACCTGCAGCGCTCACTTGTGCCTCGCGGCCTTCCAGGAACGCGCGGATGAAGGCAAGCATTCGGCCACCGATTCCCAGTCTTTTCAGCTCTGCCACGATGCTGTTATGTTCAACGGCATCGAAGGCCTTGGAGATATCGAGGAGAACTACACCTGTTGTTCGGTGTCGGGCCTTACCGTCCTCCAACGCTGTGACCAGGTCAGCGATGGCGTCCGCTGTGCATCTGCCGCGTCGAAATCCTGCGTAGCACTCTGGCAGAGCTCCTACCGTCTCGAGATGGTGCACCAGCCTGCAGAGGATTATCCGCTCGAGGAGCTTCCCGACGCACGACGTCAGAGCTATCGGACGGTAGGAGTTGGGCTGGTCTGACGGTTTGCCGGGCTTGAGCAGTGGCACGACGATGGCTTTCTTCCAGTCTTCCGGGAGGCACGCTGTTGTCCATACCTCGTTGAGGTATGCCAGGGGGTCTGGCAAGGCGTCCTCTTCAAGGTTTCGAAGCGCTTGATTTGTCACTCCGTCAGGTCCGGGAGCCAACTTCTTTCGAGGCAGCGATGCGAGGGCGCGTTTGAGCTCATGGAGATGAAGGTCCTCCTGTCCTATGGTCATCGCCTGAAATTCCCGCGGTCTCCATCGGATCCAGCGTTTGGGTGGTTTCCTCGGTCCTGCAGGGAGGGACGGGGTACTGAGTAGTGCGTCTTCGATGAGTTCTATCACAGCTTGTGTGGTAATATGCAGCTTGATGGCCATGCCGATGATGGGGTGTCTTGGTCCCGGTCTGCATGTCAAGCTCCTTGCCATTCTCCATGCGCTTGTGCTCCCTCCTCTTCCGTCCAGTGTTTCACACTTGAACTGCCATTGTTCTCGTGCTGGCCGTTTTCCATGCCTTTTAAATTTTGCGTCAAGTCTCCTGAACGTGACCTGGTCCTCGGGTAGCCTTGTTCTCTTGGCTCGCCGCTGGGCTTGTCTTTTTTTTGCACGAAGCTCCAGCCACTCTAGGTCTGGATTTGGCCTGTTGGTCGGCACGCTTACCGTGTGAGTCGCCAGTCGAAGTGCGTCGGCCATAGCCTGAGTGGTGAGGGGTTGACCAGTAGCACGCAAGCTGGAGAGGTGCCACCGGTACTTAGCCCAGTCGACAACATTGCAAGTCTTCGAGGGCGGTTTAGGGAGGTTTCCCCACTATGATGGGTGTGTGGTCACTTCCCCACCCGTCGGGTTGAGGGGTCGCTCGTAGCAGTCTCAGTGTCCCGGCCGTGAATGTCAGGTCTATCACACTTTGCTGCGTGTCTGCCCTAAGGAATGTTGGGGTCCCTGTGCCAATTTTTTCGAGGTCTGTTGTGTCCAGGAGTTTCTGCAGTCTCCGACCTCTGGCTGTTGTCTTCCCGTCTCCCCAGGACTCGTTGTGAGCATTGAAGTCGCCGCCGATCAGCATATCCTTGTCTGTGCCAAGCTCCGCTCTCATCTCGGCCAGAACACGTGGTCGCCACTTGTCAATGGATGTATGTATGCCGAAACTATCACGATATCTTTTCTGCGTGCGCGCACCTACACTCCGGCGAAGTCCGCCCTCTCTGAGCAATACTTGGTGAGGTCCAGCTGATGGTGGTATACACTGTTCCTCACGAGTATCACTGCCCATGGATATTTGCCTGTCTGCTTGGTCGCGTAGGCGGTGTACTGAGGGATCTTGATTTGTTTTTGTTCCATTCGTGGCTCTTGTAGCAGTAGTATATCCAATAAATGTTCCAGTAGCCGTGCTTTGAGGTCCGTGAGTCTTTGTCTTAGACCGCTACAATTCCACTGCAGAATTATCGGGCATCCGGTGTCTTGGGTTGTTCTGGTCGTTTTATTGTGTGCTGTCATGAATAGGTCGTTCCGGGGACACTAGCCATACACTTCCAGCTACGCCATGAGACATTTAATGAATGATAAATGATGATTTCGGCGGTGACTAGTCTAAAACAGAGACAGTTATTCTGCTCACGAGTAAGGAAAGCATGAAAGACCTTCAGAATGCCATCATAATAATGGGCTCTAGGGAAAGGATTGCCCCGATCACTTGATGAAGCGCTGACGAAGGTGAGGGTGTGTTCAATAGTCTACGAAGCGCAGTGATCGCAAGTGCAATTATGGCTTTAAAAGGAGAACCATGTTCCATTCCACTTGTCAGATTGGATGTCGGCAAATGCCCCCCCCCCCCCCCCGAAACCGTGTGCGAGGTGATGTCTTTGATGTTCGGCTGTTCCCAAAAGGATGATTTTGGAGGAGTGTTTGTGGTGGACGCTACGCCCACGGACTTGTCACCTGCGCCCTCCGGTGTCTCAAGCAAAGGGAACTCTTCAGCAGTCAGCGGAGGTACATTGTTGGTGGTGTTCTTAGATGAGTGCGTGTTTTTAGCAGTCGTTTTCTTGCTAACCTGTGTCTTAGCATGTACGGCTCCTTTCGCTTCGCGAAATGTGGTGTTGTGCTCGAGCTTGTACCTTATAATCTCAGTCTCTCTCTCTTTAACCGGGCAATCCGCTGCGTTAGAGGCGTGGTCTCCTTCGCAGTTCACGCAGTACGGGGCGCCCTCGCACATGCCGTCATGACTTTTGCCGCACCGATGGCACAGTTGAGACATAGTCGTGCATGCAGCTGCGATGTGGCCAAACTTGTAGCACTTGTAGCATTGCAGAGGGCGTGCTCTGTAGGGAATCACTTCTGTTCTCACGAGGCCCACTTTCACGTGTTGGGGCGAATGCTGTCCTGCAAATGTTACGCGTACCACGGGCGATGTTTTGCCGAGTCGCTTCACTTCAACTATGCCGATGGATGACTGCAGCTGTGTCTTTATGTCATTTTCGGTATAGTCCGGGTCTATATCCCGGAGGACGCCAAAACTGCCTGAGTGTTCTCTTGGCAGGTAGGCTCTCACCGGCACTGTACAAAGCTTGGTCACCTTGAGGAGCTCGGCTTTGAACGCGGGTCTTTTCACGTCGACTGCAAGGATGTTCCGAGCTTTGTTTACGGAAACAACAGTGACCATGCCTGGCGCAACGTTGTTCAGAAAGTCTGTGAGTCTGAACTTGCTGAGCGAGTCAATTTTCTGGTTGTCAGTTGGGGCATAGAGTACGGTGCATCCGACTTGAAGGTTTGCCCCTTCCTGGAGAGCTGGCGTTTTGCTCGGGCAGGTCTTGCGTCGCTTTTTCCCATGAACGGCCTCATATTCTCCGTCGTCGGATTCCATGGGATCGTTGTCGAGGGTAGACATGATCGTCGATGAGGAGCTGCTAATTGTACCGGTGAGAGCTTCCTTCAGCGGAATTGTGTACCCATCTTTTACGAGCGTGGCGGAACTTGCTTGTCATTGGTCCTCTTCGAGGGCCGCAGGTAGGTGCGATGCCGTGGTGGACATTTTTGCAAATATCCTGGCCTCCTCGGAGGAGGCCCCTTGTGCGCTGCGATCGGATCCCTCCCTGGTTGTAGGACACCTCGGAATGTCAGTAAGTAGGATCGTTATACAGTTAGTTATTTAGCTGGAATTAGGAGATACAGACGAAGGTAACCTAAAGCTGTGTCGTCGTCGTCGTCTTTTCGCCTCCCCGGCCGAAAATTCATTTCATGGCCCCTTTAATAGGCTGCTAAGACCGGCAGTCTTGATGGTGTGGAATGCATGTTGCAAACGAACAGTGGAAGCTCGCCATTAGCACGCACTCAGCAGTCGAGGACACAGCTATGGCCGCCAGTGAATGCCGCCTATAATTCAAAGTAAATAACCGAAATGTAGCGTCCGTCGAACGCGCGTGCGAAGTGTCATTTGTTTTAGGTTTTTTTGAGCAGTTAAAGCTGATGGCGCCAGCACGTGCAGCGCGTATACCTACGTTCCCGACATTATTTCTGAAGCCTAGGTAATTCGGCAAAAAGTATATTAAAAGGGGTATTCACACGAGGGAGAAATCCCGGGGTTTTCTCCACGGCACGCGCATCCCGCGACAAAAACGTCAGGCTTTGCGGTGTGCAAAAGCCTCGGGTTTTCGTCTCGTGATGCGCGCGCGCGAGGAGAAACCCCCGAGATTTCTCTCCGGCACGCGCGCATCACGAGAAAAAAACGCGAGGCTTTTGCATATTGTAAAGCCTGATGTTTTTGTGGCGGGATGCGCGTGCCGTGGAGAAATCCCCGGGAAATCCCCGGGAGAAATCCCCGAGAGAGGGAGAAATCCCCGGGATTTCTCCCTCTCTCGGCACGCGGATCCTACGACGAAAACGTCAGGCTTTGCGATGTGCAAATGTCTCGCGTTTTCATCTCGTGATGCGCGCGTGCCGGAGAGAAATCCCCGAGATTTCTTCTTCGTGTGAATACCCCTTTAATCTCGGTGTTCTGACGACAGCCCGCGCTCTTGTCTCCCCCTCTCCCTCAGTTTTTCGGCGCAAAGCTTGTTTAACTCAGTCTTCTGCAAACGCGTCCGACGTTAAACTTTGCCAAATTGTTGCAATCACTTTTTTTTTTTTTTACTGGAAGATATTTACGCCTTGGAAGTTCATACAGTAGAGCTGACCTGCTCAGTGCAAATTCGGTTAAAGTTCAAGCTTTCTTTGTGCAGGCGCCGATGTTTCCGGCTTCTCTTGCCACCCTACATAAAAACAAGGTGTGCTTGCCACCCTAAATAAACAAAGCGCGCCGCGAGCTCCACGTTGTTACTCTGACCGCTTGAGGCAACGGAAGACGGGATTCCCGACGAATCATTGAGCACGAGTTTCCCGTCGTACCGAATCACGACTGCGGCCACTTGGGAATGGCGAGCGTAAACATGTGCGCGCCGTCGCTGCCGCTTCATCGCACCGCGCGTTGCTCGATAGTCCGGCGGTGGCCCCCCCGACGCTGCTCGGCCGTTCCATTCCCTCCCATGGAATTGCTTTCCCGATGCTGCGGGGTTTTCGGAAAGAACTCGGCCGTTTCTCCAGAATACGGGCTCTCGCGCAACGATAAAGGGTGGGCCGCGACGGCGTATGAACTGCGGGGACGGAATCGCCGGCCGAGGGGGAGGAGGAGGAGGAGGAGGAGGAGGGCTTGAGATTAACTCGGCCAGGGGCTGAAATGTTTGAACCCGTGTTTCGAGTGCTCATGGTTGAGAGGCAAAGAGAAAGAGAGAGCAATGACAATTTTGGAGAGCGCCTGGTAGAAAGAGACACGGTGCATTTTTGAGAGAAATGCAATAGGAACTGTTCGTAGGTCGATCTGATAAGTGTTATAGTAATATCAGATTACGATGCGATGTACGCGCAAGTGGAATCTGACACATTATATTAAGGCCGTCGATGGTATGGATGTGGCTACTTGGTTTGTGTATTCGTTGACCACCAAAGGGCGTCGTTTGGGGAGTTTAAAACGCAAGCACTCGCACTCAGGCATACGTACACTTTCAAAGGACACTCAGTGTGTACCGCACCGATTTCCGTTGAAGACGCCGGTCATCGGTCCTGCTTGAACCAGTTTAGCCCAGTGAAAACGGTGATTGGTATCGTGACCGAATCGCTTCATGGTGTCAACGGCGAACGACGCAGGCGCCGCCTTTTTTGCCTCTGAAACCGCGAGATTATTCGATCGCGACACCGGTGCCCCCCTCATCCGCTGCACTGACTAAAAGAAAAGCAGTGACTGTCGACTCAAGTGCGCCGTCGACACACTTCTGAGAGCGCTCCTGCGATCCTTGTCACTGACATATACGCGCCAAATTGCCCCGTTTATATTGGAAGCGCTCTAGAGATATCGGGGGAAGCTACGCAAATAAACGTGGCGCAATAAATAGTTCCGCAAGAAGTCCAACATCGGCGTGAATCAAGTGGCGAACACCAATCCCTCCTAACGACCTTTCCCTTCGCGGCGAAAGAGAGACCGAACGTAGCGACGATTAGCGGGACAGTGTTTCCCTGTCCGAGGAACCGCCGAATCAACCAACCGCGCAAGCACGGTTCATCAGCGAGACTGCGCAGAACAGTTTCCAGTCCGCCGCCGCTCGGCTGTCCTTCATTCTCGGTACGTGCCGGAACTCTCGACTCCCGCTGCGTGTGTGCTCTTGACACTCAAGCTCGGGAGCAGCGCACACTCTAAAAATAATCAGTAGCAACCCTTATCTCCAAAGTCCTATTAATTAACGCATGGAATGCGGTGTTTAAGAAGCGATCGTTTACATTTCTTTAGAAGACATCAAAAAGTCGTTTCGGGGAGGGAAGACCATATTGAGAATTTAATGAAATCACCGTAGTTCCTCAGGCTCATTCTCGTGGGAAACGACCCATAGAACACATTCTGCGTTAAAAGTAACTAGGTCCAAGTCTTCGCACGACGCTGGAGCGTGGTCGACAAACTGCTCCTGCCGCTCCGTTGGCGACGCTGAGGTCGGGACACCAGTGTTGCGGAATGGGCACCCCCATTCCATTCCAATTCCATTCCGGGGAATTTAGAGTTTTCGATAGTTCAATTCCTTTCAATTCCAAGGAATGGAGACACTGAGTCCATTCCCACTCCTGGAACGGCTGAATCGTTCCATTCCACTCCTTTAATTCCTAAACGTAAAAATTGGCACTTGACAGCTACATTTTGTTGCCGGCATAAGCAGCATAAAGCTGACATTATCAAATGCAGAGGCAATTGCAAAAAAATGCTAAATTTCTAAAAAAAGCACTGATTTTTACTAGCGGACCGCTGGTGGCACAAAGTGTTTAGTTACAATGTACTGCAAACATCGAGAAAGCCCCTTGATACGTCGATGCTTGTTTAAAGGGATACTACAACGAAATTTCGGCGCTCATTTCTTGGTCTATATGTGTTCAAAGGAGCAGCTCAAAGGAGCAGCATCACATCGAACTTACCAATATCTTGTTAAAAAAGTCACGAAAAGGAATTTTAAAACGAGTTAAACGATTAGCAAAGAGCACCTGGTAAATGTCGCTAACGCCTCGCTTGTAATGCCCGTCTAGGAACCTTGACAGCTAGTGACGGAGGTTGTCTCGCCTCCGGCCCCGACGAGAGAAGAGGGGAAGGAGGAACTCACTTCTTCCCGAGAATGCCTTTTGTGTGTCGCAGAAGTCGCTATTGTCCCCCTACAAGATTACAGAAGATTAACCCGTCACTCAAAATTCGTACAAAAACAGCCGCTTCGGTGGCTGGAACGACTAGGCCATCCTCTCGACGTCAGCCTCGCCGTAGCTTTGCTCGTCCTGAGACGACCTACGTCACGATTGCGTTGGGTGTCACGTGGTCTCAGGCTGGGCCTTGTCCGAGCGCTTGCCAGAGTGGGCCGTTTATAACGAAAAATACAGCCCCCAGGCTCAAAATACAAACGCACGATTGTCATTTACGGATATTGTGGATCATATTCAACCTATTTTGTGAACACGACGGGAATATTTCAAATTTCGTTGAAGTATCCCTTTAAGACATCGGTCTTGCGACCACGTGGCTCGCAACAAACAGCAAAACTTAAATCCACTCATTTTCTTTTCTTTTTTTAACTTTTTTGCATTTGACTTTTAGGACATATGCGGCCAGCGTGTTTGTTTGATAAGACCATCAAGATATCCAGTTCGTGCGTGGCGCAGGAATAAGCTATATTACTGTATTCTTCAAATACAGCAACACGGCTAGTACACTGCTGGAAGCGACTCCATGCACAGCGGCAAGAACACATCCTCTGACAAAAGGCAACCTCTGCGGCGCAGCACGAGGGACCGTGTAGACCACGTCACTTTACCTGTTTTAAAACGCATAAGTTTACGCTTGCTTTACGAATCTCGATATTTCTTATCATATTCAATTCAATTTTGGCTGGTTCGCCTGCCCTTTTCCACCCTTCGCATACTCATTCTCGTGTTTCCTCTCCAGATGGCGAATAAAGTTCGATAATATACGCCGACTGCACCGTGTATAGTTTCGTTGCACAACTTTCAGCGTGCAGCTTGTTTATTTTCTTCGCTACTAATGTAGAAAGATGTCTTCTACGATGCCATGACTCGATCTGTATTTATCTTGTCTTCTCGTCCGAATATTGATGTTCCTCTTCGCGCTGATTGAGTGGCGGGTTCAGGTAGCAGACGGTACCAACCGATTCATTATTCTACCTTGATGTCAGTTGTTCGCGTTGTGGCGACGGTTCGGGAAGTCAGCGTTGACAAAGCTCTTCACATCAAGACACACTCTAAGAAAAAAGGGAGCGTGACTTGCTCCCTCAAGGGAGCAAATGCGCTGACACAACCATTGGTCCCCTAGGGGAGCAACCCTTGCTCCCCTACCGCTAGTCCCTCAAAGTTGAGCCCCCAGGAGTAACTTTTGCACCCTTGCATTTAGGCCCCTGGGACTAAATGTTGCTCCCTTACTTTATTTAGTAGCAAATTGCGCGCTTACACACCCAGGTGGCGCTAGTCAACGTAAAATTCAAAGTTGGTAATAAAATATAGTACCACTGGGTAGATGAACATGATTCTAAACCTGAGAATGGGGCAGAAAAGAGAACACAACAGAAGGTAGTAAAAGGGTAGATCTTTTCCGCGCTCAATACATTCACATACGAACAACCCTTATTTCACATTTGCACACATTATACACATTTTAACAGACAAGGAATTAGAACACAGATGACACACACAACACACGCACAACACACACGCGACGGCCCACACGCGACGACAAGCTATTTCAATCGACACCGCAAAGCCTACCCATGCGCCTTTTATACTGATCATATGAGAGGAGTCGTTTTGTCAGTGACCATCTCAACCGTGAACGACGTTACAAATATGGTGCTGCTTTCGCACCAATATTTGTTCTCCAATATTGTTGCTAAACTTTCCAAGGAGTGTGTCTCTTATTAAGAAGTAAAGGCCGGTTCACACATACAGCGGAGCGCTAAGTTAGCGCTACGTGAGCGCTCCAAGGAGCGCTCATGTGGCGCTTCCTAGCGCGTGATGTAGCGCTCGGTTAGCGCTTCAGCAGCGCTCTGTTAGCGCTACAGAAGCGCTCTATTAGCGCTACTAGGGTGCCTCAATGTCCTTCTGTTTAGGGTGATGCCACCCTTTGTAGTACCAGATGCCGACAGCACGCGCTCACGGGCAAAATACAAAGAAATCGACGAAAACAAAATGTCGCCATAGCACAGTCAGCGCCACAAGCGCGTGCAGGGACACGCTCTTTCACGCGCTTCTCAACAAAAAATAAAAATAAACGTGTGTGACAAAATGGCGAGATGCCACCACCCTAAGCAAAGCGCGCATGAAGGCACCCTAAGCGTTACAGAAGCGCTCTGTTAGTGCTCCAGAAACGCTTTATTAGCGCTTTCACGCTCCGTGTGCCGTGCTTGCTGCTGCGGAACAGCGCGTGCACGGCGATTCCTTTGTTGTTGTTTTTCCTGTGGTGCTGAAAGAAGAGGAAGTAAAAGAGCCGCTCTCCAGGCAAAGGGTCGGGCAGGCGAACCAGAGTCATGGACTTCGAGCGACTAATTGATTCCGTACGACCTCATCGCTTCCTATTCGATATGCGTGACCCTGGTTTTAGAGACACGGAGTTAAAAAATGATAGGTGGGAACTGATTGGCAAAGAACTAGGGGTATCAGGTAAGGTTTTGATTGAAGCGATATACAGGGTGTCACAAAAGAAAATTTACACGGTCTTTTTTACCGCAAAAAATAAACTAGACATCGCCGAACGCTCATTATCCGCCCAAAGGTAGCGCTAGAGGTCACAACCACATTCTAAAGTTTCAGCCCGATCCGATAACTTAATCAAAAGTTATAACTGATTTTCTGAAAATTTAAATGGGAAAATGGCGGCCGACGGAGTTTTCGAACACATGGGACTCTATGGCACCAGAAACCGAAAACGGGCAAAAATGGGCCCCAATTTCCCATTGAAATTTTCGGAAAATCACTTATAACTTTTGATTAGGTTATCGGATCGGGCTGAAACTTTGGCATCTGATTGTGACCTCTAGCTCTATCTTTGGGCGGAGAATGAGCTTTCGGCGATGTCTAGTTTATTTTTGCGGTAAAAAAGACCGTGTAAATTTTCTTTTGTGACACCCTGTACATGCATGGTGTGTGCTCGAAAATAAAAGATAGGGTGAGAAATATAATTGTTCTGGTAATCTTATCTTTGGAATTGAGGCGCCTCAAAAATTTCGAACTATGAAAACAAAATTTGGGAAGTTGAAACGAAAATACGAGGAAAATACGAGGAGCGGCTTTTCCTACATTCCGCCTCCAGCTTGGAAGCACTATCGATCAATGGATAGCCTGTTGAGAAGCCGGGAAGTACCAACAGAGTGGTAAGTACGGTTCATATACATCGAGTTCAATTTAAACATGTTCAGAAATGTCTTCATTCTTATTAGGACGCTGTCAAACCTTAGCCCTTCAGCGAGACCTTCTGTCAGCTTGGCCGAAGACCACCCTGCTCATGACAACGTGTCTTCCCTGATGTAAGCATCAATTTTAATATTTAGACGAGACACATTTGGTCTCATGCCGCGGGGTACATTGCAGCAACAACATGACAACTCCCGGTAAGGACAGCGGAGTAGAGGAAACTCTTGCCAAGTAAGTGACTAGCACTGTCGAACTATGCGCCACCACAATAGCGTCTCTGGGTGCTGTGCATTTGGTCTAGAATGCATATATGAAGCACCACATACATGTCTATTGGTAGAAAATGAGTGCGATTTTTCTACTCTTCTCGAAAGAAAAATTTTAATTTGCAGCTCTGAAACTAGTTCAACAACGGAGATTACAGAAGACACGTGAGCTTGGTTTTCACTCTATTTATTCCACAAGATGAAAGACTGCAAAATAACCTTATTCCTTCCTCCAGGACAAATACCTTAGTGCAAGGACGCAGTGAGACGTAAGTTTTGGTGTTCTTTGTTTAGTTATTTTGAGTTTTAATATTTATTTTCATAATGTATGATTATTTCTTTGCCGGTAATTTCTTGAGGGCGGCAGATATGGACATAGAGACAAAACAAAATTGCTGATACCACGAAGTGTTTATTTTTATCGTACGAACAACCAAATTGGTTTTAAAAGCCAAGATTTTTTAAACTGAATTTGACTTTTTCGCTTCATTATTTACGCTTTTATTAAAGAAGTAGTATCTGTAATAAACGCTTTCATTCCGAGCTGCCGTAATCCGGCATGTTCTTTTACAGAGCTCCTCAAACAACGGGCAGAGGCACAACGAGGTATATGCTTGCAGATTTTTATGGTTGTACAATCTTATACTTTTCCTTTTTTAAATATATTCCTGCGTGGCTGCGACCATAAGATACGAGTCCCACGGTTCTGCCGTATATATCGGTAGGGCTAATGATCGGCATGGCGTCCACAGCTCTCCCTATGAGAACTCATAGTTATACTGCTGCTAAACGAATCAAATCGTTTCGCATCCGTGATGAAAACCGCAAGGCTAGGAAGCTTTGCTGATTTATGTATATTACTGAGTCAGAAAACGTTTTATGCTAGAAAAAAAATGGAGTATGAGAGGAGTGCGCCGATCCTTCGTGCCTTTTTCTTGACGCCATTATTGAAATTTATAAAGTGTAGAGTGAGGTAAAATAAAAATCAGTTGTTTGGTTTTCCATTTCACAGTGTCGCACTTTATAATAACATCCTTTTATAATAACGCGTAAAAAGATAACTATGTGAAAATATAAAACATATGAAAACCATGCAACATATGTCAAAAAAAATAAATTTCTTCCTATTGTTCAAAATATATATATTACAGACAAAGACGAAGCCAAGACATCGTATACTGTATCAAAGAAAATCTCCGAGGATTGAACGAAGCAAGGCTGGCGCAGCAGATGACTCGCCAAAATGACGACATTCATCACTTTGGAATGATGGTGGCCGAGCGCCTGAGAAAGATGCCTAGGCTGCAGGCCTTAAGGGCAATGTCCGTTGTGCAACAACAGCTGTTGGACTACGAAGAGGAACACCTCATGCACCAATAAATCTAACTCGCTCTTGTGACAATCTTGTTTTGCCACTTGACAGAACCTTGACCAGAGAAATAGTCTGCAAAATCATTCCGAACTTGAGCCGCTGGCCGGTCATGTTTGGCTGAGCTGGGCAAGCGAGGGAGGTGTTGAAGCACTGTGCGCCCTTCAGTGTTTTCTGCTCCGCTTGGCCCTTCAGCCAAATGCTTGTCATTTTCCCTCTCAAGAAGAGCTGGAAGGCAGTAGATGCTTCGGCTGTGGACCTCAGAAAGCAGAAAATTGTGAAGGGCAACACAGGCGCCTATGTAGGCAACAGTGTTCTTTTCAGATGCTTTGAAAGTTCTTCTAAAAAGTGAAAGCCGTTTACAAATCCCTGTAACGCCGAATTGGAGCGCAGCTCTTGAGGAGGAGGAGTGAAGGGTACTGAGGGGAGGGTAGACCCCTCCCCCTTCTCCTCCTCCTCCCCTCATTCTTTAATATGCTCCGGGGGGGTGTCACGTGACTTCGGGGAGGGGGTCACGTGACCTCGGGGAGACGTGACCTGGGGGTGACCTCAAGGCCACGTGACCCCAAAGGTGACCCCCACGTGACCTTGGGGTCACGTGACCTGGAGGGGTCACGTGACCTCGGGGGGTCACGTGACCTCGGGGGGTCACGTGACCTCGGGGGGTCACGTGACCTCGGGGGGTCACGTGACCTCAGAGGGCTCACGTGACCTCAGAGGGGTCACGTGACCTCAGAGGGGTCACGTGACCTGGGGGTCACGTGGGGTCACGTGACCTTGAGATGACCTTGGAAGGGGTCACGTGACCTTGGGGAGGCGACCACGTGACCTCGGGGGTCACGTGACCTCAGAGGGGTCACGTGACTTGGGGGTCTCGTGACCTTCAAAGGGTCACGTGGGGTCATCTTGGGGTCACGTGACCTTGAGAGACCTTGGAAGGGGTCACGTGACCTCGAGGGGTCACGTGACCTTCAGGGGGTCACGTGGGGTCACGTGACCTTGAGATGACCTTGGGAGGGGTCACGTGACCTTGGGATGACCTTGGTTACGCCGACGCCGACGCCGACGCCGACGCCGACGGCGACGCCAACGCCGACGGCGACGCCGCTCAAGCCGGGAACGGGCCCCTAAGAGCTGCGCTCTAAAATTCTCCACCGGTTTGAGAGGATTCCAAAAGCATTTTCTGAGACCCTCCGTGCTCGGGACAGTCTGTAGTTAAATACACGCTTCTTGAGCGCTTCTCCCTTGCCTTCGTCGTTCTGGTCTTTGTTGATATCCACTTTGGGGTATGGTTTCATTAAATATGTTTTCAGAGGAAATGCCTCATCTCCGACTATGACGAATGGCATTTCTTTGCTTGTCCCGGGCAGGGACTTCGATGGAGGAAAGCCCAATGTGCCCTTTTCCAGGCTCAGTCCGATCTCACTTCTTGATAAAATGCCGCCATCGCTTTCACTGCCGGGTCGGCCAATGTCCACCAGCAAAAAGCGGTACCGGGCGTCAACGACAGCCATTAGGACCTGAAAAATATAATACAAGTGTATATTAGAAAGTGTGCTGGTCAACCAAGTAATACAGAACAGAGTTTTATAATGTAGCGAGTAAACCGTTCAGTAAACTTCCAAAGTTATAAACACAGAAGCGTGAGGGAGTTCGTGATTTACTTATAAGAAAGACGTGCAACATAACTACGAAGAGGCTGTTGCGTGCCTTTCCTGTCTGTATTCTTATTTTGCGATGTATGTCTTTAAATTTCATCACTTTTCTGGATGCAATATTTAGAAAAAAGAATCCAAGTTATCACGTGAAAATGATATGGCCCAATTTACTTTGCTGAATGTGTGCTTGTAGTTGAAATGTGTTGATCCACTCAGCAGCGGGCACTCGATGGTGATGTGCTTTCCGTCCATGGCGCCAACACAGTTTGGAAAATTCCACAACCTGTGAAAGTCGTCAGCAACAGACGCCCATTCTGATGGCGAGCCCGGTTTCTTCACGTAGTTCGGAACTAGACACTGCCATAGAGCCTGGGACGTGCTTGAAATTATCACGCTCGTTGTTGAGTGCCCGGTGAGAAATCCAAATGATATACTTTTATGGGTATCTCCACTTCTAAGGAACCTGTGAGCACACATTACATAATTATCATTACTTTGAAAATCTAAATATCAGCCAAATAAAGATACTGCATTTCAAAGAAAAGCATGTGCATTGCTTAGGTTAATATATGGCATTTAAATGACTGATAGCCGTACTTGCGCCCTCCGCTTACAGCACAGGCTCAGAAAGAATAATATTTTATCGTCTGCCAAGAATGGCAGTCTTGATCAGTGATCTCTATAATCACTTGCTGGATCGAGCTTACTGCCCCGCAAATGCGACCACCGGTCGGTTATGTTTATGGGCATACCAACACGGCCGACGAGACATTGCGGCGACTGCTATAAAGGTTAGAATCGGCGAAGCGCAGCACTGGAGGAGGGCAGCACAAGCAGCCTCCACAGCGTCTGCGATGTCCATGTTGGTATGGCCAGAATATAGCCGACCCGGAGGCCACAATCGCGTGCAAGGGCGCTCCAGCAAATTGTCATAAAGATCAGTGGTATCAATGGTGTGGGTGTACGTTCCTGAATAAAAACTGAGGTCCCCGTTAGCGCGCGCTCAGCAACAACAACGTAAACTCCCTCGATAAAAGAAAAAAAAAGGAAACATTGAGGGATTTTACAACGACCGATGACATCTTGGAAAATTTCCTTCCCCATGGCCTTCTATGTTTTTGTAAAGTGCACGCGCTCCGGTGTCACCCGGCTCGAGCGCTGAGCTTTATAGTCAGTGCTTTGAAGCACAGCCTCCTCATTTCTTTGGCCAATGTTTGTATATATCTTTTCTTGGCACGTGCAGGCGGCATTCGGTACGACAAAGGATGTCTTCACCCTGTCAGACAGACGTCGAGGCGCCCTACAACGAACGCGATTCCGCCAGTGAATACTATTTGTAAACACCCAGCGCATTTTATAGCACCCATAAAAAGACGCATGACGTTAATACTCGTGCCTTCAAATATTAGGATTCTTATTATCGAAGCACCTTCAGTGAAATACTACATATTGAAATTGTTTTCGAATTTAGAAAGTTATATGTTTCACGGCGTTTGCTCTGTTGCCACGGTAGAAATGTTCGAAGTATTTGCGAGCGAGTAGTGCTTTTCGAAATGAAGCTCGCGTACCTCAGTGTCAGCATGAGCCGTTGGTCAGCCGGGATGCTTTGCCGCCATCGTGTGTCTTGTCGAGTTATCAGGGGGCGGACCATCTCGAGTAGACTGGTGAAGCTAGCGGGCGTCATACGTAGAAAGCTGGAAATGTAATTGCACGTCTAATAATTTGGGTTCCCGGCTGTAAATGAGAAGGACATTCACGATTGTTTTATTTATGCAAGAACTAACACTCACCTTCGAAAGAGCTCCGTGTCTCGGTCCCTCAGCCTAGGAACAAGGTTCGCCGGGTACCTGTCTGTATCTCGGCGCCGAAAGATTTCACGAACCCACAAGGCTCTTCTGGGCGTTGAGCCGTCAACACACATATGCACTAATTGTGTATGCAACAGCATTTGTCGCATTTCTATCTCAGCATCCCACATGTCCGCCATGGTGCTGCTGATGCACACCCAACCACAGGAACCGGAACCGCAGTGCACGCGCTAATCCGCAGCACCGCGGTACAAGGAGCGCTAACAAGGCGCTACTCGAGCGCTAACAGAGCGCTACTGAAGCGCTAACAAAGCGCTACAGAAGCGCTAACAAAGCGCTACAAAAGCGCTAATCGCGCGCTATATTAGAACTAAGTCACGCGCGAGAAGCGCCACATGAGCGCTCCTTGGAGCGCTCACGTAGCGCTACAGAAGCGCTCCGCTGTATGTGTGAACAGGCCTTAACGGTACACACAGTAATTATTTGTGACAGTCTATAAAACAGCGTCCCTATAGGCTCCCAGGAGCCACGTTCTCGCTTCCCCGTATAGCTTCCCCACTGTGCGCATGCGCGTCTCCATAACAACCCCATCGTCTCTTGCGAAAAAAAAAAAAAAAGATGGTAAAGATTACAAAAAGAAAAGAAACCAGAATTTATCTTTTTTGTATTTGGAAACGTTTTTACCACGTGCTAAGTGATAAAAACATTTTTCTACGTTCCAGTTAAAGGGGCGATGCAACGATTTTTGTATTTTGCGCAAATACCGCTTAGAACGGATCCTTGACGTTAATGACCTGTGAAATACCCGTTCGTTTTTCACTACACGCAATCGAAGTTGCAGAAAAAAATTAAGAAAAACGAGCAGAGTTCACCCCCTCAACTAGCACCCAGAACAAGCGGCCACGTGATCTGGAGCCGATTATATGCCGCCAATGTTGATCATAGCCATGCGCTGGGGTTATCAAGGCATGGGACACGCGCTGAGTTCCAGACATTGTTATGGTTCGGCTGTTGTCGTCATTGCAGCGATTGGACACAGGACACTACCCGAATGCTTCTCGAGCTATCGGTTATCACGAGCCCAAATCGAGTGTCCACGCCATGCTCGGGTCCAATCTATGAGCGGCATTCAAATATCGTCATTGGGCGGTGCTTCTACTGCCCAGTTACGTCATCAGGTTCTGCGAAGGAGAGATTGAATGGAAACACTCGGTTTTTTTATTTTTATTTATTTATTTATTTTCAAAATACTGCCAATCCCCATTGAGGGATTATAGCAGGTATGGTACAAATAAAAACAACAGACACAATTTTTGAGGCGCGCGAAAATAAGTAATTCTTAGAAATCGTCACTTCCTTTCATATTGAAACAAACGAAACAGAACATAACAGAAAGAACTAACTGATGAACTTGCTGAGAAGGTCTTGTTCAAGAGCTTGAATGAACGCATCCACATTTGTGTAGCTAAAAAACAGCGGATCAAGGCTGTTCCAATCTCTTACAGCTGAAGGAAAGAAAGAGTACCTAAAAGTATTATTATTGAAAGAGTACTCAGTTAATGTATTGCAGTGTTTATGTCTTGTTGTTCTTGCCTGGGAAAAATTCGCATACTTGTTCTTGCCCATTTTAAAGGCGTCGTTTAAAAGGAGATATAAAAATTTGAGTCTTCCTAGTTTGGCGCGATCAGCAATGGTCAGTAGGCTGGATCTTTTCAGCAATTCTGTAGGGGAATCAAGGCGACCATACTTGTGGTGAACAAATCTTATCGCTTTCCTCTGAACACTTTCGAGGATGTTGACATTGGTTTGCGTATGTGGGAACCAAGCAATGAGTGCATATTCTAATACCGGGCGAACGAGTGTGGTGTATGCGAACAACTTGGTTTCACGACTAGAGTGTTTTAACGTCCTTTTAAGAAAAAATTATTTGACGAGCGCTTTACTAGATACGTATTTGACATGTGCATTCCAGTTTAAATTAGACGTTAACACGACACCTAGATATTTGTATTCAGTGACTCTGCGCAAAATTTTACCGTCTAAGCTGTAAGGAAATTCCAGAACATTTTTTTTCTTATTGGTCAAGCACATACAAACCGTCTTTTCAGTGTTTAAAACCATCTGCCATTCACTGCACCAGTCTGCTACCTTCTTTAAAGATCTGTTTAATATTGCTTGGTCATCTTGGCATGAGATATCGCGATAAATAATGCAGTCATCTGCAAATAACCTTATGTTTGCGTCAGTGCCATCAACCATGTCATTAATGTACAGAAGAAATAAGAGTGGAGCTAGGACAGAGCCCTGTGGAACTCCCGACTCCACTGCAACTGGTTGTGAAACCTGTCCTTCGTAATAAACAAACTGAAAACGATTTCTTAAATACTCCTCTATCCATTTTATTATCGGTCCCTCCCCCATAACATGTTTAAGTTTTTTTACAAGTTTGACGTGCGAAACACGGTCGAAGGCCTTTGATAAGTGTAAGTAAATTACGTCAATTTGTCTTCTATTGTTTATACCCATCGAAAAGTCATGAAGTGTCTCGATTAGCTGTGAAGTCGTTGACAAACCTCTCCTAAAGCCGTGCTGGTGTGCATTTAGTATATTATGTTTCTGAGTGAATTCTGTCATAAATTTCAAAATTATGTGTTCCATTATCTTGCAGCAAGTACACGTTAGGGATTTAGGTCTGTAGTTAGAAGTTAAAGAGCTATCGCCAGACTTATGAATAGGAATAACTTTTGCGACTTTCCACTCTGCGGGAACCAAAGAAAGACTCAAAGACTTGTTAAAAATTAGCACTAAATACTTGCTTATCCATTCAGCGTATTTTTTTAAAAACATGTTAGGAATTTCGTCAGGACCCGTACCCTTTTTTGCGTCTAAGTCGAGTAAAAGTTGTAGAACGCCTGCTTCAGTGATGTGTAGGCCACCAAGATCATTTTCTGCGTAGGTTTTAGAAGGTAGAGTTAAGTCTTCTTTGCCATTATCAGCTGTGAAGACGGACTTAAAAAAACTGCTGAATTCTTCTGCCATTTTTTGTGCCTCCGAGGCACTTATGTTGGAAGTTTTAGATTTTGTGGGAATTATATGGTTCCAGAATTTTTGCGGTGATGCTTTCATAAAATTGTGGAGGGTAATATTGTAGTATTTGTGCTTTGCTTCTTTGATCTTCAGTTTGAGCAGTCTGGATAGTTCCGATATAGTTGGATTGTGGTTGGTGAGTGGACGCTTTTTGGATGACTTTCTTAGTCTTTTTAGCTTACGCTTCAGGTGAATGATTTCACGTGAAATCCATGGGTTTAGCTTCCTTATCATTTTACGTTTACTAGGAATAAACTTCGTGATGCAGTGATTAATAATTGACTTGAGTTTTTGCCATAGTTCGTCAATACTAATATCAGTTCCATCATAGAGTTCTTGAAAATCGTTAAATTCATGAGCAAGATAAGTTTGAATGCTAGCATCGTCGGCTTTGTAGAAATCGAGCACGTATTTGGCGCAGCCATGGGAGATGGCGGAACTACGAACAGGTACCGTGCATACAACAATTTTATGGTCAGATATCCCCTCCACCACTTCTACGCAAGTGTGAGCCCGAGGAAAGTGGTCACTGAGGAACACTACGTCAAGCAAGCTCCGTGACGATCCCTGCACCCTGGTCGGTTCCCTGACGATTTGGGTTAGATTGAACGCAAATAGCATGTCTATAATAACATCAGCAGTGTCCAGGCCAGGGTGCAGCGAGTCCCAGTTTATTTCGGGCATATTAATATCACCCGTCATGATGATTTTATCGCTTTTAATATTTGCTAGCATGTAGTCATAGAGGCTATGAAGATACTGTATGTCAGAGTCTGGGGTACGATAAACAACGCCGACATCAATACAATAATTTTCAAAGGAGACCTTACACCATAAAGATTCCACGTTCTTTACCTCAGGCATAGGCACATAAGAAAGACCGCGTTTTAAGATGATTGCTACACCACCATCCCTTGTTAATCTATCCTTTCTTAGAATAATGTATTCTGGTGGCAATATTTCGCTGTCAGATATTAACGGGTGTAGCCACGTTTCAGTTACTGTAACGATTTCTGGATTGTATTCCAAGAGCATAGACTCTAGTGCATCTACCTTATTTAGAAGACTTCTTGCGTTTAAATTAAGGACTGTAACATTAGACGGTAAAACACGGTTATCAACTAGGCGTGGTCGGTGACAACGTTTTTTGCTATTAGAACTTTGTCATTTTTATCCTCGTCCCATGCGTACAACTGTCCGTTTACCCTGACCTTATCGAAAGTCAAGAACACTTTGTCGTTTTTATCTCGATTGATTTTAGTGCTTTCCCACAGTTTCTTTCGTATCTGTTGCACGGGGCGTGAAAAATCCTCGCTGATAGAAAACGTTGTCCCTTTCAATTTGAAGCAATTTTCAGCACTCTTGTCTTATCTCTGCAGTCAAGTAGTTTTAGGATGACAGGTCTAATTCTTTGGTCCGTCTTTTTTCCCAGACGGTGAATTCTTTCGATGCCTGATATCGGCGTGTTAAGAAGCTTTCCGAAGATTTCGTCTGAAACCACTCTTTCAAGTATTTCACTGTTTTCAGTGTCTTTTTCTTCGATTCCGTAGATTATCAAGTTTGCTCTCCTGCTTCGGTTTTCCAAATCGTCTAGCTTTTTAGAAATGGTTTTGATGTTAGCTTCAAGTTCAGTTATTTTTTCTTGACACGCACTGACGGTAGTTTGGAGCGTACTAAAGCTTTCTAGCTTTTGTTCGATGGCTGAGAGTCTGTCATTTGTTGTGACCTTTTCGTTCTTTATGTCCTGTATATCTTTAGCAATGGCTTTAAGCTGCTCCATTATAATCTTCATGTCTGGACCAGGGTTAACCTCAACATCACCGCTAAGCACTAGTAGCATTTTTAAATACACGATCACATTGCACAACAATGAATAACACGACCGTGGGCACGGCAGCAAGATCAGGCACACGTTATTACTACGAAAAGATAGGTAGTAGTGCCTCCTTACCTGTACGATAAAGACGAAAGGGTTTTTAAGCCTCATGTCCGAGAAGCTGCCGTGCCCAGTGTCGTGGTGCCTCCCGCTGCCCGGTTTTATAGCCTCAAACGAAGCTGTCGATGACGATGGCTTGTCGAAGATGGGCCGCGGGTATTCGTTTTGAAGTGGGTGGGTCCGATGCCTGTAACGCTCGCTTGTGTCCGGTTGGTCAAAACGTCTGATGACGGATGCAGACAGCGGGACGTCGGACACCGTAATCTTGCCGAGGGTTGCATCATCCACGCTGATAGGCACCAGCAGAACGTCGAGCAAAATCTGTACGATAAAGACGAAAGGGTTTTTAAGCCTCATGTCCGAGAAGCTGCCGTGCCCAGTGTCGTGGTGCCTCCCGCTGCCCGGTTTTATAGTCTCAAACGAAGCTGTCGATGACGATGGCTTGTCGAAGATGGGCCGCGGGTATTCGTTTTGAAGTGGGTGGGTCCGATGCCTGTGACGCTCGCTTGTGTCCGGTTGGTCAAAACGTCTGATGACGGATGCAGACAGCGGGACGTCGGACACCGTAATCTTGCCGAGGGTTGCATCATCCACGCTGATAGGCACCAGCAGAACGTCGAGCAAAATCTGTACGATAAAGACGAAAGGGTTTTTAAGCCTCATGTCCGAGAAGCTGCCGTGCCCAGTGCTTGAAATTGCACCGCAACAAAGGAGTTTCTTGGTCAGTGGCGTTGCGTGCGAGTATCCTTGAGTCCCACTAGTGCCAGTAAGCTCGTGTAGAGTGAAAAACATTCCAATTGAATATCGTTGCACCGCCCCTTTAAATCAAAAAGAAAATATAAACGCTTTCAAAGCACGTTCAAAAGTATGCAAAGGGAAAGGACGCCAGGACAATGGCTGCGCTTGAGTCAGCGGCGGCTTCCACGACGTGCTGGTACGGAGGCTGCGATCGTTATAAAGTCAGCTTCAACCCTTAAAAATGACCCCTCTTGCAATTTTCGATGCTACGATTGTCTGTGGATACCTCCCCCTGCGCTCCGAAACAGTAAGTGCGTCGCTAACGCTGGCCATCGGCGATGAAGCAGACGCCGCCATCTTGTCCGCGCGTCTTTTGCTCCCGCGCTCTTGCTCCCCCGCGCCTTTCGCTGCTTTTGCTCCTGCGCTTTTGCACCCTGGGCTCCTTTTACTCCCGCGCACCTTTCGGTTAGTCCTGGTCGAGTACAGTTAGTCCCCAGCATTTGCGCACGGTACCTAGCTCGAACCAGATGGTCTCTTCGGGGAACAAATGGGAGTTCAGAGGACCAAATGCTGCCGTTAGTCCTTTGAGACCATCTTTTTTCTTAGAGTGTACAATTAACGGGGTAATACCGCACCGTTCGAATTGAAATTCCCCGTGTTTCCTCAACAACACCGTCCAACTGAGTTCTCACCACCTCAAATAGGATCCAGGACAAGGAGCACGAATGCAGACCTGACAGCCGAGACGCGCGAAAGCCAAAACCTCAGAGGCAGCTGACACCCTGCTCTCCTTCTCAGTTGCCCACACAGCAACGGTCGCGCCTCGTCTGGCGCGGGACGACCTTTCTGCAGGTCTAGTCAGTTCGGTCACACCAAGAGCGGCGACGATAGTCTACTTCACCTTACGATGGACCTCAACTGACAGCACGAGAGCCATCGAAACCAATCCAGTGCTTTCTGAGTGTCGCGTGACCCTGCAGTCCCGCTCACGGCGCTGGATTGCCTAGGGTGACTCGTAGCGTCCGCAGCGGTCCATCGCAACGTGAAACGAAGTATGCAGAGACTAAAGTCAAAGGAAGTGGGCGGGAATCCGCTAGCTTGCTTGTAGCCCCAACCCACTAAAACATATAACACAGAAAACAAGCATCGGAACGAGACCAAGTAATAGGCGGACTTACACTGCAAATGCAGTATAAAAAAACAAGCCTCGGAGCAAAGCGCAAGAGGAGAAGAGGCAAGTGAATCGCGCTTTGTTTTAATGCCGAAGCAAACCAACATTTCGCACTTCAAAGAAGTGCGCACAAATGAACGTGGAAGGCAGCAGGATTGGCTGCCTGCTAAACAACGCGCCTCGAACTATGAGAAAACAATACCTGATCATCTTTCGACGGCACTAGAGTCAACGAGTTATCAGAGCTCTGCGAGTTATGACTCGAGTCGCTTCCACTCCCAGATCTCAGTCTGTGCGTGCGCCTGCATTCTACAAACCGTCGCAACAACAACAAAAAAAGCATGACAAGAAGGACGGTGAGGGGTTGTGCCTGGCGGTTTCTTTCTTTGCCGCTCCCTTTCTTTTTTGCTAGGTTTCTTGTTTCGCTCTCGTGTAACGCCATCGAAGCCCGACGCCTGCGCGTCCGTGAAAGGCGCCACGTTACCCCCCTTTCCCCCTTTGCTTTTGACGCTTGTTTTTTGTATTGCATTATTTTTGGCGTATCAAGGCCGGTTCTCACATGCAGCGAAGCGCTGATGTAGCGCTTCTCATGTGTCTTAAGCTACTTATCGCCTGCCATGAGAAACAGTTTTGATGGTGCGATACAAAGCTGGTGAAGGCTCCCGTCAGCACGCGCTTAGCGCGAGGTTAGCACTTGCTTGTAGCGCTCCGCTGCATGTGTGAACAGGCCGTAAGTCTGTTAGGGCTCCACGCGGGCTAGGAGATTTCCGCTCATTTTATTTCTGAGCAACTGACTCGCTGACTGGCTCTGTTTAGCTGACCGTAAACACAAAAAAAAAGAAAAAAAAGAAAAAGAAGAACCGTGCCCCCCATTCCATTCCCATCCCATTCCGGGCAAAAGGCACCTAATTCCATTCCCATTCCATTCCCCTAAACGTTGCCGCCATTCCATTCCCATTCCATTGCGGGGTCGTGAAAATGTAGAATGATTCCGGGAATCATTCCAACTCCGGAGTGGCAACTCCACAACACTGCGGGACACCTCGGACTGCGCGCGCACGAGCGGAACCTGGGCGATCGGCGCCGCGGCAGAGCGGACGGCAACCACTCGGCGTGTTCGCGAGGGGGTGCCCCGCTGCGCCGCGCTTCCGCGGAAGCCAGGTCCGGGCCCAGTCGCTCTTCGAACCGCGGCGGGGAAAGGTCGGTCTCCGCCGCCGCCCCGCACAGGAGGATACGCTTTCGCCGCGCGTCGGGATGACGCCTCCGTGTGCCGCCAGATCGATTGATCAGAGACAGCGTCGTCGAGGGTAAGTCCTGCAACCGAGCAATTCATTAAGTGGCTGGCACTCAACCTAGAGGGCGAACAGACACAAAAAAGTGCCGCGCGCTTACTTTTCTGCGTAACTCTGAACTCTAAATCTGCGCTCAGACTGTTAGGATGTCGTACAAAAGTCAGTCTGTCGTTACTGTCTGAGACATTCCTTGTGTGAAGTTCCCATTGGTCGTTGAAAAACTGTCTGTAGGCTTTCCCGCAAGGAACTTGGGAGAGCGAGTCGTTGTAATGCGTGGACGGAACTGGGAGAATGACGAGGCTGAAAATATGTTTAGACCTAAAAAAAAAATGGTCTGCGAAGTGACGTTTCGCTCGCTTACGTCTTGCTTTGTGTCGCAGTTCAATCTGTCTCTCTGGGAGTCGGCACGTCATTCGCCGAGCTCCCTCTCCAGATTGCAGGCTCTCTCAAATGCCTTGCGGGGAAGTACACGTGCCAGATGTCTTAGATGATTATTGTGTCCGCTGTATGTGAGGTGCTTATGGCGCTATCTCTTATCAGTCTCCACATGTAAGCTGTCTCGCGATGCAATCGGAACTTCGAATATTGATCTCTCTTTAGTCAGTTTGGGCAATGTGAATGAGTATCGGCTTTAGCAAGTCCAGTTTCAGTGGTTAAAAAGGGTGGACGCCTTCCCGCCACTGAGAGTGCGTACGGGACTGATTTTGATACCGTTTCCTCTTCTGATTGGCTAAACCGATTAAGCGAATAATTAGTGCTCCGAGTGCATCGCGAAGCAGTGTTCACATAGAACATTTGGTGAGCGGTTCAGGTACGGTACGTTTGCAACATTACGTTGTGGTGACGGTCACGTGCAAGAGCCTCGCTCATTTTGTATTATTTTTATTTTATAGCTTAGAAGTGCCGTGTAAAAGCGAGTGGGTTCGCGATAAAAGAAATAGAACTTTGTAAAAGATAGAAAATCTCATATGAAAACGAAAGAGCGAGCACAATGTTGCATTGCAAGCACAGCTGCTTGAATGTCCCCTATTTGTGTGTTTTAATCGACAGTCGACGATCTACCCGAGTTCAGTTCCTTTCTTCTCCTTCCAACCGTGCAGTTGCTTTTTTCTTTCCTATTTTGTTCATTGACCTCGGGTTGCTTTGTAGTGATCATTTATCTTGCTGTCCAAAAACGTTGCGTGCATCTGATTCTCCGCACAGTATTCTGACAAAAGTTTATATACATTCTCCTTGCTTTTTGCGCCGTCAGTGCGATGGCCGGCTTCCTAGAAGCAGAGGTTTAGCCAAGACTGTGTGAAAGAGAGCTCTGCCAAAGCTACCGCACAACCGGAGTGGCACGCGACGTAGCAATCTCGCCCAGATTTTATACAGGAAGAAAATGGTGACGCACAGCAACCGAATGGACACACAGTCTGCATTTTGTACCCTCTTTATGTGCTTGGTAATGCGTGATGGTTGTTGTTACTTCCAAAAAAAAACGTCAAGGGTGTTCTATTCTGAGAGACGACCTCTGCCATCTACGGAGAAAGCTGAGCGAATGACGAAGGCGAAAAAAATAATTTGACTTAGAAATGTAGTGCACACTGTGACACTGAGGATGACATGATTTTTTGAAAAGTCACGAAAAGCGTCACTGCGCAGACTTTATTTTCCGGTTCAAAAGTTAACTTTTGGCCTTGGGATTTGCTGAGCTCCTACCGTAGATTACAGCCATTAGCTTTACGAGTTCTTTGATTGAAGTGAACGTACGAAATATTATTTACTTGTTTGCCTGTTTAGTGGTTAATTTGTTTTACTCGTTACATCCAATGTCTGGGACCCATCTGGCAGTGGACAGTTCTTGTGCTCTCTCGTCTAGTTCCAGGTGATAGCTTTTTTTTTTTTTTTTTTGGGGGGGGGGGGGGGGTTTGTTGACCAGGCTCTGCTCGCGTAGGTTTCAATTCTATCTCAGGCAATAATACTTAAGGGCTGTTTATACTCCGACGTTGAGCGCAGTGAACGTAGCGTAGCGCAGAACGCGCGCATTTCATTGGCTGGCATCCGGGAACTCAATATCTGCGACCAATCAGTATCTGTGCGCGCTGCGCTACGCCGCGCCCGTCGACGTTACGTTGCAGTATAAACGTACCTTTACCATAGAGTAATATAGTAAACGTAAAGAGAGGACACAGGATCCGATTCGCGGCCCAGATAGTGCGTTTCATACCCTCCGCTACGTGGCGCTTTTCTGCAATTTGGTTCGAATTAATTAAAACTCTTTCTGTGAAATGTATTTATATTTTAAATGGCAATGCTTTAAAATTGTATAAAGTACTTAAAACGACTAAATAGTTTAAATCAAATACGTCACAAAAACCACGTGATGAATGGCGCCTGCCATGGCCTGCCTGCCTGCACGCCGTCGCCTCTGCATCATTCTGCATGGCCTCTGCTCGTCCCTGCGTCGTTCGTCTGTACCGTGCGTGCCGTCCATCTGTGCTTTCTGCTGCATCATGTTCGGTCGACTTTACATCAATCAAGGTGACGCATGACCGCCCGCGTGCTCGCATGCTCGACGTGAATTCGTGGAGCCGATCGGTTCGAGCTTCTCGCGCTGTTGTTTCTGCAGGGCTGTCTGGCTGCACTTGAACGTGTGTGCATGTTGATTTTCGATGAGATTGTTTTAAAAAAAAGAATTTAACTTTCGACCCTGCACACGACATTGTCCATGGGTTTACAGTTGGCGGCGTTTAACGAACCTCTAACACTGCAGATAGAGCATTGGTTGTTATGCTGTCTGAAATTTCCAGGAGATGCGTTTAGCCCCTTGCATACACTGTTGTGCACACTCCAACAACGTCTTCTGTTTAACGCAGTCTCCTCGTTTCTCTCATTCGGGAGCTTAAGACTGTTGGCTTCACAGTAAAGGCTGTGGTCTGTGGTTAGGGGGCTTCAAACGTAAGCTTGGTGTGTGTGGTGATAAGCCATTTTTTGAAGTTGACAACGAGCACGTTTACTTTGTCTTTGATGTTCCGCACCTTCCCAAAACAACCAAGAGCAGTCTCCAAGCCCACAAACTTTGCATTGGAAATGAAATCATTGAGTGGTCATCTATTCTTGAACTTTATTGTTCTATCCATGAGATGAGCTTGCAATTGGCTCCGAAACTTACTGAGAGACACATTTTTTCAAGAACCTTTCTGTAACATGAAAGAAAATTGTGCCCCACACGTACTGAGTGTCTCACTCTTTCTTGCAATCATATCCCTTGTTTATGCCAAGGAACTTCCTGAGGCAGCCATGGCTACAGCCTATTTCTGTGATAGGATGTGCATACTTTTTGATTGTCTAAATAGCTAGAAAAATTCAAGACAGGGCAGAAGTTGCGTCATGTCATTCTGAAGGGAGAATCTGAAATACTTGATTTTCTCCACCAGCAACTCGGACGGATTTAAGCATGGCAGTTCCAAAGTATAGGACGCAGCCATAAGCCATCATTGGGTGGCAAGTTACTATAAAAAGTGTCCTCATGCTCCGGGATGAGCTTTCAAGCAGCCATGACTTTAAGTTCTCACTTACACGACGCCTGCAGCAAGACACACTTGAAAACGTTTTTGGAGCTATATACGACAAATGCTGGGCTGCAACACAAACCCAAAATGTGCATCAGTTCACCTCAGGACTAAAACACCTCTGGATAAAGAAACTGTTCAAACTGTCGGACAATTAAAACGTAGAGGATGACAAGGCTGACCTCCTAAAGGAGTTTCAAATATCTTCGCACCATGAAAGTTTAATTTCAGACATTGTAGAACGTCTTCCAATTAATAACTTCCCGCCACTGGAGGATATTTCTGAGCTGGCATCAGACATCAGGTCTAACATAAATGATGACTCGTCCACTTTTTTATTACGCTTGGGGCTATTTGATCAAGCTTTTGCTTGAACAGACAACTTACAGCTGTGGCTGTTCTCAGCTACTATCGGATGAGTCTAATGACTTGACCAGGCCTCACCAGTACTGTCTTGTTCCTAAAGCATACCAAGTGCATGGAAAATTCTTCGGGAACTTAGTGGTACCACCACAGGCTGCCTTTTATTTCATTCAGCAACTAGAAAATCACTTTTTTCCCACAATAGAGAGTGTGACACATGTTCGAGGAGTGTGTTCCGCCTTGTATAGCACACTTCGAGGTCTGGGTGGTTTTAGCCTTTGCCCAGAGGAGTACCACAAAGGGTATTTAAAATTGTTTTGCAGAATACGCTTGTGTTGACATGTTTGATTTCTTAACCGGAATTTGGACAAAGTTCGGTTGCACTTTTCAGTGGCTAGTAAGAGCGAGACAGGTTTAACTGTTAATAGTGTATTAACAGAGGCGGTTGCCAAACCAAAAACAAAAAGTGCTTATTAAAGGGGTCATGAAACGTTTTTCCAACTTTTTCCTGTTTCGCTTTCCTCCTCAACTCATAAATCGCGCATTCCAGCAAACAGTTCAAGAAGACGAAAAGAAGGGAGGCCCCTCTTGCTCGGAATCTGGTTTATGTACCCGGACAGAGCCATTGTCCCCCTAGAAGATTAGCCCGACGCTCAAAACTCGGACAAAAGTTTCTTTCCCTAGCTCGTTCACCCCTAAGCTGACAGTGCTGTGGAAGCTACGTGCTCCTTGGGCTAGCCACACTTTTGCCACGTAAGCGTGGCAAATGTGGCTGCAGAGAATGAAGTCGGGTGATGAGACGAAAGTGGCTGATTGGTCCGGCAAGCGCGTAGCTTCCACCACAATGTCAGGTTAGGGGTGAAGGGACTAAATGAGGTCCGGTCTTGTGTGACGTCAGTTTGGACCGATGACACGCTTTTGGGACCGCGGATGTATCCCAGTGAAAAGGCAGAGCGGTTACGAAGGGGAGGAGAAACGAAATAGTCCGCTGTGTTTTCAAATTTTCGCACTGAATGTCAGGATTTTGACTTTCTACCTTTTGCTTTTGGCCCACTGAACGATGTCCTATTATAGTCGGATGCAACCTAAGAACAATCTTTTAGCTCCACCCACAAGCGCATTGCGCCCATCTGAAGTGCGTCCGCCGTCGAGAAAGTAGTTCGCTAGCAACGTTGCTTTTTCTTCCTCCAGGAAACGTGTCTTAAACTACTACAATATTTATTTAATTCATTCAGGACATTTAAATAAGATAGAATACGTTTTTGTCAACGAAATAGCTGTTTAGTAAAGAAAGAAAGTCATGTCCAATGTACCGTCTTCCCAATTCAATTTCTGTCCAAGAGACTGTCTAACATACCGTCTAACATACCTCTCAGCAGTGCTAAGCCTCGCGCCCGCTTCGAAATTTTCGTTGGCGATAGCGTCGCTGGATTCTCACGTTGTCGCGCAAAAACTGCTGCAAACGCAAGCCGATACCATTAAGATTTCGTGGCGTAACCTCGGGCACGTAAAACACGGTGCAAAAAAGCAGAATAATTGTCACGAGAAACTAGCGTCGCGTTGCTAAGGCCAGCAGCCATGTTGGGCTTTTCTTTTTTTTTCAAAAGGATCGCGATTGGTCCACGGAATCGTGACGTCATGAAAACGATTGGCTGGCGTTTCTCGGCGTAGGATTACATTTTCCTCTGAGAGGCATTTCCGGTTTTTTCTTAGCTTGCAACCAACTATAGTAAAATCCCAATCTAAAATTATTTATCCCAACCCAAAAATCATTTCATGGGCCCTTTAAGTGGGCGGTGCAGCTTGCTCTCCAAATATTTGTTTCCCCTTTTTCCAGCGAATGTGTATCACGGCTCCCTAACAAAAATATTTGTCCACTTTCTACAAAATTTCGATAGAAAATAGTGTATAGAGGCTAAAAATATTTGAAAGAAAATGTATCCACTTTTGTATCCACTGTCCATAGTTTTTTAGCCGCTTTTTTCTGAAGCCATATTTCTTTCTGAACGATTTCGGGGAATGTTTAGGGGCGTTCAATCTTTTCAAATTTTGAATAGAACTTTCATTGTTTGGTAATGGCTCGCCCGCAGTGAGTTTGAGGCTATGCAAATTGGTGTTTTTTATATTTGCCGGAAATCGGGAATTCGTACTATCCGGCGTATGCTTCGCACTGTAATTATACTCTTATGACTGGTAATAATAGCGATGTCTTATTTATTTTTGTAGTTACTTCCCGCACCCGAGTCGGCGTGAAAGTGAATGTATCATACAGCATGTTCTCCATGGAAATGTTTTGCTAAGTTGGTTCCGCTAAGAATCTATTACGAAGTGTACGAAATGCCGAAGTCCTTTATATTTATTTATTTTTGTGAGTATCGATATCTTTCGTAAAAAAACATACAGAGCTTCAGAAGTAAATCATGTATACATGAATATGCTCCAATAAAATGTGTTCGAACCACTTACTGTTGTTGACCCCAGAATGCTCCACCAGCCAGCAGTCAATGCGGCAATTGTGTAACTTCAATGTTTTACAATAGAAAAAGAACAACAAATATATATACTTATACTTTGTGAAGTAATTTGAAATATAGCTTGACACATTTTGCACGGACTATATCGTAAAAAATAAAGCAAAAGTGCGTCAGTACTAAAAAAAAAGAAAAAACAAAGAAAAGAACAGCGGTTTCGAGAGTCAAGGAGCTCCCGAGAGCCAAGCGAGGCGGGGAGGAAAGAGAGAGAGAATGGTACTGGAGAACCGGAGCAGAAACGCCCAAACCGAAACCGAAACTAAATTAACCGGAAACGGAATCAGATTATACTTAATACCGCCCGCTAGGAGCGCTACCTGTCACTGGTCTATCTGGGCCGCTGGGGCCTATGGCTGTGTCCGCTCTTTACCTTGTGTATATTACTCTATGCCTTTACATCGGAAGCTCAAGAAGCATTTCATCCAGAGCGATGAATTAGCGGAGGAGTTACGTCAACGGCTTTAAACCAACAACGCAATACACACCAGCGGGAATGATTTACCCAGATATAATGGCGCAGGGGCAGGTGCGGCAGCCCAATAAACTCAGTCGCAAATGTACTCATTAAGACACAAGTGCATGCACACCATGAAACAAGGTGATCAGATCGTCATACCGGTATAACACACACTGAAGTTTCTTTATATATTTTTCATTTATCGACACCCTATCTTATGCAACATCCAGTTTATGATAAACTCCGCTAATGAGCGATACATACAAGTTTCACCACGGAAACATTTCTTCGTTTGGAAATATTTAGCAGTTTAAATTTGTCACTTGTGCCTTACTGCGTTTTCTAGAAGCAACCGTGCCAGACAAAACTTTGTCCGCTATATATATATTAGCGTTAAATACTTGTTGCGGAGCCGTGATTACAAAGTTGTACCTAGCCTGGTTGCTTCTAGAAAACATAGTAGGGCACGCGTGAGTATAATTGTTGTTGAAGTGGCGTTCAGTGTTATGTGCTTCCTGTAGAGCATCGTTCTATTACTTTAGCTCTCTACACATTTTACTGCTCTTTATTTCTTCATTCGTCTCCCCTTTTCCCGGCACCAATTAGCAAACCAGCACAATACCACATGGTGGATCCCCCTTTTTTTTTTCCCCCAGTGAACTTCTCTCTAGAATAACGGCTGCTTACAAACAGCATGTTGCCCAATGAGTCGGCGACCGCTGCTTCCCGATCGACTCTTGACCGCTCTTCCTCACCGATCCTGCAATGTCCTACATATCGCGGTGTCAAGGAAATGGTAGAGCTGGCCTTGCCCTATAGACCATTCCAATAACCGCTTTCTGAGAACTGCCATCTTTGTATACTGGGCAGCGGTGTGTAGAAGGAAGAAATCGCGTTCGGCCACCCTCGGTGCGGTCAAAGGCGGGGTTTAACGCATGTACTGTGTGTATTTTGCAACGTGGCGCTAAACAAATAAATAAAATAAAAGAATTATGCGGATAATTTGTTTAGATCGCCATTTATTTTATTTGAGGTATCGTATGGTCAGTGGAAGAAAAATACAAAAATATAGGACTCTGCCAACGGCATTTGCGAACGCGGAGCACTCGGTGTTCCGAAGCAACCGATTTCGGGGAGATGGTTCGTGCGATCGCCTCTGGCCTGAGCTTAATAACTCAGAGAGCCAAAACCAGAGGGCGATTTTTAAATTTCGCATCGTGCTTACGATTGAAAGTACAGCGCACTTTATAAACCCTGCCGTATTGTGCGTGTGTGTGTGTTTTTTTTTGCTTTTTACGTCTTTTTTGTTTTGTTTTGCTGCGTGTTACGTTCTTGTGCTGTGCTCGCTCGACCTTACCCGCTGGTTTAAGGTTTAACGAGGCCCTGACCATGCCTGACTATCCCCCACTTCTCCACAAAATACAATATCCTAAATCAAATCCCCCACCCCAGAGCCTTCAACGGCTACTAAAAAAAGAAACGGAGTAAAAGTGACCTTAAGCGCGCGAAATTCGGATAGATGAGACGGCGCCTTGCTCAGTTAGAACGCGCATAACCTCCCATATCACCGTGGTCAATCGTCCTGCTTAGCAGTGTCCCGGCGATCCGTAGTTCACATCGCGAAGCCCTATTATTACCCAGTTGCGGCAAGTAGTTCGCGAGTGAGTGACGCATTGATAAATACGCTAGTCCTGCCGTTACGCGCTACCTACAGTGCCAGTCACCGCATCATTCGACCTTACAGAAGTGCAGCAAAAATCTTGACTATGCTGTCCCATCATGCTGTAAAACGAATGCAAGTCCTGGAGTTAACTACAGCGGTACACATCGGAGGCTACGTTACCCGTGTCGTAAACGAACACTTAGCATGGCTCTCCTGCTCATGCAATATGGCGAAACCGAAGACCAATAGCCATTTGCATGGTCTAACAAACCACCGGGATCGAGGAGGACTCCCGTACCCCTCGGATGAACTAATTAATCTGCTCAACATTCTCAAAATATTTGCGGCAGATGTGTTATCATGCAACGTGAGGAACTGGCGACCCGTCGAGAGACTTGCCAAGTTAGCAAAGCCAGCAGTCTGCGACTCTCCCCTGCTAGTCTGCCTAAAAAAAAACGAGGCTCATCGCCGTGAACTTGCTCGTCTCATTTGCACAAAGTTCTACGGGTGAGCTCTAATGAGCTATACTTTCAGTAAAACAGAAAAAAATGCATAGTACAGGATGGTTTGTGCGAAAGCCTTTCTCGTAAGTTTCACATGTTGAGCTAGAGACCTTCCACGGTGTGGTATATAATAAGCCTAGCGACACAGCAAATGTATGCTGCGCCTTCTCATATGCATTCGCAACTCGCTTTGGTTTTCGACGCAACGCAGTCAAGCGCGCACAAAAATGAGCGGTTAAAGTAGCCAAAACCCAATCTGCTGCTCGATATTTGTTTTCTTTCCGTCCAAAAACAGCCGATCGAGAATTGGCCAGTTTCAGTCGCGCTCACTCTCGTTTCCATGGTCACGTGGCGTTCAAACTTCGCTTACCAAATTCATTCGAAGTCGTGGGTTATCTAAGACACAGATTCCAATATTAGAAATAAAGTATATTATGAACCCCAATTTTTGTGGCTTCCAGAAAGCTGCAAATACGTGGATCGAAAAAAAAAAGAATGTTCCATAGATTACAGGAAGTACATGTACACGTCATTTTCAATATGGCGACGTACCGCGGGCTGAACGATGCAATGGCGGAGCACGACGGAAGAGCGTCGCGACGGACTTAGGGCCGCTTCTTCGGAACTATCGTTCGTGGTATTGGCTAATCGATCTTCAATCGCACAATATTGAGCGGAAGGGATATAAGAGCGAAACAATTGCACGACAAACGGTTCACGCAAATTCATCGTCGTCACCGTCTGCTTCAAAAGCAGAAGAAAAAAAATAAAAAAAAAAAAAGCAACGCGGTCGGGTGGAGTCACGTGAATTTGACGAACCGCGATCTGCTCGTCGGGGTCCGTCGTGCCTCCGCAAGATTTAACAAACAAAACTCGAGGAGCGGGCCTCGGTGCGCGACGTGTCACCTGCGATCGTCGGAGTACGGCGCTCGCACCGTCTGGTAGGCTTAACGAGAGCAGCGTGAAGGCAAGACCGGCAAGAAGTGCGAGACCCTGATGGGCGGACAATGGACCACGACAAGAGGACAAGTGTGTGGCGTTGCCGAGACCAAGATGGGGCTTTGCAGCGTGAACGGCTGCAGAATTCATCCGCTGCAAGTTTCGTTCACCGGCACTCCCCTGTTTTGAATACGTCCTGAACTTCGCAGCAACAACTTATAGGCGCTTTTCTAACGTTTCCGAGAGCCACCGGGCTGCTCAAACGATGAATTTCGACCATTTGTTACAACAGTGAGCGCAATTCATCGAAGTGGAGTTTCGTTCGTTCCAAATCTCATGACTTCGACAGTCGTGGTGCCCCTGCCAAGTCAAATTGAGTTGATCCACCGTTGGTCATGATATATATTTATAAATCACCCTAGTCAAACTCAACTGCATGGTTCAAACTTGGTTTCGTTGCATACTAAGTACACTTCCAGCGTTTCATGAACTTGTGTGATAGTGAACGCTCCACAAAATATTTCACACGGCGTTCAAAAGTAATCGCTGTCAAAATTCGTAAGTATTTACATTTCTCTGGATGCAAAATACATGTTTCAAGCTGAATGAAGCTACGCACATCGTTAGAGCGCTGCTATTGACTTGCACGAAAATAACGGAGTGTAAGAAACACAGAAACACACTTTCTTGAATGTTTTGTTACATGACCAAATAAAAGGCAGCAGGCGCAGCCAGCTGCCGCGATCGTGAACAGAATCACTGTAGGCCCTGGTGCCACTCAGTTCGTAGACGCAACCATCTACCATTCACTGGTCACATCTTGTTCATATCTGAAAGAGGGACTGGCGAGGAGGATGAGAGAGACGCGAGCGACGCGGGAGGATGGCTTGGGAAAGCTACGTGGCTGACGTCACTCCCTCCCCGTGACCGTCACAGCATGGGCGCCGTGGTGTTTGCAAAGATCTGTGTTACGTAAAGTTAGGTGGTTTTAGCTCGGCACTTCTTTCCTGAACCTACCGCAGTCGAACCGGGTTACCATGCAGCTGAAGGACTACATAAGGAAAACGCTCATTGCACCGCTCTCAATGTGCGTGAACGCTGCGATCTGCCCACCCCTAAGCCTTACTCTTCGCGCAGTTCGTCACTGACGGACGGACGAAGCTCAAAGGATCGCCGAGGTTGTCGCCATGCGCGAAACATCAGTAAGTAATAAATGCCATCCCACAATAGCATTGATCAAAGGTGCCGTTTCCACGGGACGATCGACGGAGGCAGCGTGATCGAATTTGGCTACGCACTTGTACTCGCCCCCGTACCCCGCAGAAAACCGCGGTTGACCAGGCAGCTGTTGCTTGGCTTAGTTTGAAATAACATCTTTGGAAACGTTTTAATTTTCAATTTATTTTTTAGGATAATAGTGGCGCAGAAAGCACCCAAATCAAGCAGAGCATGCGAAATATCCACCCGTCAGTGTGCACTAAATGCACGGTGTTACGGAACGCACAAATCAAATCGGTCCAAGCTGCTAGTTTTTAGCGCACGCTATACTGTTGTGTATTTCATATGGAAGAGCCAGAAACGCCATACTAAAGGCGTCAATTAATAAACAAATGTAAATACCACGGACATGTCTGAGTTCACACACTTTAATAGTTTGAATAACTAGAGTAAGGTGTCTAAAACTCAGTTTCAATTCATTCTGAATAATTACCAGGGTAAACAAACTTAAAAAAAAATGTCTTACACCAAAGCGCGTAAGAGTACAATGGCATTCGCCCGAATTACTCCAGCAAACAATACCTGTACGGGAAGGGAGATTAAAGTAGTCGATGGGCAACGAAACGAAAGCTGTTGATCTTGAAGGCAATAATAGAAATGTTCGAATAATTAATAGCAGATGTTTGTAGGAAGGGCTGTATTGCCCAAACCCATGTTGAGTAAATAAACTTTAAATGTGAGAAGTATGTTGCAATACACTGGGATAAAGGAGATTCGAATGCACACCAGCCGGCGCCAAGGACGAATGGCATCGCTCCAGCCCCGTTTTGAGCGCAGAGTTGCTGGGACACTTTCTCCGAAGAACTCCGAAATATGTAAAATTAAAGTTAGGTGTTCTGTGGGGAACCAGAAGCAGGGGAATGTTTTATAATTTCAGGTTCTTACTGCAACACTGCAATCAAGTTTGCGCACCTCTTAAAATAATGCGGAAACGGTTACCTGAGAACAAAATTTTAGTGTTTACGCAGTGCCTTCTTTCCTAAATTTACGTGTACAAGCAGTTGTACGCAAATAAAAATTAGAAATATAAAAATAAAAAATAGCCCGAAATATAGTTATTGTGCTTATCTGTCGACCTAATAACAGAAAAGGTTGGCCAACTACGTGCCAGCTGGCATTGTTGTAGGATTTTGATGTAGCCGGATATCACAGGCTTTAGTAAAACGTGCTTTAATTTATTAGTGGGATCAAAATAACCAAACAAGTATTAAAGAAAAAAAACCTGCAACCTGCGCAGAACTTTATTACTCTTCGTTTCTTTGTTTATATACCAATAGAAATTTCCATTTGATGTGCTATTTTTCAGCAAAATTGTCCGGATTCAAGCGCGGATGCAAGGCGGCATCGGGGTGATTGGGGAAGCTAGGTGCAAAAGTGATAGCTTCCATATACATTGATTTTATGGCTGCTGTCAAAATAACTTCTACATAATACGCAGCACTAAAAAATGTCCGAAAATAGACTCAGGGTGACAATGAAGTGTCACCTGCCACACTGACAAGTGATAAGTGATACGACCTGGCTTGAAACATATACGTTAGACATAGAATAATATCTAGGATCTGTAAAATGCAGAATTCTATATGAACAACCGCTCCGAAAACATTTCATACGAGTAACCAATTGTACCCTTGTATTGTTTGCCAAAAAACAAGCAAAAAACATATACATATATTTGAATATATTGTTTCTCTCCACTATACATATGGTTGGATGGTTTTATCGTTCAGCTATATACTAGCGTGCGAGGTAGCGAATGAATATTGTAAAAATTTAAACCACGAGCTGTTTCCCACGTGCAATAAACGGCCGCAGTTTCTACGCCACATTCCTTGGGAACAGCTGCCAGTTCCCAAAATATTCACGCGCGCGCAAGTCCCCCGCCCCCTCCTTTCCTCCTCCCCCCGCATTGGCCTCGAATAACCACTACGATGCTAAGATGCGAGATCGTTCGGCTATACCACCGCAACCAACGGTCGCTGAAGAAGCTTGAAACAATGATTCTCTTTATTCTCTTTTTGAATTAGTTACACGCCTGATCGTGCACGCACAGCAGTTCTTAGAGCTACATGAGAATACAGTGCATAAAACAAGCAATAGTAATATTGTCAAATGCAAGCTCTTCGGTCTCCAGCAATCTTCGAACCTTGCTTCTTACCGAATTAATTCATTCATTCACTCATTTTTGAAACCTTTAAAGAGCTTTAATCGGAATAAAAGGTGTTAAGTACCACACCTATCCTTATCACTGTTATAGATTTTTCCGTTGCCCTATTAACTAACGTTTTAATAGTTGATATTGTCTCGTTTGTGTTTAGTATTACCCTTATTGTTTCTTGCTGTTCAGTTGTTTCTGGCTGTCTTATTGGTTCTTTTTATCATATTGTATTGTGTTGTTTCATTGTTTTAGTTAATTTATTGCTCACTATTCCCTTATCGTTCAAGTTTTTCATATTTTCTTGATTTAATAGGTCTTTTGCTCGTTGTTTTATATTTGTGTTGTTTTATATTGATAATGCGAATAATGCAAAGATGCAAGCGAGCTGGACAGGAATAGCAATAAAAATTCTAGGATTTTTCTTTGTGCTTTCTGCTCGGTGGACTCTGCTGTGCGAAGCTGATATGTATTACGATGTTAAATTTCATTTTCTAAGTAGTGCTGAACGTGTGGACATTTCCAATGTTGTAATATGTATAGTGCTGACCCTGTTGATTTTTCAGTTGATTTTTCTGCCAGTGTATTGTCAGTTATGATTTTTTGTTGCCCACCCCTACAAAATCTCCAATCGGAGATGTAGTATCAATAAATAAATAAATAAACAAATAAGCAAAGGGGATTCTCTTGCAGACGAAAACAGGGGTTTGCTGGATGTGCCCGTTCAAAAATAGCAAAGAGAAGTATTGCCTCTATTGGTTTACAGGCGGCTACCAAGAAGTCCTGCAGGCACAGAGCCCAGGAAAGTTCCGAGAAGCAGGTAGCGCGGCTGGAGAGGGCGAGTTTCCCTCAGGGGACTCTGGTTCAGGTGGCAGAAGGCCTGGCAAAGGGAATTTAATGGACACAGAAGCAACCCCGCGACAGAAATACGGCGAGGCCGGTTTTAATTCCGTACATGCACACCGGGACGCTTAATTTGAAGAAAGTGGCCGCTCGGTACGATGTACATACACGTGGTGTTCACCGCAGCCAATAAGCTGTCGCGCTTGTTCTGTAGGATCAACGCTCCGAGTGATTCAATAGATCCCTGCTAATTCAGGAACCGCACCAAAGACATATAGAGCACCGTGGGGGTAGTGTACAAAATACCCTCGTCATGCGGATGTTCTTATATCGGCCAGACAGGCAAGTACATCGATGATCGTGCGCGCGAGCATGCTGCGGCCACGCTAGCAACCCGGTCCACGCCATGCCTCTCACTGCAGTCGTTGCCCATGCGCCGCGTTACATAGCGCCAGCAGAGTTTTAGCTAGGTATCTAGACACGCTTTCAAAATCGAAGCAAAAAGTGATAAGTGTATAAGTAACACGTAACTGTCTTTATTGGCAAACGAGGATGATTTTTTTTATGTGGTTTACACCGGAACCTGCTGGGACTGTCTGTTTTACCACGAAGCAGCTTTATTTTTTTTTTAAATAATCCCTAACAGCGAGTGCGGCCTGTTGCATCCACTTTATTGTCCCCGTGCTTTTTAGTGCTTACCTGCTATATCAGGAATCAACTGGTCCAACTAGTAACTTTAATTGAATGTTGTAATCGTTTTTCATTCCACTGGTGTGCAATCCCTCACATCGTTGACTCCTAAATAAATCGGCGATTATACGGTCTAACGGAACCCAGTGGTGTGGGGGGCTATGTTCGACAAATGTTCCGTTTCTCCTAAAAAGAAATGGAAGTGACGGAAGTGACGATATCACGTCTGATTGGCTAGAGGCTGCAATGGCGAAAGAGGGAGCTTTCGTCATTTGAGCCTCTAACCAATCAGATGCGATATCGTCACTTCCGCCACTTCCGTTTCTTTTTAGGAGAAACGAAACATTTGTCGAATGTAGCCCCCGTGGTTAACCGTTCAATCTTTGGCGCTCTCCTGCCAAGAAAGCATCTAAAAATCAGGTGCACGGATTATTCGAGTTCGAAAAATTGGCAGTTGTTAGTGAGTCTTAGAACAGCCTATGCAAAAGCTTCGCATATTCAAAGAAACAGCGCCGTCGACATGCGCCAATCCAAAACGCAGTTCGGGCTTGGCGCACGAGCCGTTGCTACAACCCTACTTTTTTGTATATGCCATTCCAAAAATCGCTGTTATGGGAAGCAGTTTTCGCGTTAGCGATCTAGCGATTTCATCACTTTCTGAGCTTTTTTATTTGACTTCAGGATACTGTTTCGTCCTCGATCTCTTCGGGCATCTGAAATTTCTTCAAATGAATCCCACTCGTTTATATATTATGTATCGGCGAATTCAACTAGCCGTTAGTAGGACTATCTGGACATTTGTGCATAATTAAGCGAGCAGCATTGGCCGAATGTGGATTCGGATACGCGCAAAACACATTTGGCTAACCCTATCTCGCAGCAATCCCAAGGGACGGCTGATCTCTCTGTATGTACGGCTGGGACGTAGGGTTATATGACGTGACGTCCGCTGTTTCTCACGACAGAAACGATGTCTTCGTCCTTACGTTCGCTGCATAAAATGAGAACCCGTGTGATGCGGTGATTTCCTTCTATACGCGAAGACATCGCGGAATTCATGCTCGCGGCAACTCCTGGCCGCTTTCGACTCTTCAGAGATCAATGTCGCTGACCGCGTGACGTTGGTTGCTCCCATTAAGCAAGCAAAAACAGAAAAAAAAGAAGCGAAGTCGCATTTGTCGTTGCCTGTTCTCATTGACTCCAAGAAAAGTCAGTTCTTGAGTTATTTCCTATTTTTGCAATACTCCGTTTCAGACTTACCGCTCATTCACACTGGAAGCGAATCCGCGTTCACAAAGCGGTTGCGAACGCGGTAGTATAAAGATCCAGAACAATTGCACGCGCACTCGATGACATCAAGTGCGCGTGCAATTGTGCTGGATCTTTATACAACCGCGTTCGCAACCGCTTTGCGAAGGCGGATCCGCTTCCAGTATGAATGAGTGGTTAGTCCGACCCACGGTGGAAGAAATACATTTAGGTGATGACTCTCTGTCTCGCGCGGCGACCACATTATGTTCGGCGCACCGAGCGCGCTTCACGCGCACGGGGATAGATGGCGCTCAAGTATAAAGGGGCTTGTGAAGGCTTGTGAAGGAAATTATGCATTCTTTACTCGGTTCCTGTGTACCGTGTAGTGAAATGATGGATTTATGTTGGAGCACTGGCACTGATTGCCTTTTCACTGTGCGGTTCCTGTTTTTTTTTTTTTTATTCCGATGATGACTTAACGTGACAAAAATACTCGTATAAATATAAAACTTCCCGGTATAATCTACTGGGCCTTCAATAATTTAGAGTAATTTAGAGTAAAGACCTGGGTCGTAATCGGATGTTATGTCAATCAACATCTTTGGTAACAGTTCCGTAACTTGTTTACACAGATTGCGTGGCTTTATATCAGGTCGGGTGATTTTTCCCCCCTGCTCCTCCCTTATTGAAAAAAAAATAAATTCTAATAATGTTACATAGTGGGGCCTAAATAATTATTTACATACGCATAAAGGATTTAGCGTTACAAATGGTGTATACATAAAAAAAAAACATGGAACATACAAACCTTGTGAGCAGAAAAAAATCCTATTTATGATGACATAGTGACTGAAACGATTACACAGTGTGATGACATACTGATTGACATGATAAGACAGTGACTGAAAGTCAAACAATGCTAGCGGTTACAAGACATATATCACTTTTCATCTATACTCTCACAATATGGTGGCACCCCGTCTTACAGGTAAAAAAGTTGCTGATTTCTTTATTTCTTGAGCTTGTTCGTTGATACTCATCGTAATATGCTTACAGTGTTGTCGCAATCGCATGGTGAAGTAGTAGTGGAGCAGCTGGTCAGTTGTTTCTTCTTTCTGTTCAGCGCATGGAAACGTTATTGTGCATGTGTCAAGAACACTGTCGATTGTGTCCCAGTAGACAGTCTGGTGGCTTTTATTTTCCACGAAGAACTGTTCCGCTTTCTTCAGTAGCTGGAAAAGGTTCTTGCTGGTGTGTATAAGGCTTCCTCTGTTCTTCACGTTTGTCAGGGCTGCTTCAGTAGAAGTCTTTTTGTCGATGCTGAAAGCTGATCGGCATGCAGGGCAGCGTGTAGCTTTTTTGTTTTATTTTCACGCTCAAAAACTCAGTTACATAAGATAGTATGCAGTCCACAGCCTTGGTTCCTTGAGCCTTTTCTGTCCAGACATCTTCGCATTCCCAGTCTTCGACAGAAATTAGACTGCCAAGCTTGGTCTCCACTTGGTCAACGAGATGAGGAGACTAGGTAGTAACTTGCGATCGGCCCTCGGGATTGCACGACGCCATTGCTCTAGGCGAGCGCCATTCCATGGAGCTTTAAACAAGGACACTCGCTCTGCGCAGTTCCGGTACCCCGACTTGCAATTGGGAACGAAGCACGTCTTTCCCATCCTTATAGCATAACTTCCTCTACGGGTTAAGGCTCATCTTCGTGCACGATGGTGGCACCGGTGATTGACACAGCACCAAAGCAAAACATGAGGCCAGCCACTGACCGCACACCAAAACCACACCGCGAAGAAGGCGAGCCAGCTACGCCCCCGACACCGTTGGTTTGCTCTGTATGTTTATACAGCCTTGATGGAGATACGCCACGACGGGTAATCGGTCTCTTAGCTGTAGATGAGAAATTTAGCCAGTGTAGTACAACCGCTAACCTGGGGTTTTTAACGTGCATCACGCAGTAGTGATCACATGAACGCGTGCCGGTACGAAACTCATCCAGATCGAAACGGGCGGGGGCGGCGGGGATCGAACCCAGGAAGTTCCCAGCGCAAGCTTTCGCTCCACGCTCCGAGCTGAGACGCGTTAGCCCACTCGGCCACTTCCTCCCTTTTTTTTTTTTTTTCTTTATTTCCCGTAAGATTTATCGTAACGACAGAAGATAAGAGACACTGAACAAGTTCTGAGACACCTCAGCCGAGTTTTGGCTGACACAGAAATATTAACAGGATCTTATTTCAGATAGTGCGTCTAGGACAGGCAGCCAATCGGGGTCGTTTCCTAGAGCCTGATACGTTTCCTTTAATTGCCTGATACTTTGTGTAAAGTACTGGTACACTGGTCGAACGTCCAAGTCAGCATGTCGCACTGCCATGCGGGACTTCCATATGCTGTGCAGTGCAAGAAGCATAATTAAATCGTACGGCACACAATGTGCATTATCTAACGGTAGAAAGCGTATTCCGTGCGCAGTTAACGGAAGATCTTTCTTAAGAGTACGCTGCAAGACATCCCAGTAAAAGACAGCATCCCAGCAATACAAGAAGACATGTTCTATGGTCTCAGGCTGTTTGCACAAGAAACAATTTACGGTCCAGGGCACAAACACGCCCTTCTCATGCAGCCACGTTTTAACGGGAAGTGTGCCGGTATGAAGTTGGAAAAAAAAATGTTTTCGTGTTCGCAGGGACCATCATTTTTTTCACTCGACTAAGTACATCGTTACCGGGTAGTGCACAGTACAACGTGCGATAGATGGGAGCCGGACAAGACAGCTCGGTCAAATCTTTCGTCAATCTTTTTCGCGAAACAGTACCCAGATATTCGAGGGAAAACCTCGCGGCTAGGAATTTGCAAGCAGCGACTACTTCTTTTAAAAAGGGGCTCAGCGGTCCATTTGCACCATCAGCGGATGAAACAATAAATTCGGGTAAAGCGTCACAAACCTGTACCTGAACGACAGTACGCAAAAAGGGATAACTTTGATCACGCAGAAAAAGAAAGCGATTAACAACTTGTCGTTGAAAAAGGTGCGTTAATGATAGGCCACCATTCCGAACACGCCGAAACAGGTTTGTTCGGCTGGTGCGCTCCCAAGAGGAGGCCCAAATGAACACGGCAAACACTCGGTGTATCATTTGCACGTGAATACGCGTGCAGTACTGTACCTGAAGCATGTACCAGAGTTTTGTTACAAAAAATAAATTACACACAGTTGCGCGTGCAAAAATAGACAAGTGTCGTCCACCGCATTGTATAGTTTTTTCACGCAACTTAGCTGTCTCAGTAGTCCACAGATCGTTGCTGTTTCGATAGTGATTTAGCGGGACTCCCAAGTAACGCGTCGGCAGGGTTGACCACTCAATGCTTGCAAATACTTTTGGCTTCGACGCCCACTCGCCATGCCAGAACCCTGAACACTTTCCCCAATTCACGGCACAACCTGTTTGAGTACAAAACGTTTTAGTAATTTCGACTACTCTTCTTACACTCTCCTTGTCGGCGCAAAAGATTGCGATGTCATCTGCGTATGCAAGTATGCGAACTTCGCATGTGTTTAAAGTAAACCCGCGGACACAGCGATCATGAATAATACTAAGACAAAAGGGTTCGATGTACAACGCGAAAAGTAATGGTGAGATCGGGCATCCCTGTCTGACAGATGAGTTCACCGGTATTCGTTCGCTAACCCGCTTATTTAGAATCAGGTTCGTCGTACAGTTGCGGTAGGCCATTCGCACCCCCTCTAAAATGATTGGCCCTACTCCGATATGCTCCAAAATGTTGAAGATTATGGCATGTGAAACACGGTCGAATGCTTTTTCTAAATCCACCTGCAACATCGCAACCTTCCGTAGCTCGGAGTCGCAGCATTCCAGAATGCTGCGCGCTACATGAACGTTAGTCAGGATAATACGACCTTTTATGCCGCACGTTTGGTGCGGCCCTACAACACTCGTGATCACTCGCTGCAGCCTGCTGGCGAGAACTTTCATTAATATTTTATAATCAACGTTAGTGAGACAGATAGGCCGGTAAGAGGTCACGCTGCGTAGTTTTACGGGGTCATCGCTCTTCGGGATTAGAACAGTATGGGTACGCGAAAACGAGGGGGGTAGGGTTTTTTGTTCGTAAGCTTCAATAAAAACGTCAAGTAAGATGGGAGCGAAATCAGATTTAAATGTCTTATAAAAGAGCGCAGTCAGCCCGTCAGGGCCCGGAGACTTATTTGGTGACAGGTCGTCGATCGCTTTTGTTATCTCTGACAGACTGAGCGGCGCCTCCAAAAACTTTTTATCATCGCAACTAACAGTTGGCATTAAAGATAAAAGTCCTCCATCTAAACCTTCAGATTGAGGGGCGTGGGAACTAAACAAATCAACATAATGGTCGACAAACGCCTTTTCGATAACGCTTGCGTCGAATGACACAACTCCTTGGTATTCAATTTCTACAATGTGTTTAGTGCATGAGTATTTTTTTTCCGCAGCTACCATTCTTTTTGTCGGCGCTTCACCAACCATTAATTTCTCTGCACGTGCACGAATTGCCGCCCCCCTATATCGCTCTTGCTCTAAAACTTCAAGTCGAGCTTTCAGATTATTGATGTCTTCCATTAAGTTGCCGGGAGTGCGACACTCTTCTTGTAAAAGCTTTTTCAAACGCAAGCGCATTTCAGCTTCCTGCCTCCTTTCCTTGTGCTTCATAGCGCACGACTTCTCGATCGCGCACATTTCAACTTCCTGTTTAAACATTTCCCACCTCTCGCCTGCACCTTGCCCCCTCCTTTCCACCGCCTGCCATGTTGCCTTAAGTGTGCTAACGAATGATTCATCGCGCAAGAGCTTGGCGTTAAGTTTCCACAAATCCCACGTAAATGATGACGTCTTTTTTGATTCTCCTAACCAAAAGCTGACAAGGCAGTGATCACTAAATGAGACATAATCAACGGAGTAATTAGAACACAAAGAAACTAGTTCAGACGAAATGTAGACACGGTCTAATCTAGCGTGACTGTCACCCTGAAAGTGAGTATACGACACAGCCTTCGCACTTGGTGCACAACAAGCAACATCTTCGAGCACGAAATCCTCAGTAATGTCGTTTAACGCGAGAATACTAGCGTCGTTATACCGCACACTCTTAGACCGGTCCACTGCTCGGCACACACAGTTGAAATCACCCAAGAAGATAATGAGACGATCGCACTGAAAATGTTGATAAGCGTTCTCAAAAAACAAACGGCGTTCGTCGGCTTGTTTGGTGCATAGACATTAATAACTCGCCACTCGTGGCCTAGAACAGTAAAATCACACAAAACAAAACGCCCAGATGGGCATGTCATAACTTTTTGCACAACTACGCCTAAAGATTTTTTCAGAAAAAGGCAACAACCTGCAGAAAGACCAACCGCATGACTTACACAGACGAAGTATCGTGCCAAGAAGGGCTGCACCATGTAGTTAGTGCTCTCCTCACTTTCTACTTTCGTCTCTTGGATGGCGACGATGTCCAGTTCTTGTTCAGTCATCAGCCGGTAGAGCTGTCGTTGCCGACGTCTAGCCGCCAGTCCCCGAACGTTGAGCGTGGCAATGCGCAGGGGACGTCCGAGAGTGACTATAGCAGAAGGAAGGTCTCACCACAGCACAAGGGACTCACCCACTTTAACACGGTCTATGGGACCACAACCGGGTTTTCCTTGCGACCGTGCGTCTTCCCGGGGGAATGGGACGAGCGTCCGCGGCCGGCTCCTCGTTCTTTCTTGGTTTGCCACCCACTCTCCCCTCCCTGAGATTGCTGATGCGACTCGACGTTTCCAGAAACCACTTCGCAGTGCCTATGCTTGACCGACGCGCCTTCTGAGTCCATGGCCACTGCGTCCTCACCGTCCGAAGCACCGGCCGCGCCCCCAATAGCTGGTGACGCTGGCGACGGTGTCTTCTCAGTAAGCTGCGTGTTGCCCGTTGCCCCCTCCAGCTTAGGGGCAGGGTTCGTTGTCTGGTCTTGTGGGGCACTCCGCTGCACCATGGTGATCTCAGAGGTAGGCGGGGATTCCTCAGGTGCGGCATGCCGAGTTGAAGGAGTCGCCGCCGCCTCTGCTTCGACCTCATCCATTAAGTAGGTCGCACCCGGGTCTTCAAGGTTTTGGCCAGCGACAGCTCGCGCGTAGGACCGCACACAGTCTCTGGCCTCATGCCCGAAGGCTCAGCACTCTTCACACCTTGGTACTTTACAATCACGTCGAATGTGTCATGTGCGGCGGCAACGTAGACAAAGCGGCGCTCGTCCGGGAACTACTACCAGCACATTCCCGCCATTGATGCGGAACTGGTGTGGTAGAGACTCGGGTGTCAAGGAATCGCGGAGCACTATCCTCACGGTGACGGTCGTTGAGTCGACGTCCACGAGGCCTTCTATCTTCCATTTTTCTCGAGCGACACCCTTGACCTCGCCGTATGGCTCAAAGGCTCTCCGGATGGCGTCGACGGACACTCCAAAAGCCACCCAGTGCACCTTTACTCTCAGTTCCCGCCTGACAGGAAGGAAGAAAGGGCAGAAAGGAAGACAAAGAAGTTAACCTGGGGTATTTTGTCCCGGTTTGCTACTTTGTTTTAGGGGAGAGGGGTGTGAGGAATAAAAGAGAGAAGAAAGAACAGAAAGTTAAAAAAAAAAAAAAAAAATTAAGAACTACAAAGTTTGAACACTAACACTGCGCTATTCACTAACAATGAAGGTCATCTTCTACAAGCAGAAGTCCAGGCGTGTTGTTTTTAGGAATCTAACTAGTGCTTTTGTGGCCTTGGCTTCTTTGTGTGGATTGTCCCAAGCACCAAGCACTGTAGTCACGGAGAAGGGTCGGTTGTCTGACAGGGTCGACGATCAGGCAAAGCCGATTTTTAACCTTTAAGTTTCCTGCGGATAGAAGCTTTTCCTTGGCCTCACCGGTACGCAACTTCACCAACCACACGTGGCCCATCTGGTAGGCTCCAAGTCCTGTTATATCCTCCCTGACGGCCACCTGGTTGAGGGGCCCGACGAAGTCCTCGACTCGATACGGTCGACCGCGGGTGTCCGCGTGCAGCACCAGGCTACACTTCGCTTCGTCGCCTGTTGGCAGTACCGGCAATAACACGGTATAATCGTTGGGCACTTCGCCGTGTGCGGCGTCACCACGGCTGGCCTCAGCCGTTATCGCTATCGCAGAGGAGCGATCCATCGTGCATCCGCTCGCTATCGCTCACGGAAGCCGAATCCACTTCCTCCCTTCCCGACACCGTTGCCGTCGAGGAGAGACCTTATACCCACGGTGCTCACACCTCAGCGCCCTCCGAGGCGGCGCGGAACAACTACACCTCGTTTCACCTTATGTTGCACCGCAGCGAAGGCTAGAAGCGCGAGATTATAGCATTGGCAGCTGCTCTTAAGTCACGAGAGCTTGTGCCGCCGGGATGTGCCCCAGAGCAAGGAGCTCGCGCTTGTAGCCTTTCCTGCGGTACATCATAAAATGAAAGTGAGTATACTCCTTGGTCGAGGCTAGCTCCGAACACGATCTGGCCGCTCGCTCCCCGCGTGAAGAGCGGCCAGAGTCACCACCTAAATGTATTTCCTCCACCGTGGTCCGACCACACCCGGGGGGGGGGGGGGGGGGGGGGGGGCGCCACGATCCAATGAAGTCAATCGAGCAAACGCCAAAAGTGCTTCGTCACGGCGCTCCTTATCTCCACCAAATATGCTCAGCCGTCAAATGCTCTTTGTACGTTGACACTGCATTATGTTTGACATGCTCTCGCGTGCGTCTTCGCTATTCCCCGAGCTCCTTCGCTTGATCGCGGTATCTCCGCAGCCGATGGGAAATTGCGGCGTTTTGCATAAAAGACCGTGGAAGAACCAATCACGTAGCGAGAAACGCGAACGTAAAATATGGCCTATTGAACGTATTGCGGAAACGACGCGAGTGAGATGTCCGCTACACGCCAGGAGATCCCCAGGGGATCCTCGCGAGTGCTTTATTTGGGCGTGCGTGGCGCCCTTCGTTGGTTTACTTTACTTTTTACTTGTTTTACCCTATTTGTAAACTTTATGGAGGATTAAATATTATAGGGTGGTGCGAACGGCGGTTCGAATAAAAAAACACCGCGTCTTTTATAGCAGCGCTGGGGAAACCGATGACATTCCATTGCAGTGTTAAAGAAAAGAATGACGCGATCGATCCGAATGGTTATTTGCCCACTCTATTAAATACCGATTATTTGAAAGCAGAAAAGAGAGGGGAAGTCTTGATTCGCGTAGGACCATTAGTCTGGTTTTGTCGGGAATGTTCGATGGCGTGAGGCGGCTCCATGAAACACCGGCGGGTGACAGAACGCCAGTGCGGTGGGCGATCTAATCGGACGTCGTTCTGGCAGGCAATTACTCACCCCGAACAAATAAGGGCCTGCACACCCTCCCCGCCCCCCGCCAAAAAAAAGAAAACAACAACATCAACGTCAACAGTAACACCTGTGAAAAACATCCAATCACAATGCCGGTTGGGTGTTTTATCACAAGTTTATATAGTCCCTAAGAGCCTAAGGGGTATTCACACAGGGGAGAAAATCCTCCATTTGCTCTCCGGGATGCATCACGTGGTAACAAGGTCTCACCTTTGCGCGGAGCCTCGCTGACGTAGAAATCTCAGGGGAATGGGGGAGCTTTTGTTTGGGCTGCACGAACGCGTTGGCTCGGGATCCCTTCGGAATTGGCGGTATTTTGTTCGGGTGTCTGGCAACTTTACAGACTTTGCTCACCGGTTTACCGGCGGCGGCCTCGGGATCGCTTAGTTTCTAGTGGCTTACGCTGTCGCGCACGTCGTCCGAGGCAGCCGAAGGAGTCTTCGATATTCATCAATGCCGTCCTCAAGCTGCTCCTGGTACAACTGGTTTTTAACTTTACGTTCCTTGTGTCGCCTCCACCCATGCAAGAAGCATAATTTTTATTTATTAGCAGGAAGCAGTTTGTTGTATGCTGATTCAAACAGCGCTGCTGCACTCTAAAGAAAAAATAAGAAAGGTAGTGATTGCACGTTTTCCTCCCTTCTATTGAAGCGCCCTCAAGTGGACACGAGAAGATGGGAGGAACGAGACGTTTTTCTCCTTCTCCAGGCAGACGGGAGGAAAGTTCCGCCCTCCCGCCTCGTCCTCTTTCGTGATCTTTTTCGAACACTTCTCGCGCATTGTTTATTAAACGTTGTTGAGCTGATAGAGGTTCAGCGGCAGCGAAGGCCGACAGCTATTCCGTCTCCCAGTCCAAACACGCAGGGTATCTCGCTTGCACTGACATTATCCGCGCTAATTTTGTCAAACGTGCAAACGAAGCCGCTAGAAATAGCGTAGTTCCGGAGCACTGCCAGCGGTGCTACAAACACTGGGCTAAGATGGCTGTCTCCGGATCGCAGAATGACAAGACGACGTTGACAAGGTTATGCAAATCGCAGAAACTGCGTCTAAGACAACGAGGTTTAGCTGTGGGTGACTGCGTGTCTTCTGTGCTGCGTTCGGCTCTGTTTTTTGATGCCGAGTGCCAACCGACAATCAAACTGGTTTTATATTACCGAGAGTCAGCAACATAGCACAACATCGCGATAACAGCTAGTGTTGTGTGTTGTGGTGTTCGCGTATCAGTGGTGTAACAGCAATATGAGATTACGTAAACTGTCGGGCATTCATGCCAGGCTGGTCGGGCCGTGATCGGAGTGGGCGGAGTGTCGCAGGTTGACATTTCTAGACTGACTCGAATATCTTCTCGCCACATCGCATGACGTCGGCCGATGTATCCGGCTTCACTTGGTCATCTCAACTAGGCTCGGGGGCTCGACCGAATTCGTGGAACATGCACTCGTCAAATCTAGATCATATTTCATATGTACACAGAGCTTAGAATATCCTACCGTTACTTGAACAACCCAGTAGGAAAACTGCCATAGAGTATGCTATCAAAAAACTTTGCAGTGGCTTAGCTCGGCTATGCCAGGATATACGTAGCGTGGGAAAAGGTTCAGCTATTTAATCTTAGCTTTCCTGGTTGTCTAGTATTAGCTTGATTATCATGCTTACTGTTGCTTCAATGACACACACACGGTATATGGATTATATGACACATGTATATTTATCGTTTTTTGCTCAACGTCTGGTTGCTTCTCTATTGCCACAAAAACGGCTCGGTGGTCAGTGTAGTAACAAGCTCCCGTCTCTATGGCCTTAACGCAGTATTTGGAATTGATTATCTGTCTCTGATACACAGGATCAATGGTGGTTCCCCATTGGGTAGGCGGCGCCGCTAAACTCAACGTTTCACGCAAGGCACTACTTACCGGCGTCAAGTCTTTCGTGTGCCACAGTCTTTCACACACGTCGCACACACATCCAAAAGGATTGTTTACGAAGTCCGTTTCGAAGGTCCGAGTCGCACTGGCGCTTTCACTAAGTTTCACCGTATATTCAGTCAATCGGCGAGCCTTGACGTTAACGATGGCGTCTTGTTGTTGCTGCTGCTGAGATGGTCGCGCACGTCGCTCAGCCTCCTGGTGACGCCACTTTGCTAGACGTTCCTTCCTTTGCTTCGATGTCTCCGCAGCACGTTTAGCCTTGTTCTGTTCGGTCTTCTTACGCTCAACCGCTAATTGCCGGGCAACTACTTCGGGATCCGAGTTAAGCTTCGCCGCTCCTCTGCGCCACTGAGGTGCAATTTCGCTCGCCTTCTCCATGGCTATAGGTCTGTTTCTCTCGGCCGGAGGGAGCTGCAGCGTTCACGAGACGCGACCACAAAAGAAGCGCTTCCGATAGCGCTTCTTTTGCGTCCGCGAGACGCGACCATTTAATGGTGACGTGAAGCGGCGCTTTAGCGTTCCATCATGTACACTCCACGGGCAAACTAGCGTCTGTATAGCTTCCCCCGGATTCAGTTGCCTTATGGGCGGTGTCATCAACATACATACGCTTAAGTCCTCGTCATATGAACTAAAATGTTTGTCATTGTTGTCATTGGTTCCCGATTTGCTTGAAATTTTGCTGAACTCGCCAAACAACATCGCCAAAATAGTATCCCAAATATTAGGTCAAAATAATTTTTTTTCACGAAGATACTGAATTTACAATTTTGGTTCTCACCGTGTTTTTCAAACTGAAAGTCTCTACTGGCAACAACGAAAAAGTGACGTCATTGGAAGTGCAGGGGTTCACTCTTTGGACAGTAGAATTTGTTCCCAACTGATTCGAAGCAGTTTCATGGTGTCAAATGAATGCTTTGGAAGCTCGCTCCAGTCCCCGCGCTCCAGCACGGAACAAATGATTGGCATATTCTATTTTTTAGACTGCTCGCCCGACTGGCAAGCTAACCTTCCACTGACGTCACGGCCCTGAAAAGGGCGGGTATACTTGACTGTTTGTTTTTGCATCATTTTCATTTGCCAATTTTGCAATAACTATTATGAATTTCACGATACTAAATAGCATACCAGAAAGGGCAAAGGCCGGGCAGTCAGAAAATATAGTTAGTTGAGGTAGCTCAAAAATCGGCGGAGTACCCCTTTAACCCTATTTCTAAACCTACTCCTGTCACACCTCAGCAAGTTGCTTGTCTTTTTTTTAAACAGATATTTATGAATCTGATTTGTATTATTGTTAACTTCAGTGTTTGTACTGTTCGAGTTCCACAATGTGTGTGCAATTCATTGCACGTTTTCCTCTTTTCTACACTTTGGCGTTTTTGTTGTTGCACTGGGGAATAAGTTTTTTTTTTCATCCCATATATGTATCAGTCACGACTTCTCCCCCATTATTGTAATCCCCCTCATGTAATGCATCAATAGATGCTTTTGAGGTCAATAAATGAAATGAAATGATTGATCGGAGAAACTATCAATTATCACCTTCAAAATTATATGCTTGCTGATGTCGGTTTAAAATGAAACATACCCTATGCAAATGAAATATATTTTAGAAATATAAGCGCAAATAACCTTGAACGTTTGAACAACACCTAAATCGTGAAGACTGGTGTGCGGTGCTATCTAGCACATCGGCTGACAACTTTCTTGATAGATTCATTATTTTGTGCGATCGTTGTTGTCCTTTCCGATTTCCCCGCAAATCTCGCAAACCATGAGTTACGCATAAAATAAAAAAAATAAAATTAAAAATGCCGTTTGTCACCGATTTGTGTGCATAAAAGAAACACAACTATCGCCTTTATTAAAAAAGAAAGAAGAAACATTTACTAGCCCGAATTTTTAGACATGCAAAACGTGCATACCACAATATTTTGATTGAAGGTGATAAGAGAACAAATGATGTGTCGAAAAACTATCAATTCCTTATTTAAACATAGGTTGCAGGAAGAGAGGTCAAGAGAAATTACAATTGATGATATAAAAGTAAGTGGCGTGGCTTTTGCAAATTACAATTGATGATATAGAAGTAAGTGGCGTGGCTTTAGCAGAAAATTTAATGAATATTTCGTTGAGCTTGTACAAAGCCTGCATTCAGATGATGCTTCGAGATAGGTACTGAGTGGCAACGAAAGTTTGTTCGTTTTACTTACTGATGAAAATACAATAATTTCAGCGTTTCGAAATAAAATAAAAAATCCTCCGACATTTATAATCTTCAAAATAAACTAATTAAGTATATACTATGGTTGATTGTTCCATGTTTGATGCACATTTTCAATCTAGCACTAAACAATGGAACTTTTCCTAAAAAAATGAGGGTAGCAATGTGGATGCTTGGGCTAGTTGGTGATTCATGCTTGGATGGAACAGCGCGGGTGAACAGTCACACTCACATGCACACAAGAAGGAAAAGTCACAGCGCTGCGAGTCTGTTTCCTTCTTGTGTGCACGTGGGTTTGACTGTTCATCCGCGCTGTTCCATCCAAGAGGGTAGCAAAGGTATCAGTTCTCTACAAAGCCGGAGATAAAAATATTTTGGGAAATTAATGACCCATTTTTATTTTGCGTGTATTTTCTAAAGGAATGGGAAAAGTTGTGCATCAATGGTTAAATAGCCTTTGTGTAAAATCTTCAATATTTACTCCCTGTTAGTATGGTTTTAGGAAGGGTCGTTTGACTGAAATTGCATTGACAAAACAAAGGGAGTGAAAGCACGTAACACAAATACCTTTCATACGGTGACTATTCTCTTGGCGAAAATAAAATTGATATATTAGAAAGTGTAAAAGTTTTTGGTATAGTCTTTAATCAGTATAAGATGTGGGATGAAACTTTGCAGCATATATGTAAAAAAAGACTCTCCAGGATTGATACAATTTATACATCATGACATACTCCCCATTTCGGGTTTGCTGCTCATCTATAATTCTCTTTTTAATTCGCAATATGACTACTCCTTTTTAGTTTGGGAAAGCATGACATAAAAAAATGTTAAACAAATTTAAATTTAAAAAAGCTCCATTTAGTATTATATGCCACAGTCCTTACGACAGTCACTCGAAGTCACTCTTTAATAAATTTAATTCAGCGCAAATTCTAAGTCATTACGACTTTAAACTTCCCCTTTCCTACAAAAAAACTATTTTGAAAACAACGAAAATATTTATTCAACAATGTCCAACCTTGAGTAATTCATGAAAACTTCTGAGTAGAAAGAAAAAATAGTGCCGCACTCCAGAACAAACTTTGGAATTCAAATGCTAAGGTATTGGGCAGCAAATCGAGCAGTCACGCCTCTAGCCGTATGCTTCAGCTGTGGGGACAACAAACCGAATTTTCTTCTTTGTCTTTGATCCCAGAAGTCTAATATGACGATTCGAAGGCCGCTCTTCGTGCGACAAAAGCACTGGTCAAAGCGAAGCGCTCGTGCCCAGACCATGCTACACGAGGTTAAATTTTTGTAGCGTGAGCTACACTGGCCGAGGTTGAGCAGTTTCGCGTGGCTCGAATAATGAGCTAAGCTCCGTGCTGCGCATGCGCGAGGAACAGTGACGTCACACGGCGCACAGCTGGCGCGCCGGAGCCGCCGCCGCCGCGCGCTCCGCCGCTGCCGCGCCCGCCTCACCGGTCTGCACATCCTAGAGGAGTGACATCATAGCCGCGGCAGACGCACTGGCGCCGCCGCGTGCCCAGCTGTGCGCCTCCGTTGCGCAGTAGCCAAGTCTGACGCTGCACCGGAGCCGCTTGATAGCGCCTCTCATTTTGTGCGCATAAGCTCACGCTACGTATATCCTGGCATAGCCGAGCTAAGCCACCGCAACGTTTTTTGTTTTTTTTGTTAGGCTGTGTCTGTAGGCACCGAGCTGTTGGGACAACAAGTTCGATAAAGCGCCCCTTTTTGTTCGATCTCCTGCCCAATACACTTCCCTATCTTCTAAATCGTTTAGATACACTGAACATATATATAATTTGTTTCAACTGCGAAAAATATATGCACGATATTGATTAAGGTATCCGTCAGTGTTTAACTACTGGAATGCGAACTAAATGCATAATCACTATTATTATGTGTTTGTTTTCTTATATTTTACGTCTCTGCTTGTGCGTAAATTATTTATCTGTCAGTGTTGAAAATACTTGAATGCAAACTGAATCTATCTTCATTATTCTATTTTAAGTTGTTTTCTTATATTTTTATGTCTGTGATTCTGTTAAGCGGCGTTTCTTCATTTTTATGATCTGCTATCTGTTGGCGAGTGATTTCATCTTCATTCACGCTTCGCGATATTTTCTGGTTGCCTCCCAACAATGAGCCAAGCAGGCTGCTTCGAATTTGCTTTTTTGCGAGCGGTTTTTGGTTTCGCGAATGGTTTACCACTGCTCCGTGATATGCAGGGCTGACGAAGGAATTGTGGCTCGAGGAACAGCAAATGTAAGATGTAAAGTGCGCGAAGTGACTCAGTATTGGTTTTCTGCATTTAACATCACAATGCTGACGACGAGAATACTGAGTTACTCCTTTGGAAACACAAGTTTTCGATCACTGAAAACAACTCTGGAAAAATACTGTAACTTTAAGGTGCACCTTAATTTATAGATGAGTATTGATGATTTACTTGGAACAGAAACAACTTGAATTACTTTGTGTTAGATGAAAAGTTTCCTTTGCTTTTCTTTCCAGTTGTGACTTTATTGTAATAGAAAATTACATTTGTAGTTTTCATTCCTTTTTTTACGCCCTGGCATTGCTGCAATATGACGTTCCATAAGTGATGACCGAATTTGAAGGTAGAAATCAAGCTTAGCACTCCGATCTAGCGCTCCGTTTCGCTCGTATTCAACCTGAAGTAAATCTTTCTTCCTTGGTAATTTTTGTGTTATTTAGATGCAAAGCAGATGCAAATAGAACGCATCCAATGATAGAAAAGCGGTAAATTAAAAAAGAAAATTGGCGGGGATTATTTTTGAATTATTTTTTCTGTACATCAAGATCGAAAACTGGTATGACTGAAGTCACGATATAAATCATGATTTAAATCACGATTTAAATAATAATAATTTCTAAAGAGAAACGTGGATATTTCGGCCAAACTTTCTAAACTAAGGGAACATGTTACCTCCTATCCAACTCGTTCGGCGGCACGTTGGGCTGTGCCTCTTTGCTATAACAACTATTCCATGCAGTCTCTAAAGTATATGCTACCTACTTTACTAAATTTCCTCTTAAACAAAAACGTTTATATAATGTCTGTCACAATGCAAGATTTATTTTCTTATTTGAATTGAATATATTACTTTTCTGCGATAGGTTATAATCTATTTTTGTATACAATGATGATATTTCTGCTGTTGCTTTGTATTTCTAATCTGTCATGTGGAACTGTAAGGGAGCAGGGGGCTTCGTCAAGCTGTTAAACAGCTTTTTCCCTCTGTTTCCTCCATTCCTGTATCGAATGGGAAAAAAACTTCATTATTATTATTATTATTATTATACACCCCGTGCAGCGCTCCCCACCGTTTCCGAAAACATAGAAGCCTGGATGGGTGGGGTGCAGAGCGAGACAACTCAATATGATTATAATGCAATTAAATGCAAAGGTGCAATCGAGCTGGACAAGAATGGCGGAAATAATCCCTGGAGAAGGGGAATAGGGACAAAGGACAAACACAAATCTCCAATCACAGCTAAATGACTTGTGCACGACCGAAAACATCCACCTGCTCCGGGTATCAAACCCGGGACCTCTCCATTTGAACATTTCCAGCGGAGAGCTCTTTGTCTCTCTTGTTCCCCTTCTCGTGGGATTATTTTCGTCATTCTTGTCCAGCTTGCTTGCACCTTTGCATTTAACTGCATTATAATCATAACCTTAATTTGCAAACCTTTAACCCTTGTTGGTGTTAGACTGGTGGCAGCTGATAAAACCTGACTGCTCTACTGACGTCTAAACCCTGGTTTGCCCAGTTGGTAGAGCGATCCACTGGAAATGGGGAGGTCCCGGGTTCGACACCCGCACTAGGCGGATTTTTTTTCGGTTGCGCACCAGTCTCCTAGCTGTGTTCGGAGATTTGTGTTTTTCCTTTGTCCCTTTCGTCGTGGTCGAAACCTCAATATGCAGACCGTTTCTTTAGGAAGGAGTCGGCACTCTTAGCAACGCGGCTAGGCCTTAACTCCCGGAAACGAAATATTTAAACTTATATTTTTGTTTAGAGGTAGTCTATGTTGCGTCGGCAGCCCAGAAACACTAGCCTAGACTGGTATTTCCGGGCTGCCAGGAGAGAAGTCAAGAAGGCTAATTTTAAAACAAATAAAATATTTCAAAATTGCGTGTGATGGAGGCCTGTGAAGTTCCGTTGGAATGTCGCCACGTTATGAGTTCCTAAAGGCTGGTTCACACATCTGCCTTGTTTGCGTTCGGATGCAACCGAAATGCGCATAACGGCAAAGTTACCGGGACAAGCGTTCGCCGGACACAGCATGGCAAGCGATGCTAGGGGTACCTTCGCGAAGCATTCCATGATTAGCGTTTCTTGGGCTGTTTCGGTCGTTTCGGTAGTTTCGGTTGCACGCGAGTGGAACCGTTGCATATGTGTGAAACAGCGTTAAGATGCAGCGCCAGTTCGGGGCCGTATGGCTCTCTCGTGAAGTTACTTAGTCCTCAATGTGACTCGGCGGAGAACGCTAACGCGGTTACTACGTTATATATGTTAAAACTTCCACAGTGCTTCTGCAACGCGCGTTTCATACCATCAAGATCGTCGTTCTTTGCAGACGTTAGGTTGGAGCTTGATCTGAAGATGCGAGGACCTCTACCAAGCCACCCATAGGCCCTCAGCGCCTGGCTATGATTAACGTTGGCGGAATAGGATATGCACCTGGCCACGTGGCCGCTTGTTCTGGCTCCGAGTTGAGGGGATGAACGACGCTTATATTTCTCGAATTTTTGGTGGCTCTTGCCATTGTCTAGAAAGAAAGACTAAAGCAAATTTATTCAGTTTTTAACATTAGGGAGTGGTTCTAAGTAGTATTTAAAGAAAGTAGAAAAATCGTTTCAAACCCCCTTGAAGGGGGCAGTGGAACACTCTTTGTACTTTGCGCAAATACCGCTTATAATGAATCCCTGGCATTTATGACCAATGGAACACGGGTTTGTTTTTCTCCGCACAGAATAAACGTCGCATAGATAATTAAAGGAAAACGAGCAGCGTTTACCCCCTCAACTCGCTGCCAAAATAAGCGGCCACGTGATCTAGAGCCGATTATATGCCGCCAATATTGATCATAGCCATGGGCTGAGCTTGGCATAGCGCAGGACACGCGCTGAGTTACAGACATTGTTAGGATTCGGCTATTGTCGTCCTTGCAGCGATTGGACACGGGCCACTGCCCGAATACTTTTTGAGCAATTGATTATCACGAGCACAAGTCGAGTGCTCAAGCAATGCTTGGGTCCAATTTATGGGCCGCATTGAAATACCGTCACTGGGGGATACAGCGACCCCCATGCTACGTCATCAAGTATTGCGGATGAGAAATTGAAAGAAACCGCTCACTTTTCTCCTTGACATTACACCGCAACAAAGTGGTTTATTAGACAATGGTGTTGCGTGCGAGTATACTTGAGTTTCAATAGTGCCAATAAACCCGTGTAGAGGGAAAAACATTTCAACACAAAATCGGTTGCGCCGCCCCTTTTAGTGTAAACGGAGTGTGGCACGGTCTCAAACGCAGAGAAACCCAAAACCTTCCACGCAAAGGTCTTGCATACTGTTGCCAAGAGACCGGAAAAATGTAATTCATGTTTTTGTTGGGTCGTGGCGCGGGTTCGTCATTTCGCTCTTCCAAATGGAAGCGCAAGATTATGATCTTCAACCAGAGTGGGATGTTTGTCGACGCTGGGATACGCCAGGGCACAGTTAATCTTCCACCAAATGTTAAGAAATACTCCGGAATAAAAGTGAAAGGAAACGCGACATTTGAGAATTCCAAAAAACATGTATTTCTCCAGGTTTTCGCCGGAAGGGAAACTCTGAATAATGCACGAAGGATCTGTGTCGAGCGTATTTTATTGTGCTTGTTTGAGTTTGCCAGGCTTTGAGAACCGATGGCGGGGAAAAGATTCAACATTTTTTCGGGCTGTTTAATGTCCCGTTTTTCACTCTTACTATGGAACTGAAAGATGTATACCCACGAGGAAGCGCCAGCGAGGAACATCGATGTAACGAACCATTTAATGTGTTAACATCTATAAAACATATGAAGGTAAACGTGTTGCGTTTTCGTAAGCCGGAGAACACCCGAAACGACGCTGATGCTACAAAATGTAGATTCATTTATATTTTTAGTTGAAAAAATTCTCTACCACATATTTTAGTGTTCATAATAATTGGCGCACGATCTTTTTACGAGTCAGCAGCCGCCGGTGTGCGCGAGGACACGCAACGAAATTCACATCACACTCCTCCATTTACGCGATGACAGTGAAATGTGTGTGCTCCGGGGAAACGGAGAATAAAGACAGGCTCTTCATCTCCACTGTGGGGCCTGGTGTAAAAGGTAGACGATTAATTGGTCTAACAAGCACGTAACATTCACTTGTCGAGATGAAAGCCTGTCTTTATTCTCCTTTTCCCCGGAGCACACACATTTCAGTCATCTCAGGCGTGAATAAAGGACTGTGACGTCAATGGACCTTTTCCACATACCGACGGCACCAGGCGGTGGCTGCACAAATTAAAAACCGAGGAAGTGACCTTCCTGCGCTACCAATCGATACTGGGAGCTACGCTACCAGTTGCTTCGCTCTCTGAGCTCCGTCGCGTGCCCAACGCGACTTTAAAGAGGGAAATCCGTAGCGTCCACCAAACGTCGTGTTTTTCTTTCCGTCCACTTTCTTTTTTTGTGTAACAATATTAAATATATACTGCAATTACGTGTTCTACTCGTCGATCTACAGCCTCATTCCGGATTTCCACGATTTTTCGTGCCGACTTCCACCACTTGGCATCGGGCGCTCGCGCGTGCGCAGAACGCTTCTCGGAGAAGGTCCATTTCGTTACGTGTGCTCGCGCACACCGCCGGCTGGTGAAAAAAAAAATTGGGTTGTGTGTGTGTTTATACAGCCTAGAACTTGGTCTGCCTCACAGGGGCGACGAGTCTCCCAGCTGTAGATGAGAAATTTAGCCAGTGCGGTACAGCCGCTAGCCTGGGGTCTTTAACGTGCATCACGCAGTAGTGATACACGACCGCACGCCGGTACGATCTTGTGGAAAGATCGTGCGCCACTTATTATGGATACTAAAATGTTTGGTTCTGTATGCCTTTAAGCTAGATCAAGGCAAAACGATAAACACTCCGCCGGAATCCTTTCTTCTTCCACCATTTCTCTCTTTCACCTTCCTCTCCCCTTCTTTCAGTCACGCGTTATTTCTCTGATGGCGGCGATGAGGTTAAGTCGTCGGGAAGCCAGTGTGCTTTAAAATGGCGAGTGATGTATTTCTTGGAAATTTGCAATTTGGGCAGTGCTGCATACGACTGCTCATATGCTCATATGTACTGTCTCGAACGATGTTCTGGAGTGTTTTTTGGCTTCCTGGTCTCACATAAAAAGATTTTTTCCGTTCGTCGACCAGATCGTTTCCATAGGTATTCTCATGACAAATAAAAGTATTACGATTAATCACTGTCAATAGGGTCGTTAACGTGTACCATTAATCGGTGATCGTACAAAACTAAACTGCGCGATACTGTTAGCACGAACGCGACATCAGCGTTTTCTTTTTCCTTGCTACTTAGCAGGTGTATTGACTATCATCAAATTTCAAAAGCTTACCTTAGGTACCCGAATGAGCACTTTTCATCAAAGTACCAGCTTTGATGAGAGCCTTTAAATTTTGACACAAAAACGGAAAACAAAACGGCGACAGCTTGTCCGTGCCAACAGTGTCGCACTCTGTATACATCGGTGCACTCCATGTCCGTGTTAAAACAGTCATCTCTCGGAGCAACCGAGAACACAATAGAACGCCACGTACGTGGAACACTCTATTGAATTCTTCAACGTCTTATTCCTACTTTTCTGCACTGCACTTCTGGAGTCTAAAGTACGATTTACGAAGGCAGCTTGGCGATGAATGAGGCCGGAAGCATATTTAGAACTTGTGTAATGCCATCGACGCTGGATCTATTTCTATTGACGTTTTTAAACAATATTTTATCGCGTTCAAGTTTTTTTCTGAATAAGCTCTAGAATTTATGGTTCCCCTTTATGCTATATGTATATTGCGCATCATTAGAAAACGAAAGCGATTGATCAGCACAACAATAAAAAAGAAAGTATTCGATTAATGAATGAATGTTTCAAACTACCGATAAAGTCTGTGATGCGACAGTCAACATGACGTTTCACATGCTCACGCAATTCTCAGTATCACCCCTCGATGTAACGCCTGAGCCTTTTTTTCTCTTTTCAGCCTCATCTCTCGCCGAGCTCTTTCCGGTGACCGCAGTCAATAAAGAGTTTTAGGGAACCGTTTTCGCATATCCGATACGGCACGGTACGATGGGCCTTCCAGTAACTGCTCATATGGGAGTATTCTGTGGTAGCGCATGCGCAGTTCGTACCGGAGATAACACCGTACCGTGTCGGATGTGCAAGAACGGTTCCCCAAAACTCTCTATTGGCTCTCCGAGTGCTGCGCGGGAATGTGGACAAACAATATATATATATATATTGTTACAAAGAAGACGACGATGACCGTCTTTATCGGGCCGCTGGCGGTGGGGCTCGCTCCAGCGCGAGCTGGAGCGGGCAGTTCGATTAAAAGATCGAGGCTGAAACGAACCGCTCTTGTCCTTGCTCTTGATTTCCATCGTAACATCGTGGTGGAGGTGCGGGTCTTTCCTCTTCGCCTCTCCGCACGCTAATCACCACGCTTCTCCGAAGCCACTAACGGCCCTCTACGCTGGCCATGTCACAAGGTGAAGCGGCAGGCACTCCGGCGCTCCGCCCTGGCTCAGTGCCCTATCGCCAACGGGACCCTCCGACGTTCGCCGGCTTCGGCACCGACGACGTTGACGACTGGCTGCGAAGCTTCGAACGAGTAAGCACCCACAACGCATGGGGCGACACCCTGAAGCTCGCAAACGTGGTATTTTATCTACGAGACACAGCTAAAGTGTGGTTCGATAACCATGAAGACAAAATCTCCTCATGGGATGCCTTCAAAGCGAACCTGTCGGATATTTTCGGATGTCCCGTCAGCCGCAAAGAAGATGCTACACATAGACTTGCTACAAGAGCCCAGACTGCAGGCGAGTCGATTACCTCTTACACCGAAGACATCCTCGCGCTGTGCAAATGCGTTAACGCAGCCATGCCCGAGTCAGAAAAGGTCGGCCATATAATGAAAGGAATTGCCGAGGACGCCTTCACCATGCTGACGTCACGAAACCCACGGACTGTGAAAGAACTTCAGGAAGACTGTCAGCGCTGGGAAGGGCTTCGAAATAGCCGCATATCTCGCCCTGTGGCCGTCCACCGACTTCAGAATTGTGTACCATCCTCCGGAGTCCCTTCCACTGTTGACCTTACTACTACCATTCGAAAAATAATCAAGGAGGAGCTTGCCTTGCTATTCCCGCGTGGTTGTCACCATCAACAAGACGACTCATCAAGCCCCACGCCAGATGATCTGCGAGCTCTCATTCGCACCGAGCTGGCGCAATCAGGAGCTCCACACGCTCAGACGGTATGTGCTACGGCCTCGGCACCACGTTACACCTTCGAGCCAGAACAGATTCCACAACAGTCAAGATACTTCCAGAACTCGGGACTACAACGCCCATGGTCACAGCCCTATTACCCGGTTATCCGTCGACCGACCTGCTTTTATTGCGGGATAGCTGGCCATATTGCCCGTTTCTGTCGCCGCCGCATATCGGATATTTCAAGAAGGACTTCCGATTTCCGCCCGTCCACCTTTTATGGCACGAACCAACTGCCCTCTTACAACGAATACGACGACGACCCCCCACACAGGTACCAACGACGATCGGTATCACCCTCCAGTCGCAATGCTCGAGACCGAAGCCCTTCTCCCGGATACCGACGCCGCTCTCCTTTACGCACTGACCAGACCTTCCCCAAGTCGTTCGTCGATGGGGAAAACTAGTAGAGGCAGCGAAAGGGGGTCCAGCTGCTGCTGTTTTTCCTCGACATCCCCCACCGACTCCGCCAACATTCAACTTATTAGACGTTTTCATTAAGAAGGTAAGATTCAAGGCACTTGTTGACACTGGAGCATCCATTTCAATCATTCGTGAAGATGTACGCAAAATGTTTAGACTTGTTTGTACTCCTTGGAACGGTGGCACTCTTCGCAGTGCGGATGCGACTTTACTTAATCCTCTTGGTATCGTTTCTGTCGAAATCACCATTCAAAGTGAACCTCACAGGCATTGCTTTGTTATCCTTCCTGACTGCACCCATGACATCATTTTAGGATGGGACTTCTTAGCCACTCGACGTGCCCTTATAGATTGCGCGACTAAATCGATTCATTTCAGCGATCCAATACCTTACTCCCAGCCATTTTTTCGCCCATTCCTTAATTTTCGTGCAACGTCTCATACTCGTATTCCACCATTGACTGCAGCACTCATCGAATTAGAAGCCGACGTCAATGACTCTACATATTTGCTCGAACCAAACAGAGAAGTTTTGTTGCAGAAAGGTCTAGCTTTGCCTACCGTACTCGCACAGTCACAAAATAATCGAACCACTGTTTGGCTAGCAAATATTACTGAAATTTGCCAAGTTCTACCAGCTGGAACCTGCGTTTCAAGAACAAGTTTCAATGATCTCTTATATATCGACACTGTCACTGATGAAAAGATGAAGCCTCACTCCTCTCACCGCGATCAGAAAGCGTTAAGTTTACTTCAGAAAACTATTAACACTCGTCTTTCACGTCATCAACACGATACGCTCTACAATCTACTTTGTTCTTTCGTGGATGTCTTTGATATCAGTTATCCTCACTTAGGTCAAACTTCTGTTGTCCGACATACGATCGACACCAGCGATCAGAGACCACTACGTAGTCGCCCTTATCGTGTCTCTTCCTCTGAAAGACTCATTATACAAGAACACGTAAGCAAGATGTTGCAAGAAAACATAATTGAGGAATCCTCGAGCCCATGGTCTTCCCCTGTAGTGCTCGTCAAGATAAAAGACGGTACATGGCGATTCTGTGTTGATTACAGACGTCTAAACAAAATAACAAAACGAGACGTTTACCCTCTTCCTCGAATAGACGATGCTCTTGATCGTTTACATGATACCAACTATTTCTCCTCAATAGACATGCGTACCGGATACTGGCAGATCACTGTAGATGAAAAAGACAAAGAAAAAACAGCTTTCGTAACTCCCGATGGTCTTTACCAGTTCCGAGTAATGCCCTTTGACCTGTGCAATGCGCCCGCCACGTTTGAGCGGATGGTGGACACTTTACTTCGCGGCCTACGCTGGACAGCTTGTTTATGTTATCTTGACGATGTTGTAGTTTTCGCATCTACCTTTGAACAACATCTCTCCCGCCTTACTTTGGTCTTACGATGCTTCCGTAAAGCAGGTCTACAACTCAACGTAAAGAAATGCGCCTTCGGTAATACGGAAATCCAAATCCTTGGCCATGTAGTCAGCCGTCAGGGAATATCCCCCGATCCAGAAAAGCTCCTGGCTGTCACAAATTTTCCTCGCCCTGCACATTTAAAAGCTTTGCGCTCTTTCCTTGGCCCGTGTTCTTATTTTCAACGTTTCATTCGCGGCTTTGCTGATTTATCCGAACCGTTGCAACGCCTCTTAAAAAAAGAATGTCCCTTTCGTGTGGTCCCAAGACCAAGAGCAGGCGTTTCTTTCCCTCAAAGCGGCACTAACAACACAACCTGTCCTGGCTCACTTTGACCCGTCTCGTGAGATTGAAATTCACACCGATGCTAGCGGCTATGGAGTTGGTGCCATCCTCATTCAAATCTGTGACTCAAAGGAACATGTTGTCGCGTATGCCAGCCCGTCGCTATCCAAATCTGAAATGAATTATGGAATTACAGAGAAAGAATGTCTCGCCGTGATTTGGGCAATACAAAAGTTTCGGCCATATGTATTTGGGCGACCATTTACAGTTATCACTGACCACCACGCCTTGTGCTGGCTATCGAATCTAAAGGACCCTTCCGGAAGACTCGGACGCTGGGGGCTAAAGCTTCAGGAGTACGACGTTTCTATATTTTATAAATCTGGCAAAAAACACGAAGCCCCAGATTGTCTGTCGAGAAATCCTGTTTCTACGGCACATGCGACACATCATAATCCACCAATCGCGGCAATCTCCTTGACATCCACATTAGATTTTGCTTCTGAACAGCGAAGAGATTCGCACTTACAAGAGGTCTTCAAATGCCTAAAAAAGGCTCATCTTACACGCCAAGAACAGCGTTTGAGCAGTCTTTATACACTGAAAGAAGGCATACTTTATCGTCGTAACTATAACCCCGAGGGGCCTGAATTACTCTTTGTTGTTCCCAAACACCTCCGGACGAATATTTTGCGCGTTCTACATGATGACCCTACAGCGGGACATATGGGATTTTTCAAAACATACATGCGCGTTCGAAACACATTTTACTGGAAAGGAATATACCGCGACATTTTTAAGTATGTCACATTCTGCCTGCAATTTCCGCAACGTAAAAAACCAACCCAAGCGCCAGCTGGACTCCTGCAACCTCTTACACCACCGCGTTATCAATTCGAACGAGTCGGAATTGACCTCCTGGGACCACTTCCCGTCACTCAAGCTGGTCACCGCTGGATTATTGTGGCGATGGACCATTTATCTCGGTATGCAGAGACTTCCGCTCTCCGCACCGCAGACGCTGAAGACGTTGCTGCTTTTCTTTTAAAACAAGTAATTCTCCGCCACGGCCCTCCCAGGCACCTTATCAGTGACCGTGGAACAGTCTTCCTCTCCCGCGTCATTCAGGAGCTTCTACATCTGTGCCAAACTGTACACAAACCAACGACAGCGTACCATCCCCAAACGAATGGCATGGTTGAACGTTTTAATAGAACAATCGTTGATATGTTGTCTATGTATCTACAGTCAGACCAACCACAACGGGATTCTGTGCTTCCTTTTGTGACCTACGCATATAACACTGCAATCCAAGATACCCAAGGCTATTCTCCATTTTTCCTTCTGCACCATCGTTTTCCAACGACTTTTCTCGACAACCTTCTGCCATATAGTGCTACCGAACAAAAACTCCAACCAGCAGTTGCACAACTTGTCTGCCGCGCCGAAGAAGCTCGTCAAATAGCACGATTACGCACAGCCTCTTCTCAACAACGCCAACGTCAACGCTATGACCAGAGCCATCGCGCGGTTTCTTACGCTATTGGAGATCTCGTCTGGGTTTGGACACCAACTCGGCACCAAGGCAAGTGTACCAAGCTTCTTCACCGGTACACCGGGCCCTTCCGCGTCACTCGACGGTTATCAGACCTCACATATCAAGTGACGCTCCACGAACCAACGGCTGACCCTCGCCGGACTTCCATTGACACCGTACATGTCGCCCGCATGAAACCCTACTTGCAGCCATTCACACCATAACAGACCCTACTCTGCACTCGCGGTCGGGACGACCGCCGCCACACCGGGGGGGTAATGTTACGAAGAAGACGACGATGACCGTCTTTATCGGGCCGCTGGCGGTGGGGCTCGCTCCAGCACGAGCTGGAGCGGGCAGTTGGATTAAAAGATCGAGGCTGAAACGGACCGCTCTTGTCCTTGCTCTTGATTTCCATCGTAACAATATATATATATATATATATATATATATATATATATATATATATATATATATATATATATATATATATATATATATATATATATATATATATATATATGCGGTACGCTGGGCGTGATGTGTTCTGAGATTTTTTTATTATCGTTCCGCAATGAACAGATAACGAGTCATATCTTGCTTTTATTTAAGCTGCTCCAGTCAGAAACAGCTTGAGAACCGCATAGGGGTACTTAAAGGGGTATTCACACGAGGGAGAAATCCCGGGGATTTCTCCCCGACACGTGCGCATCACGAGACGAAAACGCGAGGCTTTTGCACGTCGCAAAGCCTGACGTTTTCTTCGCGGGATGCGCGTGCCGGGGAGAAATCCCCGGGATTTCTCCCTCGTGTGAATACCCCTTAAAGGGGCGATGCAACAATTTTTGTACTTTGCGGAAATATCGCTTAAAACGGATCCCTGAGGTTAATGACCTATAAAACACGTGTTCGTTTTTCACCCCACGCAATAGAGGTTTCATAAAAAAATTAAAGAAATAAAATTGACCGCATCTCTACCTGGTGAATGATGTTGATTGGGGCGAAGCTCTGGTGGTGCTTGTCTGCGTAGACACTGAGCCGCAGCATGCCGAGCCTTTCGTTCGTTTTCATCCATGTCATAAAGAGAATGTGCGGTATGGAACGTGGTTATATACGCATTTGAACATTTGACCGCAGCGCCCCCTCGTCTATAAACGTTGAGCCAATGCATGCAAATTCGAACGCGATTATATACACATTTGACCGCAGCGCAGTCCCCTGCATAGACGTTGAGCGGCTACATGCAACGTTTCATCCATGACTGCCCAGCTCTTGAGTCACTACCACATCTCAAAGCCCCCTACTCGCCCCGTAGTCGTAGCCGAGTGGTTAAGGCGATGGACTAGAAATCCATTGGGGTCTCCCCGGACAAATTCGAATCCTGTCGACTGCGCAAAATTTTTTTTCATCATTTTTTGTTTATTCTTTTTTTTTTGCCCTACACGAGCACGTGAGCACGTGCTCACTTGCTCGTGAGCACGTGAGCACGTGAGCACGTGAGCTCACGAGCACGAGCACGAGCACCAGCAAGATCGATGTGAGCACGGACGCCGTACGGACAAGGCTAGACACTAATACCCCTGTTACACGGGCACACTTAACCGCGGTTAACTCAGCTTTAACTGCGGTTACCTGGCAGCACAGATGCCGCACTATACCCTCGGACAGCTATTTCAAAAGAAGTGAAGAGAGCGCGTGCACTGCTTTGATGGGTGCTCAAGATGCTCAAGCGCACGTTCGCCCATAGCTCTGACTGCATCGCCGCAGAATGTTGTCGGCAAGTATTGTGCGCTAATTGTGGTTTAGCGTAACTGCAGTTAAGTGCGCCCGTGTAACAAGGGTATAAGTAGCTTCGCCCCTAAAACGAGCAGCGTTCTCCCCCTCAACTCGCAATCAGAACAAGGGGCGGCGTGATCTGGAGCCGATTATATGCCGCCAATGTTGATCATAGACACGCTCTGGGGTTGGAGAAGCACAGGACACGCGCTGGGTTCCAGACATTGTTATGGCTGGGCTATTGTCGTCGCTGCAGCGGTTGGACACGGGCCACTACCCGAATGCTTCTCGAGCTAGCAATTGTCACGAGCCCAAATCGAGTGGCCACGCAATGCTCGGGTCCAATCAATGAACCGCATTCCAATATCGCCATTGGGGTGTACTGCGATCCCCACATTACGTCATCAAATTTCGCAACGGAGAGATTGAATGAAAATGATCGCTTTTCTCCTTTAAATTACACCGCAACAAAGGAGTTTCTTGGTGAATGGCGTTGCGTGCGAGTACCCTTGAGTCCCTCTAGTGCCAGTGAGCTCGTGTTAAGCAAAAAACAAAAACATTTCAATGGAATACCGTTGCACCGCTCCTTTAATATGTTCACGCGCTACATGCTTCCTTCTCGGGCGTTTTGATGGTTAATGCCTGAACACGATTGCCGTCAGAAGGATAAGGAGATTCTCACAACTTGGCACGCCTTGCGCTTCATCGGCTTTCAGTGACTATACAGCGACTATTCGCGGCGAGAAGTTTGGGTATCGCCGCCTGGCGGAATTTTTTCACAACCCAGAGTGAGGATACTTCAATTTCTTCTGCTGGTGCAAGCACGTGCAATGCTAAGTTTCCGCGCTCTATGAAAATTAAAACATAACCTCGTGGGTAGCACGCGCACTACCCATAGTGAGGAAAGCAGAAGCGCCCCTCAAGAGATTCTCACCGCGAATGAAGCCGGGGTCACACTGCGCACACACCCTACAAGAGACAGTCTGCAAACACAAGTCGCTGCAGTATCCGTGGTTCGAATGCCGCGTGCCAAACTTTCCTCATTGAACTCATTGCCATGTGGCATTCGAAGCACGGATCTCGCGGTGGCTCGCATTCGAAGCTGTATACAGACTGTATTTCGTACGAGCTATAAGCAGTGTGACCCCGGCTTAAGAATGACTGACTAGCAATAAATATTGCCACTTGGACTGGAGCCTCAAAAAGGCCTTCTCCATCGCGTTGCAATTCGTTCAAATAAAAAATGACAGGATGGTGACGAATACTAGAGCAATAACAAATAAATGGCACAAGAGAACAACCACCGGCCACCCCCAGAGGTTTCAACGTTTTCGAAGAAGGAAACGAGAAAATTGATAAAAAGGAACGGGAATTTACTATAAACATAAAGCTTTAAAAAGCGCAGGCGTCACGATGAGCTATCAGTTATCTAGTTATCTTTGGTGCAAGAAATTCCACCTCTGTCCTTGTCAGTGATAATGAAGGTAAACAAATGTTTTTTTTTTTTTGTTGTTGTTGTTTTTTTTGTTTTTGTTTTTGTTTTTTTTTGGGGGGGGGGGTAAATCCCCGTGGCAAATGATTCAATGTTTTCTTTTCCAAATCTGTTGATGTGCCCATACAGTATTCTAGTATCACAGAAATAAGAAGTACAGTCACTGCACGTTCGTCCGTGAACGATGATTGGGTGAAAAGGCTCATCTGAAGCCTTTTATGCTTCCAAGTTGTGTTCTCTGAGTCGATGGCTGAAGCATCTCCCAGTTTTTCCGATGTACTGACTGCCGCAGTTTAGTGGACTTGAACAGACCTTTCCCTCTTCGTACTCCGCGAACTTCGTGGCATGTTTTACATTGCACCCTCTGGGACTGTTTGTGGTTGTCCCCGGGGTTCATTTGTTTACCCGACCGAAACTAGCAGACGGAAAGTCCGTTTGAAAGAAACGTCATTCTCGACAGCCCTTGGGAGTAGTTCTGCCGAGATCAGCGAGGTGGCGACTGTATCGCTAGAAAAAGCGAATAATCGGTACACAAGCTGCTGACACCGACCTAAAAGATGAAGAAACGGATGAGCTGTATGTCAGTTTTCACGAGAGGCGTTGTTATGTCCCTCCCAATTTTGGTGGCTCGATCCGGCGTGGGTGGCGCATGCTTTCCCTTTTGTGTAGACCTTTTTTTTTTTTTTCGCTTAACATCATTACGGCGCAACTGACTCATCCTCGACCCATAAATCCCCCGGAGAGGACCACATCCTAAAAATAGCGAGGCTGCAAAGCGCGACCGTTTTCGTCCAGGCGCTTCAAACCCGCTGACAAAGGAGAGACAAATTGTGGTTTCCGGGAAGTTCCGCGCTCATGCGTTAAGCGCTACATATCGCAAAGCGCAACATATCTCAGTTTGTTGCAGACTTATGCGTTTTTCACTGACTTAAAGATTAAAAAAAAAGAAAAAAAGTATCACCGCTGCCGCCCACCTTCCTTTGACGGTTGGAGAGCGATGACGCAAGCTGCAGTCCTCAAATAGAAAATAAACCCGGAAGGCTTGCTTTAGAATAAACGTCATTTATTGATTTTGACAAAATTTACTGTATTTGTTTTTCATTTTTCGGGACTGGGTGTTTTGGTTTCTGTACTTTATATGATTTTCTTCTAGAGGTGGTTTCTTCAAAAATGTTATCATTTATTTACTTACGAGAAAATACACACGTTAAGAACGAGGAAAGGAGGAAGTCAAAATCACTTTTGAAAGGAATAATAATACGGGATTGTTTTAAGAGTATATACTCAAGTCACGCTTTTCACTAAAAATGGTGCAAAAAATAAACAAAAAAACTTGGATATCTGTATTTGTTGCGAAAAATAATTTTCGTGAATCGTTTTTTTTTTTTTTTTAATAATTCGCGCAAATTGATGTGTATTGGGGTGATTTAAAGTACTTGCCTTTGTGAAGTCCGCTCAAGTTATTAAGGTGAAGCGTTCACGAGACGCTCATTTGGAGTTATAAAGTCTGTAGTTAAGAAAATCCAGAATACTTTGGGTCGCAGTTTAAAAAGAAATAAAGCGGAGGATATCAGCGTTGCCAACTGTGCCCCATGAAACGATGCTCGTGCGTCTACATTCGTGCAGAAAACGGTATTTGGCGTGAATGATCTGTGGCAATGAAGTCAAAGCTATGGGAGCCCATGAACTCTCACCTTGCACCCTTCACTGCTTCTGAAGTGTCACAAGTAGTTGTTTCCCAAATATTTATAGAGAAAGCTCAGAGATTGCGAATGTTGGAAATACGTTTTCACCCATATACCAAGTACACATACGCCGCGACACTGAGGCACGAACTCCTGGGAGTTCGTAGCATCTCGTGCCCTGTGTTGCGTAGAATAATTAAGATTTCGCTGAATACATTTTTCCGACTTTGTCATTTGCCGCGTTTCCTCTGTAGATCAAATCGTTTGACTCTCTGAGATCTCCGAGGGTAGAGATTGCTTGAAAACCTTTCATATACCATATTACAGCACCCTTCAGAGCGGCCGGTGTTGTTTGCTAATCTATAATCAAATTTGTTTTAGCTATCGGAGTTTCAAGTACTGCTCCACTGAGTGAAGCAGTACTTGAACCTATAGCAAGATAGATGTTTTTAGCAACGTTTTTTTGCGGGACGAGTGAGGTAACATTTGCACTCTTTCAATGAATCCTCGCTGTGTCCTTCACTCCAATCCTTGCTCCCTAGTTACCACTTTATGTGAAAAATGACTAGCTAATTGCACATTTTAAGGGGCTGCCTATTTTGTTCGAGATTTTGAGAAAAGTAGATCGTCGAAAAAGAGCGAACACGAATAATTTAGTAAGAAAACTGAACCTTAATAACAGGGTTTTAGTACGGAAGGAACCAGCGAACAGTCTCTTGGTACATCCTCTGAGCACCAATTAGGTTAATAGCTTTCGTGAGCCTGCAACCAGGAAAACCGCCAGTTCCAAAACGAACACTTGTATGTCACAGAAACCGAGCGGTGAATCAAGCATGATATCTTTTCGGAAAGCGAACCTTTCTATGAGATAGAATTGACAATAGCCGGAGTGGGGTTGCAATCACCGTGATTATTTTCAGACGAAACTATGCACAGGCGAACGTAACACTCCGAAGGCGCCAGAGCTTCGCCGCAGTTTTCCCATCTAATTAGGCAAGACGGTGAAAAAATAGGCTATAAAACACGTCGGTTGTTGCCTTGGACTTTCCAAATAGCTTTCACATTCGATGCAGTTGGCCATCACACTGATTGCGGTCTTTTTCTGGAAGAAACTCCGAAGATGGCTGTCCTCTTGGTACTATAGCTGAACAGTTGCAATGCTTCTGACTCTCCGGGAATGCCAAGTAGAGCCATCAAGTGAAAATGGGATTCGAGAGGACGGTCTTCGTACCAAGTGCCGCCCGGCAAACATTTAAGCCGCTCAGATTACACTCGTGCTAAAACATGGTTTCTTTGCAACCCGCACCATGCTTTGGTGAAATAGATGCAGGGTGCGAACGTACCTCTAAAACGAATTTTAATCCCAAGCCTGCCCCATCAACTCTTCATTTGATTGCACCTGTATTTCATAGTCCTCTTTATTGCTCGACATTTGCAGAGTTCCTCCATAAATCGGAGCCGTTAACTTGGCACGTGAGGTCGAGGGACGAACCCTCTCAGAGGCTTCTGCGTGTATATTGTACCGCGATGCGCGCGAAGTACAAATCTATCTCTAATCGTCTCAGCCATTAAGGACGGCAATCCGTATTACACTCCAGTGGCTGGCCTTGGTGGAAAAATGAGAGAAGGTTCTTTTGTAACTGCCAGCTGAATGACCACATAAGTGCCATGGCGCGCTCGCCGTTACCACTGCCTAAAATGTTTAAAAATAAACACTGATGACTGGTGTTTGGGATGCATCGTGGGTCAGTTTGCACTCAGGATGATCTAAGTGTGTCGAAGAGAGTAGGGATATTTTGAACGTGTTTACGTATGATACGAATTCTCCAGTTTGTTACGCAAATTCCTTGCAAATGCTGAGACGGCGTAACCCCGGTTCTCTTTTACAGGTTTCCAGCACTGGCTCTTCTGGGTCTGCTCACGCAGACGCATACGTTGACGGAATCCACAGAAGAGCTAACCCTCAGTGTGTGTGAGCCCGCAGACGAGCCAATGTCCTGTCGCTGCGACGAAGTGCGGCACCCCGGCTTGGAGGGCGGCACGGAAGTGACATGTTTCGTGGTCAGGACGTTGTCGGCCGACCATGCCGTCTTCAAGTCCCTGGAAAGGCTACCGTCAGTCGTGGCGATCACCTTCACCGCGTTCGGAGAGAAGTACAAGTTGGACTTCTTGCCCAGTGTGTTCCTCCGTCGGAAACCGCTCCTCGAGCGCCTCAAATTCTCACAGGCCGAGCTGGGCTCTCTGAAGAGTCACTCTTTCTACAACATCTCCAAGCTCGCCGTCCTTTCTCTCGATTCCAACGGGATCACGGAGCTCCAGAAGGATTCTATCGCCCACTTACCACGGCTGAAGAAACTCGAACTGGGAGACAACAAACTCGAGCGTTTAACGACGCGTTCCTTCCCCCACCTTCCCCTGCTGACCTATCTGTTCCTTGAGCGGAACCAGATCGAGGTCATCGAGGACCTCGCCTTCGCGGGGCTCTCGAAGCTGGAAGAGCTCGACCTGAGCGACAACGCGATGACTAACCTGACCGAGCGCACGTTCGAGGGCCTCTCCCAGGTGAAGCGTCTGGACATGTTCAGGAACAAGCTGCGGCGGTTGGACGCCCGGGTCTTCGGCGCCATGCCCCTCCTGTCCGAACTCGACCTCAAGTACAACGAGATCTCCGAGGTGGATCCGGTGGCCTTTGACGGACTCGCGCACCTGACGGTCCTGTACCTGTCCCACAACCGGCTGCGTGTCTTGCCTGCCAACATGTTCGTCGGGGCGCCCAATCTGGTGACCGTGGACCTTTCGCAGAACAGGCTGCTCACGCTTACCTGGAGGACGGTCGAGGACTTGAGGAAGATCGGCGCAGAGTCCTTCGACATGAGCCTCACTGGTGAGCCCCTTTTAAAAAACCGCGGAGATATATATATATATTTTTGCTAGAACTATAAGAAATAAGGTAACTACTTTCAGTTTCTGGATGTACATATTATGTCTTGAAATATGGCGCTGATGCATACCTGTAATGTCAAATGAGTAAAACATGCTAATCCATAAATACAAAACGTAACGTGCGTTACTTTTTAGAGGTAACGGTAACGCGTTGCTGTTATTTTAAGGTAACGTAGGTTGGTAACGGGTTCCTTTTATTTGCAAATAACGAGTAACGTATCCTAGTGAGAAAAAACCTCGAGACAACGAAAGAAAAAAGGGGGACAAACACAACACCGTCTCTAAATTCCTGCGACAAGAGCTTCACTCGGGAGCCATTTTTAAAGAAACGTGAAATCTTTCCTTTGGGCTAACTAGAGCTCAGAAGAGGCAGTTCACAAAACATAAGGCAGGAATCAGCGTTTGATTATTTGCATTAATTTATTTCTTAAAAATTGTATTTGTGAAATCCACATTCGCTTTCCACTCCAACTACAAATTTCTTTTGTCTCGACCCGGCAGTCTCGCAGTGTATTCAAAATGAACAAGAGCATCAGCTCCACTCTAGAACCATCAACTTAGTCGGGCTTGCCGGAAGTTTAACAGGACGAAGTCGTAAAAACTAAAAATAGAAGAGAACAAAAATTAGAACACGTTGCAGTCGACAGCCGTGTCATACCATGAGTAGCGACAAGAAAGAGCCTGTGGCGCCTACAACCAGATAATACTGTACGGGAGAGAAGGGTCATCCGATTACCGGCCATCAGCTCCCGATTCACGGACCCTCTAAGTGTGTTTCTTGACTCGAACGCATCAAATCATTTTAATTTCACAGTCACTATAAAGATTTTATGTTCTAGCTTTACGAGATTACAATTGACGAACGCGATCGATGCAGGTAAGTATGATAAGACGCAGATTGGACGCCATACTAAAAACAAAATTCGATTGAAAGTCACGCTTGTATATATATACTATAGTATTTGCTACGAGGTCGCTGCAGGCGTCGTGACATGACAGTGCATTCGAAGGCCCCGGTTATTGCAGTATTTAGTAGAAAGAACCCTAAATGGAACTCTTAGGAGTCTCAGGGGGAGCGCATAAGCTAAGGAAAGAGAAGTCTTACGTTTCTTATCAAAACGTCGGCTGCCACTCAGAGGCGTCTAGACATATAGTATACGCCAATTTGTTCTCCACGCTACACTTGGTGATGATCCTCACGTCATGTGACCTACGCACCCATTCAGTTTCAGCCTTAAATTTAGGGGTAAACATTGATACCACGTGATCTGACGTCGTGAGACCAATGCACCCCAATTCAGTTTCCCCGCTAAAACTAGCGGGAAAATTAACATCCCGTGACCCAGCGTCACATGACATGTATAGACCAATTCCGTCTAGAAAAAAATGGCGGGAAATTTGATGTCACCTGACCAGTGCTGAAGGTAACGCGTTCTTTTCCCGGTAACGTTGCAACTTACTTCAGAGTTTTAGGGAACCGTCTTTGCACATCCGATAAGGTACTCCATGCCCTCTGGTACGAACTGCGCATGCGCTACCGCAGAAGATTCTCACATGCGCAGTTCATACCGGACGGCCCATCGCACCGTATCGGATGCGCATAAAACGGTTCCCTAAAACTCCCTAATCGCTACTTTTTTAAACTGTAACGGTTACGTGCATACGTTATTGATTTCAAATAACGTGTTATGTAGTTACGTTACACGTTACATATTCTTCCCAAGACTTTTTTAAAAGAAATACACCGTAAAAGATAAGGTAATTACGTTCAGTTTCTGGACTTATATTATACTACTTAAAATATGGCGCTTATGCATATTTGTAACGTCAAAAGAGTAAAACGTGTTAATTTATAAATACAAAAAAGTAACGCTAAAGTAACGTACGTTACTTCTTAAAGGCCGACGTACCAACCTCGGTTTTCTGCAGGGAAGATAATCCTTTTAGCGCTCCCCTCTCCTAAGCTGCGGGGGGGAGCCAGGTTGGGGCAAGATAAAACGTGGAGAGGATATAGGAAAGGAGGTGGCGGGCCAACGTGGCGAGGTGTTCGTCGGCCTTTAACGGTAACGGTAACGCGTTCCTTTTATTTGCAAGTAGCGAGTAACGTATTTCGTTACTTTTCTTCGTAACGCCTACAACGCTGTACATGATCTGCTCCCCGTCAGTTCCATCGCTAAATTTAGCGAGGAAATTGATAAGCATGTGGGTTCTTTGTCACTCCTCAAAGCTTCTGTCAAATGTACTTTAAACTAATTTAGACTATCGCTGCTTAAATACTGCATTTCACTCATTTTCTTACTTTGGAAATAAAGGTCACTGCCACTTTCGTTTTTTACTAGCAGAGTTTTTCGTTTGAAGTTGCACGTATATGAAAATATGATTCGATTTCTAAGGCTAAACGCAGGAACTTGCCACGGAAAGCCGGGTCTCGCGTCGCATCAGGGTCTGGAAACATCCAGCGGGTCATTGTATTCGTGAGCCTCTGTCTCGCTTCGAGCCGAGCAAACGACTCTCCGGGGTTCGCTCAATGAGCCCGAACGATTTTTTTTTCTTTATTTGTTTCGCGGGTTTGCCGCGTAGGGGGCAGAGATAAAGGCGTGATGCCTGACAAAGCCTCTGCCCCCTAAAGTCCAGCAGCTCAAAGTAGTTACATAATAACAGATTCTACAAAACATCATACAGTTAAAATAAAACGAGAGAAACAAGTCAAAGAAACAAGAAGAATAGACACTATATTCATTTGCTAAAAAAAACTATAAACGAGTGTTGGTCGTAAGAAACCAAAAACAGTAACAACAAACAGTAACAACAAAAAACTAGAATGCAATCTTGTGCTCCTCCGACATATCAGCATCACAAGCAGGTTCTCATGAAGGAATACAATGAAAACAAATCTTTGAAATTAGCTATATCTAGTGATTGTATTCTTGGTGAAATACACTATCCAAATGAGAATGCGATTTCACTGCCAACCAGGAAACTTCTACAATCCCTTTTAAAACCAGGTAACGTGTTGTTAAAGTTAATGTTGAAGTCCGTTCTATTTAGAGTTTTAGTTGTTTGAAAAATGAAAGTTTGTTGACCATAGTTGGTTCTTATGGCCGGCATCCTTCGCTTCGGATTTCTAATCGGATATGCACTAAGGCTGTTCGCTGGTGTGGTGTAAAGTCGATTTGTATGTATCCACAGTAAAAGTTTGAAGTAATATATTTGATCTGCCTTAAGAATATTATATTTGATGAAGAGTGGTTGTGTTCTTAAATTTCTGGCATCCCCTTTATAATTTTCACACATTCGTGAGATTTTTTTTTGCAAAAGGATAATTTTATTATAATTCGCCGCCGTCGTCGTTCCCCAGACCAGAATACCATAACAAATTTTGGAGTAGAATAAAGAATAATACAATATGTGTTTTAACCAGGTCGGTATCAAATTTTTTATTCTATAAATGCATCCTGTTACCCGAGATAAATCAGCCTTTAGTTTGTTTACATGGCAATTCCATGATAGATCCTCAGCAAACCAGACGCCCAAAAGTTTTTGTTCTGCTACCTGCTCCAATGTTGTACCTTCGTATATTACTTTAATGGAACTATAGTCTTGCTTATTTGCTGGTTTAAAAATGATATACTTAGTGTTTTTTGTATTTAATTGTAGACGATTTATTTGCAAACATATTGATAATTTTGAAAGATATTCATTAGCCAACTTCTCGACGCACTTTTTCGTCGCACCAGCAAAGAATATATTTGTGTCGTCGGCATACATTATTAGTTCAGGGGAACCTGGTATTGTCGTAATGTCATTCATGTACACGAGAAATAACAGAGGGCCTAAAATAGAGCCTTGAGGAACACCATGTCGTATTTTCAATTTATTAGATGAATGGTCATTTATAGATACATATTGATAACGCTCTGAAAGATACATTTTTATTAGTCTTAGTGCAACCCCTCGTACACCGTAGATTTCAAGTTTTCAATAGAATATTGTGCTGCACAGTATCAAACGCGTTTTGTAAGTAAAAAAAAACTCCAAGAGTCAATAATTTGTTTTCAATATTTTCAACAATTTTATCCTTTATATCAATTAGTGCTTGTTCCGCAGACCTATTTTTCTGAAAACCGTATTGAGCCTGCGTTATTGTTTGGTGCTTCTGAAAAAAAACTCGTTAGCCTGTCATTAATAATGCACTCAAAAATCTTTGAAAATACTGGAAGAACCGAGATCGGCCTATAATTAATAATATTTGCCTCTCCTCCTCCCTTATACACAGGAATTACTTTGGCTATTTTTAATTCTTCGGGAAAATCACTAGACTCTAGCATCATATTTATTATATGGGACAAAATGGGACTTATAATGCCGGCGGTCTGTTTTATATGTAAAGATTTTATTCCATCATCTCCAGCGGCCACATCATTTTTTAAGTTTCTAATTATTCTTTGCACTTCATTTGACGTAGTTGGAATTAGCATAATAGACTGCATCTCATTCATCGTGGACACACTGTTATCTGTGCTGACACTATTCCCCGTGTACGTGCCTACGTTAATAAAATGTCGATTCATTTCGTCTGCTAGTTCTTTATCAGATACATTTCTATTGTCTATTAATATTTCCTTCAAGCTATATCGTGTTGACCTTCTATTGGTTAAATCATTTACGGTGTCCCATACTTTTCGACTATCATTGTGATGATGCAGAAACTTATCTTGATAATAATCGCACTTCGCGCTCTTCAGATCGGTGTTCAGTTTGTTTCGAAACCTTTTGAATTCAGTTAAAAGAGAGAGATCCCGACTTATGATGAAAGCATGATAGTTGCGGTTTTTTTCTTTTATTCTTTCATACAGGTCGCCAGATACCCACGGTTTTCTTATTTTCTTCCTTCTTTTTATCTCTCTCAGGGGAAATGCAGCATCATAATTCTGCCTAAATTTGGTCTCAAAAATTTTATAGGCACGGTCCGTTTCACGTTCTTCGTAGACGTCATCCCAACCTTCTTGTTCTATAAGGCAGCGAAAAGTTTGTAGTGAGCCGTCATTTATTGGGCGGTGCCAAAACGTTTGTTTTTCGTTCTTGTGCTCCCCAGTTAAATAAGACCCAAAGCAGAAGATAGGAAAATGGTCACTAAGGTCGTATAATATAGCGCCAGCTGTAATATGACCACTATCTAGGTTTGTAATGCAGACGTCAAGAGATGTAGCAGTGTCTGTAGTCACCCTGGTTGGCAGTGTTATCACATTGTCACAGGCATACTGATGGATGATGTCGCGTAATTCTCTCGCATGACGGTCACCTGGTCACCTGAACGCCGCCGTGCCTCAAGTGAGGCACGGCGGCGTTCTTTCGGGGTCTGATCGGTCCGACCTTGGGAGCCCTTCCCCGAAATCTCTCGGGTCCTTCAACCAAACTCGGAAGGCGTCTTCGGCGTCCTCCCATTGGCGTGCTTCGGGGAGAGCTCCCGTGACGGAGTACTCGAAAAACGGTGCCCCACCTTCCTCCTCGCGGAGTGGAATTTCTCCCGTAATCTGTGTAGCCGATAAAGTATAGTAGCTTGTTATTGCTACGCGCTATACTGTCCGGAAAACAAGAGGTGACATTACTTTGAGTGTCACTGTCCTACCCGGAGATTTGTCATTTCAATTTGTAAGGGCCTGTACCTCGGTAGCTGTTATAGAAACCCGTGAAAGTAAGAAAAAAAAACTCAGTAGTTCTCTGTAATCATGACTAAACTCCGCCTTATTATGAGGTGGTAATTCATGTCCCGTAAATATGGACACCGTTAGAAAGGGATAGCCAGCTATGCGGAAAAAGGCTGAAGGAGAGGAGATGATGCGTGAGCGGAGGTGGTGTCGGAACGCTGAGCTCTGGTCGGAATAATTAGTGAGTAGATGTGAAGCTAGCTGCCCTTGACTCTACTCACACTCCGAGCGAGTTCGAACGTCGAACAACGCCGGCGTCTGGCGTCCGGCGTTTGGCGTTTGCCTTCGAACACATTCAAAGATTGAGTAGAGACAAAGGCAGCTGGGTGTGTTCAGATAAGGACGGTCATGGTGGTGTCATGCCTATTTTTTGTTTTCAATCAAATTTTTATATGAAGTAGCGAAACCTGTCCACACAACGGAACTAACCTTGGTTTTGCAAGATACTTCATAGTATTCGTGAGAAAAATCAGATTCAAGAGGAGGTTGAAAAAACGATTTCCCCAACTGCGCGATGACGCAACTTTGAAGGCCGGAGGAATAAAGAATACAACTTTCTACACCGTCAAAATTTTTACATTTAATGCAACCATACTTTTCTGCCAAAATTAGTTAAAGTTATTTTATTTGAGCATATTCTTCAAGCGTAATAAAATGTCAAACTTGGCTTCTGGAACAAATCTTACATAATAAGGCATTTTTCGGCGAATTTTTAAGTCGCTTTAAATTTATGTTCTAAAGCTGAAACTTTTTGTGTCGAGTGTTTCATGCTTTGTGATCTTTTAACAAATTAATTAGCGTTATACTGTTGAAAGTGTTTTCTGCATTGTGCCCGAAAATTTCGTCAAAACCGAAAAAGTCAAAATTTTGCGATTTTTGAGCGGCAATTAAAAAAATAATCATTCTCGATTTTCTTTAAATTTTACCCGATGGGACCTTGACGACAGGTAATTACAAATCTGCAAGGACTTGTTGCATTATTTTGTTTTAAAACAATAAAATAAACGTGTAACCAGGTAGTGGTCGCATCAATTACAGCTGTGGCGTTTCCGTCTTAACGATTAGTGGTTCACGAGCGACGCATGCCACAGTATTCGTACTTGGTCATATTAATGCCCAGGTGCGATGAATCACTCTAAAAATAACACGTGAACTTATTTTCATTGTTGATGTGGCTGGTGTTGCCAATGAATACTGAGCTTTACGGCGAATTCGATCCTTATTAGTGTGTTCTACTTGGCTGGTTAGATGCTCATCGTGCTACATTTTCAAATTAGTCATTTAATATCAGTACTTGGCTGACAAAATAATTTGATTCGTCGTTCTAGGCACCGCTAGGTTTGAGCGATGTTACAGGAGCTTTTGGCCCGACCGATGGAGGGTGTGGCGTGAACGGAAGGTTAAGCCGTTGGTAGATTGTGGCATTGTCACGTATGGCGTAACTGGACTCCAAGCCGGAGCATAATTGAAGACGGCGCCGGAGGAAAACAAGTGTTTTTTGAGGCGGACTTGCCAAAAAATAAGTAATAGCCCAACCCCCCACCCCTTACGGCAGAAAAGGAGGCCGAAGGTTACACCCGCACGCGACGCGCAAAGGCGATCGGATCTCATCGACTCGTGGCGGCGATACGTGACACCCGCAGCGTCCCTGCGCGGTGTAACAAAACCGGCCAGGCTTGTGGCTATAGTAAACAAAAAACCAAAGTCATTCCTCGTGCGGTGCCACAACCACCCCTCCCCACGGAAGAACAAGCAAAGAGAATGGAAGGGGGGGGGGGGGGAAGGATTCCTGGAGAGTTTTGCCGGTGCTAGCAGACTGTACACGAATGTACGAAATATGTTTGATGCATGGGTCTGTTGTTGTGTCCGCTCCAGAGCACATTGAGGATTTTCCGCTTATGGTCCAATGCAGCATCTTTACGCGAGGAGCTATTCCGCTATTTGCGACAATCTAACTCATGACAAGGCGCATGCATGCTTAGCCTTGTCAAAAATTAAGGCACACCTCGAGGACAACGCATCAATCTACTCTCGCCTCACTTACGTTAACAATGGAGCGGCCGCTCATTTTAAGAACCGGTACCAATTCCACGAGTTGCAGTACAGTGAGCTCCAGACGACGAAGTGGATCTCTTCGGGAGCAGGAAAGGCAAGGATGCATGCAACTGGAAAGGGGGACTTGTAAAACACCAACCCACCCTGCAAAATTTGCAGACGCCTGCCTGCCACTGACGCCATACAAGGTGCGAGTGGGTTTGTACGGGCACTGGAAGGGGGGAGGGGGGGGGGGGGAATGAAAAACGTCTTTTTGCTCTACGTGGATGGCGAGCTTGAGGCATTTAGAGAGCGAAAAGAACTGGAGTAGAAGGACGCCAAGAGGGTGCCTAGAATCCAGTCGCTTCACATGTGAAAATATGAAAGATCAGGAGAATTTCTTCTACGTGGCACACAGCGCGGACTTTGAGTGGAAGAAGTCCTGAGTCCCCTGAACGTGTTCTAGGTTACTTATTTCACCAAATCTGGCTGCGCCCGGATATATTAGAGACTCCTCTCGTCAAATTTCCCGGAGACCGACCCAGGCGTACACCACAGTTTTTCAAATTCCTAAGCCCTTCAATATACACAAGACCCCGCGGGACAAACGGTTGGAAGGCTTCCCTGCAGCTCGTTTGATATGTCGCGCTTCCAACCACGCTCTTTTCGTCTCGTACGAAATGCAACCTGTGTGAACACAAAGTCTGCTCTAGACTTGGAGTCGTGAGATTCGATCTACGAAAAGCGGATCGAGCCCGAGAAAAGCGACGGTGGTTGGCCAGGTCTGTGCTGGGGAAGCCTTCGCAAGAAGTGTGTGTGTGTGTGAGAGTGTTTGGTTGGCTTCATCGAGCTGCCCACTAGCCCACCGTAGAATCCACCGGTACCACCCCCTCAGACAATGCAAGGGAAGGTACCGATGCCGGTACAGATTCGTCTGGCGTCGCACCAGGCTCGAGGAGGAGGAGGAAAGAAGAAGGGAGAGGAGAAAAGAGGGAAGGAGAAAAGGGATAGAGAGAGAGAAGAGGAGGGGGTGAGGAGGAAGCGGGGAAAGAGCCCCCAAAAAGTCAGTTGTGAAAAAAAAAAGAAAAGGAAAGGGGGCATGCGGTTGGGGACGTTCCCCGCAGATTTTTTGTGGGTACTGTAACAGATAATGGGGCCTATTTTTCGGGTTTTCAAGAACCTACTAAATTAATGCCGACACTCCCGGACAATGACAGATTAGACACTCCCTTCACCCGCTAGCTCCTCAGTATTGCAATCTGGTTGGTAGTAATTCAGGATTTTAGGAGTTCAGCTTTCAATTGTCTAGTACTTGTTTTCCTTCTGTGTATTTGCTAGGTAAATTTGTATTTTTCCGCCCGCGCACCGGCTGGGTAAAGTGCTAATACTATTTATTGCCACGCTTCGATACTTGTGAACCCCATTATATTATTTATCTTTCTAATTAAATGATCGCTTTAATTAAACTCCCGTTGTTTAAAAGCTTGTGTTACGTCCTCTTTATTGGCAAGGCCTCACCGCGGTGTAGGCCGGCCGTCTGGTCAGCAGATTTTTCTTCCTTTTCTGTCTATAGTGAACCACGAACCTGTGCGCGTGTGACGGCTTACGGCACTTGGTGGCGGCGCGGGCTGATTCTCACAAAGAGCGTTCTAATTGAAAATAGACACCTGCAGGTTTTTGCACTATATGACTCTCTCGAAATTTTATAAAAATATTTCCCCAGATCGATAACCCTCTTGCCCCCTCAACCCAGTCACAGATCATGACTTTTCTCATCGCGGATGAAGCGTCGCAGGAGATCCTGTTGGAGCGACTTGAATATCACCCGAGCGCACACTTGGCTGTTGCCTCGGACATTGAACCGCTTACGCTACCTAAATCTCCCCTAACTCAACCTTGATTTCCCATTCGCCATTATTTTTCGAGACATACACTGTTTTCGTTCCGCCCTAGCCATGCGCGCCATCGGTCGAGGCAGAAGTTTCCGCAATGTCGCTCGTTTAAGTGATGCCTGGTGAAATGAATTAAACTATTTTGTCAGCAAGCTTTCGAGTGGGGCCTATAAATACGAATAAAATGTTTTTGTCAGTCCGGTACCAATCTTAAAGTACTAACTTTAAATGGTAGCACAGTGAACATCTAACTAGCCAAGTATAATACCCTAATAAGGATCGTATACGCGCCGCAACGTTCAGTTTTCATTGGCAATAGCAGCCATATCAGCAATGAAACCAAGTGCGCGTGCTATTTTTATAGTGCTTCATGACGCCTGGGCCTTAATATGACCAAGTACGGACACTGTGGCATGCGTCGCTCGTGTACCACTAGTCGTTAAGACGGAAACGCCACAGCTGTATTTGATGCGACCACGACCTGGTTACACGTTTATTTTATTGTTTTAAAACAAAATAATGGAACATGTCTTTGCAGATTTGTAATTACCGGTCATCAAGGTCCCATCGGGTAAAATTTAAAGAAAATCGAGAATGATTATTTTTTTTAATTGCCGCTCAAAAATCGCAAAATTTTGACTTTTTCGGTTTTGACGAAATTTTCGGGCGCAATGCAGAAAATACTTTCAGCAGTATAACGCTAATTAATTTGTTGAAAGTTCACAAAGCATGAAACACTCGACACAAAACGTTTCAGCTTTAAAACATGAATTTAAAGCGACTTAAAAATTCGCCGGAAAATGCATCGTTATGTAAGATTTGTTCTGGAAGCCAAGTTCGGCATTTTGTTTTGCTTGAAATATATGCTCATATAAGTTAACTTTAACTAATTCTGGCAGAAAAGTATGCTTGAATTAAACATAAACATTTTGACGGTGCAGAAACCTGTATTCTTTATTCCTCCAGCTTTGAAAGTTGCGTGATCGCGCAGTTGGAAAAATCGTTTTTTCAACCTTCTCTCAAATGCGATTTTTCACACGAATACAAGGAAGTATCTTGCAAAAGTAAGGCCTGTACCATTGTGTGGACAGGTTTTGCTACCTCATATAAAAATTTGATTGAAAACAAAAAATAGGCACGACACCACCATGACCGTCCTTATCTGAACACACCCAGCTGGTTTCGTGTGTAGAGCCCTGCACGGGCCGGATTTTCTAGGCCCGGCCCGACACAGCCCGGCAGAGGCACGGCCCGGGCCCCGCCCGAGCCTGACAGTATGTTTAATTTCTAGGCCCGGCCCGACACGGCCCGGAAGAGACATAGCCCGGGCCCGGCCCGGGCCCGGCAGAATTTTTAGACAGAAGTTCGAGCCCGGCCCGAGCCCGACAAAAATGTTTTAAATATAAGCCTGAGTCCGGCCCGAGCCCGACAGTTTATATTCATGAGCCCAAAAAGGTTTGCAGGCTTTAACCTCAAGACTGTCTAAGCATAAAGTGAGCATATTTGATTTAAATTTCTTTTGGACTTGGATCGAGATTTTCTGAGACAATAAATATCCCGACTTTGTGTAATTTTGAGAATATTGGCCAAATATGCAGTGTATAAGTGATTTAAAGAAAAAAGGGCCGTATTCTTCATATACGCATTTCTTGAACAGATATCCGGCTTTTCGTTGTTCGATTCGTTTCAGAGAACTTTCCTCTCTACATGTTTTTGTGAAGAAATAATCAGAATCACGCTAGTGCATATTCATAAAGCTGTATAAGAATAAAAATGTCTAGTTAGCTTATCTTTGGCGGCATAGTAAGGCTCCCTGCACAAAAGCAAAATCAGGCTCACGTTGTTTTTGTTGTGTTCAGTTCGAAACGCAGAGGAAAAATACGCTCATGTTGTACCCTGCGACTGGAGTGTCCTCGGTTTCTTGACCATACTTTCCCACTATGATGGAGGAATCCATACGTTTCCTTTTATCCACGTAAAAGGTTTCCAAATGCAAGACGTCTTTTTTTTTTTTTTTTTTTTAACAGCAGCCTAATATTTTTGCACTTCGCTTGTTTATTTTCATTGAACCAAGAAGATCAATGAGCACCTTTTTTGTTATCAACAATTTCAAATTTGTGGCACACGACTGCTCAGCCACGGCCCGGAAAATATTTTGTTCAAGCCCGAGCCCGGCCCGGGCTCGAGAAAATGCGTGCTACCCGGCCCGAGCCTGGCCCGCGGGCCGGGCCGGGCTCGGGTTTTCGGGCTGGCCCGGGCCCGTGCAGTGCGCTATTCGTGTGTATCCCATAATCATTTAACCACAGCTCGCGCTCTGGTGTCTCCGCGTGTTCTAATAATTTCCACTCCCACATTTTCTCTCCGTAGATTGTCATATTTCTCGGGAACGAACTGGGTGGATGCATGTAATTTTTGTCTCAATATTAAAGACGACTCACATTATGAATGATGTTTCTTTTTTTTTCTTGTTTTTTGGGAGGGGGGGGGGGGAGGAGGTACCTATATTAATGAGGCACGGCTGGAAGAACGAATGCTAAGCCATTGTGTGCCAATCACAGGAACAGAGCGAAGCATGTTACAACTCCCAACGGGTGTCTGGCTCGCCAATGCTACACCGTCATATGCCTCGTTCCGGCGATTTGATTGGCTCCCTAGGGCACTAACTTTGAACATTTTTCGTATACTGAAAAATAGTATAAAACGTATTGAACGAGGAAGAGTGTTTCCATCTTTGCCGGTTCTCTACCAGAGACGACTGAGAGGCCACCCTTCGCATCTCCCTGCAGATAGGCATTTTGCTCGATGAAATGCCAGAATTCAGTATGCAACGGGGCAGAAAAGCACGTTTACCATCGCTACTTCAGAATTCTTTCGTGCGTAATGAGTGTGAGTCATACAACGTGAGCCACGTGTAATGCCGTGCTTTTATCATTCGCTTATCAGGAATATTGACGCTTGAAACTGCGCCGTCACCACAATATTGCAACTGAAACCACATACATTGGTTTTTAACTGCAGGTAACAAGGCTGAATTCTTTTAATACAAAACGTCTACCAAAGTTAACTCTCGTTTCTCCTTAATTTGTGAAGCACGTGATACGGTCTAAGAGTGTTGGCCGGCTGCCAAACACCTACGCGGCGATCTTCTCCGGTCGCACGATGCAACTGCGATGAAAATTACACAGGAGGACACTTGAGACTGGTTACATGTAGGAATCCGAAAGCATTATGGTCCCGCGTGGTCGCATTACTGTCCGCCACAGGAAGCACACAACGAGCACAGATGAAGTCCCAAACGCACCTTTTGCAGACGGCGCTTCGGCGGCGATATCACGCTCCCCCTTTGCGCAGGCGCGGCGCTTCGCCGGCTTCATGGCTTCTGTGACGAAGCATCTGCGTTGCTCTGCTTTTGTTTGTGTTTTATTTCTGAGGCGCGTCCGCTTTGACCTTGGGCAGCGGCGCCCCCACCGGCTTCACGGCTTCCGTGAATAAGCGTTGGCGTTGCTGTACTTTTCTTTGCGTTTTATTTCTAATGCTTGTCCGCTATATCTTGAACAGTGCGTGCTTGATGACGTATTTTCGTTTCCATCTTTTGGGCACAACACCGACGACGCCTTTTCGCGTAATGAAACATATAAGGCTTTTAACTTAAAAAAAAAAAAAAAGCAGAAACAGAGTGGAGGAGATGCTTCGAGAAGATTTCGCCAGCCGCGAAAGCGTTGAGAACAACAAGTGAACAGTTCAAAGCGAGGACGTGGCGACCCCTGACACAGCATCGCGTGCCTGGAAGGCTGAAAGTGCTGTATATGTTATTTGCGTTCCTTGTAAAACGCAATTCTGCATATATTATGACGAAATGATCAATAGATTGAAATACAACGGCAGTATTTGTTCCACACATGGGCAGGGTCATAAACTCTCTAGAAATATCGTGTCTGTCATGTCACAAAATCCGGAAGAACGAAGTGGAGACTTTCGTGCTTCCCCTTTGGGAGACATCACCAATCGCGAGGGACGTGTGCCTCGGCGACCGAGACGATAACTGGAGTGACTATAACCGACGTGCTAACCCCTGTAAGTGGCCTCAATCGTAGATACCCGCAGGCGAGAAACAAAAAGGAAGAGGGACGCCGATTATGATCAGTGCTGATTGTTTACGTCACGACCGGAGTGGTCCGTCTTGTGTTTGGAGTCTTTGGAGGGGTCCGCCTCGCCCTTCCTCGCCGTCATGGGTTTCGTCTCGCAGAAGGTCTCGAGACGCACGTACTCAGTAGCTCGTGCCCGTATGCCGCCTCGCCATGACCCCGGAACACCAATCACGGTTCTTCCTTTTCGGGGCCCATCGATTATATATATGTTTTCTTTTCTTTATTTGTGTGTGTATGTGTGTGTGTTTGCGTGTGAGGGGAGGGTTATTTTTATGTAATTTGATCTCGTTGCGATATTTTGATCGTTTGTTGTGTATTGTCGGTATATCTGTGTACTGCTCACATCTGCTATAGCCCCAATGAGATAGATACCTAGATAAAAAATAAATATAGCCATCCTTTTGTTTTTTGTAGATGGTTGAGCGTGTTGGTTTCTAATTTACGATAAGGAAAAACCGACATTGAAGACAGAAAAGACAAGCTTTCGACTTTCAACTAAACGTTCACTAGCTCGACATCGCCTCCTGAAGCTCGACGGTGGCGTCGGGGAGGTTGAGAGGGAGGATGGTGGGTGAGGGAAGGGTGAGCCATGTGGCCCTGCTCGCAGCTGCGCGTGCACGGCGTAAGGTGAAGTCTGCTGTGTGTCAATCGACACGTCGCCGGTACACGCAGGCCCGAGTGTCGACGGTGCCCTCTTGGGGAAAGGAGGGAGGAGGGGGGACGGGCGCAGAGAAGAGGACAAGGTGAAGATGCACCGGCGGTGCTCTTTTGGGGAAGGAAGAGAAAAGGGGGGGGGGGGGGGGGAAGGGAGTGGGCGGAGAAGAGAAAGAGCAGAAGATACGGGAATTCGGACTTTCTTTATGTCTTTGGAGGAACTCTTTCACCCCGCAGGAAGCGAATTTCTCGATCGGAAAGAGAAAAGGATGGGCTGGACAGGTTTGAGACAGAAGATTTGATATGTAGAGACTCAAGTATTTCTCTGCCGAACCGAGATGTGTGCCCGCCGAGAAGTTTGGTTTTCGAAAACTCGGGGGTGCACGAGGGGTAGTTTTTGGCGTGAGCCACGACTGGATGAAAGGAGTCGGAAGAAGGAGACGAGATCTCCTTGGCGTGCTCCCGGAGACGGTCATTCACGCGGCGCCCCGTGTGACCGATGTACTCGGCTCCGCACGCAAGAGGGATATTATACACCTTCTCCCTTGTGCAGGGCCGGAAGCACCGCACGTGTCTTTTTGTGCATGAGGGAGGGAGTTCTGGGTTGGTGACTCGCTTGCACGTGCCTCCCAATTTAAATTTACATGTGAAAACAACCCTGGTACCGAATCGATGTGCAATTGCGCGCAGTCGGTGTGCCGTAATTTGGGAGTAAGGAATGCAAGCAGGGCGGGCAGATCGGGTCCCAGAGGGGGCCTTCTTTAGGCGGCTCCTAGACTGCAGGATGAGCTTCTTGCTGATGCTGTCTAGGAGGTCCACCGGGTAACCCGCCTTCCAGAGCCTGGTTGCCTGCAGCTATAGGACTTTCGCAAGAGGAGGAAAAGAGAGACTGAACAATTCCAGACTTAACGGTTTTTGAATGATGGCTAGAGAAGGGGAGGGCAGGTTTCTGGGAGCGCTGTTGAAAACACCAGCATAGACCGTTATACGAGTGGGTTAGTCGAAGATCGAGGAATTGGAGGGCCTCCTGAGTAGGGTCTTCCCTTTTGAAGGTGAGGCCGTTGGCGTTAGTATTGAAAGCCTGAAGGATGAGGATATCTGAGTTGGATACAGGGTGAAGAACGAGGTAGTCGTCAACGCACCGGAAGATCTTACATTCATTACCCGAGCCAGCAAGATGCTCCTGCACCGCGCGATCCACGAAAACAGAGATAAATCCCGCTGAGGATTGGCGCGAGGCAGGAACCGATACAAACGCCCGACCTCTGAATGAAGACTCTTCCCTCGTGCTCAACCAGAGTGGAGCTCAGGTAGAGCCAGAGGAGATCGAGGAAGCCTCCGACCGGGATTCCGGACGCGTTTCGGGACCTCGTCATTCCATGCGGGTCGATTGCCTCGGACACAGAGCTCAAAAGAATTTTGAGGTCGAGATTGTAATGCATGTCCTCGACATCCGGCAAGAACATGTTGTGGTCCTGACTGGAGTGCAAATGTCGGATCAAATCAATCACTTTAAGGGAGCCCTTAATCCGGAAGGGGTGGGGATGATCAATAGAGGAAAGTTGCTTTTGTTTGAAGAGGGCGAGAGGCTTTAGCTAATGCTCGCACCTATTTTTTAATCTAATACTAATAATAATAATATTATTAAAAGTAATAATAGTAATAATAATAAATTTATTCACAATATATTCCGAGTGCTTTTCGAAGATTTACAAATATTCCTGAAAATCGTGTGGTTGAGAAATATAAATTTTTTTTCGGGAGCAAACTGCGTCTCGGCGGATCCAAAGGATTCCAAAACAAAACATACTAATAATCTAAATAAATAATCTTACCTAAAATGAAATAATTACCCTCTTAATGAGTGGAAATAAACTTATGGTTTCAGTTAGAACTTGCTGAGCATTATCGAAGATTCCTATATCTGTCAATTTTCAGACGGCTGACTGCTGCTGCACGTGGGAAGTGCGGTGATGCACTAAAGCGCAGCAGGCGCAAGGCCGGTGATGAAGAAACGCGGATGATTTTCCTATTCCTTGAGTGTTCGCATCACCGTCCTTGCGCTTGCTGCACGAGTTGCACATTTAGCGCCCCTTTGCACTTCCCCAGTCCTTCTAGTTGTTCTAAGATTGTTCGATGTAGGGGTTTTCGATGACGCTTGAAACATTTCTCATTGGAACCATCCGGTTTATTTTCCCAATTAAAAAATAAATTATAGTGCCAATTACAATGTCCTCTGCAATCGTCCGCCATGGTTCGCAGTTTGTTCCCGAGAAGTTTCTGTTTTTCTCGAACACCCTTTCTTTAGGGACGTTTGTAAGTCCTCGCAAAAACACCCGGTATATACATATACATACGGCGGGATCTAACTGATTCCCAGCCCTCCCCCCTCCCCCCCCCCCCCCCCCCCCCCGCAGATGCGCAGCGGTACAAAAATAATTTTTATATAAATATTTCTTGACAAACGCAACAACAACGAAAGAAAATATCAGCAAACAATAAAGTGAGGAAAAAAAGCTTTAAATGGCCGTTACCTTTCATATGGATAAAATATTAATACACGAACGCTGTAGAAGTTTATTCACTGTAGTGTAATTTCGACATCAAGGAAGCTAAGCAATAAACAACAACAAATGTTTATTTTCAATGATAAAATTTACAAAGTTCACGTGAGCTAGGAGATATCTTCTAAAGCAACCGTAACATGAATATTTTTTTTTTCCGCACGCATCCCATTTCTTAGACCATGCAACTGTGAGGCTCACATTCTTGTTCTTTTGACCACTTATTATCCCATGCAAAGGAACGGTCCTATCCTTTTATTGATGCAAGTAAGAAAAAATATCTTTTTAAGTTAATTCATCTGTCTAAAAGTGAGTGTTGTCGTATGCCCACCTGGCACCTTGGACCATGACGAGTCACGAAAGGAACTTGTAAATCTCAATTCACAGCTTTTCCTTTATTCTTCTTATTATTTTTTTTGTGAGCGTGGAAGAGAAGGCCTAACCAGCCCTTTAAACCGAACTTGACAGGTGTGAGTCCTAAGGCCTATCCTCACATGCAGCGAAGCGCTGATGTAGCGCTGCTCAGGTCTCATCAGCTGCCTATCATCTGCCATAAGCAACAGTTTCGACGGTGCGATACAAAGCTGGTGAACGCTCCCGTCAGCACGCGGTTAGCGCGAGGTCAGCGCTAGGCTTGCGGCGCTTCACTGCATGCGTGAGCAGACCTTTATTGTTCGAGTCGCCAAGTCAGTCAGATCGACTTTATTTGCACCAAGAGATGGAGTAGGAGCCGGTCAGGAACCCGCTAAGGAGCCCCTTCCATCTCCCCCTCAGAGGACGGCCAGGATCCCTTGGACCCCGGTGGCGTCTTCGGCCAGACGGACGACTTGTTCTTGCACTTCGGGATCTGTGCTGAGCAGGGTTATCTCCCAGCTCCCTAAGTCAGCTAACTGCCCCAGTATTTTGTTTTCATTTGCTCCACGATCTATCCTAGCGCATTCCCATATTATGTGATTCAAGTTAGCCCTTTGACCGCATAAATTTACATGCTTCCCTATATCTGTCCGGATACCATCGGCTGATCGTCGCCAAGGAGCACAATTACGTGTGTCGCCATGCGCCACCAGAGTCGCGCAATGGGCGCATCGCAAGAGCTCGGGTCCTCTGCGTCAGAGCTTCGAACAACAAGCAAACATGTTGTTATTTCAGCTCCACTTCGACTGAACACTCGGTCGCCGTTTTCCTTATTAATTTCAACACGCGGAACACGCTGATATCCCCAACACCACCGAGCGCACAAACTGTGGTCGTAGGTCGGGTAGCGGAGTTCAATAAAAAAAAAAGTAAGCAAAGGTAGAAGCACTCCATGCCTGCAAATTAGTTGACCTCACCTTTTTGATTAGTTGACCTCACGATGAGTTGACCTCGCGATATCGCCTTTTTTGACGGAAACTCGACCTACACAACCTAAGCACCTCGGAAAACCAAACATTACAATCAACGTTGCCTTTTCTCGAGTAAAAATGCAACCAAACATTGCAAACACACCATTTTGCGGGAGTGATTTGATTGTGTTTAAGGTAATCTCTACCGTAGCTGACAATATATGACTTAATTTCTACTTTTCATGCATCGACTATTGACCAAGCGCGCGGAAAATCCGCCTCAAATCCTCGAAAACTGTTGATTTGTACATAAAAAAAAAATACGGCACTGGATATCATTGACCCGGGATGGGCAAAATACACGCAAATATGTATCCAAATACAAATACGAAATACTTCGTCAAAAATGTATTTAATTACAAATCTAATTACATTCCCAAAAAAGCATTTAAGTACAAGATACAAATACAACCAAATGTATTTGGTCTCCTCCAAATACTTTTCCAAATACATTCCTCAAAATTTGCGTCAGCGACTTCAGGGCACCTGCATCGGGTTTCTGGGTATCTCATTTTAATTTTGCGTCGCACAGTCGGGAGTTAGTGTGCGAGGCTCTAGTAATGTAATCGAAATATAATCACAAGGAATGTAATCAGCTTCGACGTAATAGGTGAACAAAGTACAGAGCTTCAATCAGCTTTTTTGTCGATTATATTTTGGTTTTAGACCCAAAGAACCGAGACGACCAAGGCGCGCAGCCTTGGTCGTCTCGGTTCTAGAGAATTTTTTGTTGTTGCAACTCGCACCAGTTACGAAAACCTGGACGACCCGCGCATTTAGAATGTTCCAGGCAAAAATATCGATGGAAATCAGGCTGGAAAGCATCACAAGTTGTCGCAGGCACTTATTTAGCCTGTCTGCCTGTGAACGTTGATTTCGTCACTATTCTTGCCCTGGACTAGCACCGTAATCATAAAATAACTAAACGCTTGTGCTTGATTGAGAGACACTGCATTTGGTGCAGAGCGTAGTTTTCTTTCTGTTCTGGACAGTGACAATAAATTTGAGGGTGTATTTTTGCCCACAAAATTGTATTTAGTTAGAATTGTATTTGAAAACCCATGTTTTAGTATTTAAATACACACGTCAAATGCATTACCCAATTTGTAATTAAATACAAATGCAAAATACACAAAGTATTTGAAATACGTATTTCAAATACTTGTATTTGAAATACTGCCCATCCCTGCATTGACCTTTCAAATAATGTCCCACATACAAATATCTTGGTGTAACTATATCAAGCTATCTTCGCTGCTCTTAGCCCATTCAAAACTGCTATTCATCACCATTTTCTAAATTACGTATGCGTCGTCAAAAACTCAAAAAAAAAGCTTCACGGGGAGGATCCCGTTAAATTTCAAGCGTAATAATCCCTGGTGCGATCAAAGTTGGAACCTGCTAACATAGCTGGGAACCCGAGCACGAAATACAAAAAAAAAGCCCCAACTTAATAAGGTAAAAAAAAGCTATTTATGTAAATCATAAGACGCTAAATTTTACATCTCCATAATTGGCAGCAAACAAAATAAATAATCCGAGCAGCGTAGAAGGATTGCAAGATTAATATTTTTGTCGCTATTTTTATTATAAGCCGTTCATTGGTTGTGTTTATATTTTATTGACTTGTAGAAAAACCGTAAATAGATCAGTATTCTGTAGTGACAATATTCTCTCGAACTAACATTTTCAAATAATCTTATTTTCCGCGCACATGCGCACCAAGAAGACAGATTAATCGTCAAAAACACTCTCAGATTATAATAATAGAAACACTTTCAATCAGTTAATCCCGCCCCATATCTAAATGAATGAATGATTTAAAAAAAGTCATCGAAACTTTAAAAATGCAATTATTTTGTGTTTTATATACGCATTTTGCGATTCAGACGTCACAATATAAATGGTTGACTGATGATTGCTTATGCTGGCAATGTAATCATACAGTTATTTCGCTCGTGTTGGTTTTAGTGGGGCGTTTTATTTGAGTGGAAAATAGTTGTAGAAATGTGTTTTTTGCTTTACATTTTCCTGTTACTTACCGTTGCTTGGTTTTGAACTTCACACCTGCTGGGGAACACTCCAAAGACCTGTTGTACGTTCAAAAGGCACATAAGTATGCAAAAACAAAATACACCTAAGGTTTATTTAGTATAATTTTACTGTCCTTTATGCTGTAGTGATATTCAGCGCGCTTCGTTCCAAGTTTCGGGTACTTAGGGCATTGTAAGCTTTATTAATTCCTGTTGATTTTTTAATAGATAAAAAAAGAACTCGTGCAAAAAAAAAAAAAAAAAGTTTCTTTAAGTACAGTTGCGGACGATACGATAAAGTCCAGGCGAGTGCATGGCTCCGAAGATTTATCGAACAAGGGATGGCTGAGTTATCATTGAGGCTATTCTGTACACAAACGGTATTTACAACAGTTTGTTCGATTTCTGTATAGTTCCTCCTCATTTGGTTGGCAAACCATTGCTGAGTCAACACCGATAGTAGGTGCGCTTGGTGAAATAAAACAGAAACTGCTTATTGTCATTTCTCTTGTGAACGTACTATCTTACATCTTACATCAACATGTTGCAAATTATTGGAACATGTTATCCTAAAGCATATCACTGCTTTCGTCGAAAAAAACAACGTTTTTGGTGTATGCCAGCACGGTTTTCGATCCGGATTGTCAACCATCACCCAGTTAACTGAAAGCGTGAACAACTTTTCCTCGGTTATAAATCGAAGAAACCAAGTGGATGTCATCTTTCTAGACCTGTCAAAAGCGTTTGACAGAGTCTCCCACAACAAACTAATTTTCAAGTTAACGAAAATCCTAAGCGACGGACAAGTTGTAAATTGGATTAAAGACTACCTCTCTGGACGATCTCAATTCGTGAAAATTAACGGAAATAGCTCAGCTAATAAGGCCGTGTGTTCAGGAGTACCTCAAGGTTCAGTACTCTCCCCCCTTCTCTTCCTGCTCTATATTAATGATATAACTGATAACATCGACATCAACGTTAGACTCTTTGCTGATGATTGCATAATATATTCTGAAATAACAAATTCTTCGGACCACTTAAAAATACAAAGCGCGCTAGACAAGATCTCAGACTGGTGTAAAGAATGGCAGATGCTTATTAATACAGACAAAACAGTAGCCATGTCCATAAGTAGGAAAAAAAACATATTTAATCATTCTGATAAGATCAATGGAAACAGTATACAAAACGTTCATGAGTTCAAGTACTTAGGTGTCCTGTTCACAAGTTATCCTGACTGGGGCATGCACATAGACGCAGTGACCAAAAAAGCGCTAACGAAATTATGGTGCACAGGAAGGCGATTAAAATACGCTTCCCGCGATACGAAACTTTTAGCCTACACGACACTTATTCGGCCTGTGCTTGAATATGCCAGCCCTGTTTGGTTCCCCTTCACAAAAGCTAACATACAAAAATTGGACAAAGTGCAGAGGCTCGCTGTAAGGTTTATTACTAATAAGTTTGGCACGCGAGATTCACCATCTGAGCTGTATAGAGTGCTCGGCGTGCAGCCATTAGAAATAAGAGCTAAGCTCACGAGATTGAAATTGATTTACCAAATAGCCAATAACTTGACTAAAATAGAAAAATCTAAATACCTTATTCCCCACGATGGAAGAGAAACCCGTTAAAACCATGGCAAATTATTCAGGGAGTTCCAACCTAAAAATAATTGCTTTAAATTTTCAATTTTTTCCGCTAGCAGTCCAGGAATGGAACAGTTTGCCCCGACACGTTGTTCACGCTAGCTCGCTGAAACAGTTCATGGATGATGTCGAAGCGCTCATGATGTGAACATACCATGTCTCATCCACTCCGTTTGTTTCATATACTTTTTATCCTCTGTGTAACTGTTTTTTCTGCACTATGGTTATGCATCTGTGTTTTCGTACCACCCTACAAAAATCCTCCAATGAGGATTAGTAGTATCGATAAATAAATAAATAAATAAATAAAAAAGTGATCGCCCACCATGCCGGACCAGTGGATTTAGCCACGCTTAATTTTATGTTTAGTTACGAGATGCCATAACCTTCGGCGAAATGAGAATTGATTCAGAGTCAACTGGTCAAGCGTGGAGTGACGACGAAACGGTCGCTGGAGCCACGTATTTGTTCAGTTTTCTTGTGATATAAAGCGCGGCTGGCCTTGTGAGCCACATTCTCGCCTGGTCTTTTTTAAATCGTTCGCAACTGTACACACCACTCGCACGTTGCTGAAACAAATATGAGAGTAGAAAAGTATGCTCGTGTATTTTTTTTTTCGAAGTTATTATTAATATTTGTTTACATTTCGCAAATCTACGCAGAAACACACACATTCGCCTCCATCTCTTGAACAAGTGACTCGTTTTTTTCCTGTAAGTCATTCACACGATGGAGGGAAGCCAACTATACGGAACACGTGCAAATATCGAGAGACAAGTGAGGAACACAGGTGGGCAATATGAGGTTTTAGCAGTGTTTCCGATATCTCCAGTAGCAATACCGTATACACCCCGGAGGCCTTAGCGGGTGCAGCGTATTGCCATCGGGTACCGTTATCGGAGTTATTGAAACGATTTATTAAAGCTTCCTAATATTCCAAGCCGGTCGGGCCGGCATTACGCCGAGTTTTCCTACGGGCGCTAAACGCACATTTTTGATTTGCTGCGCAGTGAATTCAAAATATAGAGAAAAATGTTATACATGTTGTATTTGGGAGAGACTGGCCTTGGACATTTTTGACAGAGGCCTGTATTACCTTTTACCAAGCGATAGCCTAACGAGATAAACATCGAGCCAAACGGAATTCCCTTCCAACTAATAAAATCGAACGAAGTTGTCATTTATAGGGTTTTTTTGTTTCTTGAAAGCTGTTACCCAATACGATGATCAGTCACACCTGTTACAGAAAAGGTTTGATGGAGCAGACGTTGAAAAATGTTGTAAACAAGGCACATAAAAAAACCTTAATTAGAAATAAACGCAGCAACTGTCTCTCCTCTACTTTTTTTTTCTTGAGGGGGGGGTGGGTGTAGTTTGTGTCAGGTTTACCAAAGCGCACTCGGTGCGTTTGTATAAGCCGAGAGTGTCAAGCACCGCTGTTTGAAAATACCCGAAGCTGCATCTCGGTCTGTTTTGCAGCGGAAGCAGCTCTATACGGTTCGAAAACAATGGGCGTGTTCTCGTTCCTCCGAGTCGACATTTTTTTTAAGCTGAATGCACACAGACAAAAACACGTGCAAACGCGACTTCAAACAGCCGTGGTTCCTCGATGTGCGCCCCTATTGTGCATTCGTAAGTTTGTACGGGATGAGGTAGAAGCTACGAGTTGTTTCGGCTACTTTGGCCAGCTGGTCGCCGAACCTCGCTCCTTTCAAAGAAGCCACTTGAATGCAAGGTCCGTGTGAATGAAAGAAAACGTCCCGCGACGTAGAGAGCGACATGGGTGACACCAAGGTTCTGTGAACCTCGGCGGTTACAAAGCTGTGCTAACTTATGGAATGTTGGGCGGCGTGTTTTTTTCCCCATCGGAGGGTCAACGCAGATCATGCGTTAGATTACTGCGAAATTGCTAAGTTACAAACGCGTTCAGCATTGTTTACTTGTCTAGGTTTCTATCGTCTGCGAACTATAGCGCTTTACCCAAAAAGAGTGAACTCAAGAAGCGAATTCCATTACGCTAGCTTTCTTCTTTCTTCACTTGTTTCTCGAAGTTCAGAGTGCACAGATTTCCGGCGTGCACTTTCCCAAGTTTCTGCGTGAGTGCTGGCTACTATGCTCTTGGAACGTCAGTATATGTTTTTTTTAAGTAAAGAGCCCCGTCTGAAGTGTTGTCTGCGAACTACAAGCGAAGGGCAGCCCAAGTTCCATCCAACTCTCAGATAACATTGGCATCCTGAAGATGTATCATTTTGAATGGCGTTTTATGCTGCATACTACCGATGCTCATAAATAAATGTCAAAAATACACGCGAAGATGGGTGTTGACTGTGTTGGTTTTGCGGAAAACCAATCTCCGAAAATGGCGACAGCGTCAAGCGAGGGAAAGCAGAGAGGGTGTACGCATGCGCAGAAGCTCACTGGAGAAAGGTCAATTATTAGAATTTTCGGGGGGGTCAACTTTCCCAGTAATCATTGTCAAAACAAAATTGTTTCCATACTTGTTATTGAAGCAGAAGCAGCATTGCCATGGGACCGGCACAGAGCGGTCATCGTGTTGACTGAGTGACTAAATGAACACTTGAAAGGCCTTTCAAGTGCACAGCTGGGCAGTATTCTGGTAGGTAATCCTGAGAGTATGTGTTGCGCTTTGTAAAAAACTTATTTTGGCAGACATAAGACTCCAGAAAAAAAAACAAAAAAAAACGTCCTACTTCAAAAAAAGGTACGGAAAAAAAGATTCAACGCACTGTTCTCGCCGCGGGTGGGTAAACCTTTCTCGAGCCACAAAAAACAGTACTAACGAGATAAAGATAGAACTCTTGACGAGATAATAACAAGTGAAAGAAAAACAAAGTAGTCGAATCATGGAAAAAGCCCGCACTGTTTCCTTTCTCGATAACAGCCGCAGTGAGTTCGGTCACGTTAGCAGCATCCTCGGATGCCCTTGTCCCGGGTTTGAAGCGAATCCGCAAGGTACAATTTTCTCGGACGCCGTGCTCGACGCAGAAACGTGGTCGGAATGTGGATAGTGCAGCCAAAATGAAAAAGAACTTGTGTCGCGATGCCACTTTGGGCAACCACAATACACTCTCGAAAGTGACCCTTGTCGCCTCCCTTTGTTGTCGTGTCTCCTTGTGCCCTTTCCTGCCTGGATGGTGAAAAATCATCCGTAGTATTTCTTACATAACATAAAAGGACGCCCAGGGACAGTCCTGTGAAACATGCTGGCTCGCGTCTAGTTTTAAAGCCGCACCTTTTTAAAGAGGAACCTTTAGTATATACCGCTCTGAATTAATTATTGGTGTCACTAAATTACGAAATACAGTGTGTCCCAAAAATTTACAAGGTTTTTTTTGTTTTTTTTTGAAAAAGTTAACTACGCACGACCGAGCCCTATTCTGCGCCCAAATGTAACGCTGGCGGTCCACACGAGGCGCCGGAGTTTGAATCTAATCGTGAACTTACACAAAAGTTATAAGCGATTTTTTTTTTTTTTAATTTTTTTATGGGAAAATGGCAGCCGACGGAGCTTTCGAGTACATGGAGTTGAATGACGCCAGTTACCTGAAAGAGTCAAAAACGGGCCCTGTTTTTCCATCAAAAGTTTCAGGAAATCACCTATTGCTTTTCAATGACATAACGGATAGTCCTTAAACTTTGGAACCTGGTTGGAACCGCTACCACTACATTCCGGGGGAGAATGAGCTTTCGGCATTGCGTAGTTTATTTGTAAATGAAAACCCGTAACTGCTTTATACCCTTTACGATCTTTTTTTCTCCATGAAATGGCAGTCACAAAGAGAAGGGAGGAACGAGGAACATTCGTCCTTTTAACTTGCAAAAAAAAGGGACCACGTGATCTGGCGCCTACTCCGCCAAGGTTGATCATAGCCACTCAATGGGGCTGGAAGAGCACGGGGAACGTGACGAAATCCCTACATCGTTAGAGTTCGGCTATTCCCGCCCCGCGGCGATTGGACACGTCTCTACATGAATGTTCGCCGAGGCGCTGATTGCTAGGGACACACGTCGAGTGTTCACGCTATGCACCTGTCCCATCAGAGTCGGATTCTATGATAGCCCCCGAAGGTGCAATTCCAGACATTATAACCCACTCTGCGATACCCATGAGTACCGCAATATAGCGAAAGATGGCCCACCTATATTTTTGACTGGATTTGCTCTTTTCTTTCTTTCAAAAACACGAAAAGATGGCTTATTTCTAGTAATTGCAGTACCCCGGAAAAATGGGGACCTCCGCCGAAATGGGGTTAGTTAGCTACGGCGGGAGATAAGCAAAGATTAATGACTGGGGAGGGCAGTTGTCCATGCTCCATTTTCTTTCAAAGTGAAAACAATTTTTTCACAACACGGGATACAGAAAGAGCATCTTAAACTTTTTTTTTATCGCTCACCGAAAGTTAGCGCACTCCTCATTTTCGCAGAATTTGCGCCGGCTTTTAGTTGTGCTCCGGATGTTACAGTAGGTTAGTAAAGTGGGGGAAGGCGAGAAGAAATATATCGTTGAGAGACCTTACGTGCGAGCATAGTTGTACAAGCACTGTAGTGCCCGTAAGCTGGAATAAATTAAAAAAAAAAACATTCTAATCATATGTTAGTACACTGCTCTTGCGATGAAGTTCGTATGTAGTGTACCAATTTATTCAACAAAACCAGCTTCTGGGGCCATTTGAAAAGTAGAATATCACAGGGACAGCAATTAGAGAAAGGCTTTAAGAGCGCAACCTCAGATACATGACGTGAATAAGCGCAGCACTGAGTTATGGATCGCTCCCACCGGTGACAACTAAGTCACTCAATAGAGGTGAAATCGATAGACCGAACATCTTTGCTGCTAATAGAGTTCTCACGAGATACATTTAGAATCTTGTCGGTTTCTAGTTGTAAGCGCCTTTTTCTACGGGCTTTATTGAAGAAAGCGCTCAAATACGTGTTGCCATTTCTGCTTTCTTCTGCGACCTGTTGAGCCGGATTGACGACTTCAACTTACTGCGATCTACAGCGACGTAAGTTCCCCGATTTATGCAAGACACGGTTCTCATCAACGGGGGTCCGCAGGTGACCCATAAGATATATAGCTCTGGTTTCGTCGGCGACGCAAGGTTTGAAAAGCGCTGCTCTAGATTCAAAAGGGGTGGGAACTACTTACTGCTGAGAGTGGGTGCTCCAACCAAGCTCCTCCACCCTTCGTTGCCGGCCAGGGGTGCCGCAGCTCGGAGCACGTGGCGCGACAGAACGCGCTGCTGAAACCAGGGATCCTGGATTCAATTCACCCTCCCTCCCCCCCCCCCCTCCCCCCTTGGCAGTTGGGATATGGATGAGCATTGGCGTGGGGTCTTCAGCCACAACTGCTAGATGCACGTTAAAACCCCAAGCTAGCTGTGGTACTGCACTGACTGAAGTTCGCATCTACAGCGTAAACCAGTGTCGCCGTACCTCAAAGAAAGGCAAACCTGATGATGTCTAAACATGTATGGTAAATGGTGACTGGTTTGTTGTCGGCAACCTCAGCGTGCGTTGGAGTACACCTTTAGCATACTTAGAAGTCTGAGCCCCTCGAGGGCTTGCGTGGCAGGTCGGGCATCCATCGCTCTTTCAGGTGTTTATTGTATATGTTATAATTGTTGCAGCGCACCGCGAGAGTCGGTGAGCACAGTCACCGGCTGCGGTGTAAATTTTTAATGGCGCGCCGTGCTCAAAGGACAGAGGTACCTGCACTCGAGGAACAAAATCATTTATTGGCAATACGAAAAGGCTAACCTGCTGGTTCTCTTTTCAAGCTGGGAAAACACGAACGAAAAAAAAAATAATATTTAGACATTTGAACAGTAAGGTGCACAAACAGCATACAAAAGCGAAATTTCTGAATTTAAGTGGTAAAATAAGGGTCATATAGAAAATGATCTGTACATTATTCTTTATAAACATTTCGCCTTAAATACGCAATTCATTACCTCTCTGTTCATTCACAATAAACAAGAACGGGAAAGATACAGGTCGGTGCATTGCTTTCTAATTCATGATTCTTGCTAGATTTACCAAGGACCGAGAGCCTTAGTTATAATACCGATTATATCTAAAGATGAACAGCCTACTGCGTATCTTGAACCGATAAACATGTTTGGCAAAGTGGTGGTGGTTATCTCTCATTAGTTCTAAGTCACGTACGGAAAGACTTCTTGATGCTGGCAACAGGGTCTGGTGAGGTGTGATATGATCTTGTCGGTGCCGTTCTCGCGGTACACGGAACTGGAGACAGGAATAGATTCCGTAAAGTCACAATGCACTTGTTGTCGTTTTAAGAGATGAAACAAAGGGAAGAGCGAATGGTGCTTCTGATACAATGCAGGAAAAGTGTTTTATTGCACAAATTCTTACCTGTCTAGAGAGCCCAATTTTCGCGAAGATTTACTTTATTTGTCCAAATTTTCTTTTACCTCCTCCCCCCTTTTTTAATCTTTTACTTTTGAAGTTACTGTCTCAGATTGCAGATCTTTTTTGATTTTTGTTTTCACTTTTAAGCCATTTTTTTACCACGATGATACACAAAAAATTTTATTTATTGCCGGAAAACGGGCGCTGTACTTAATTGGATTAGAAAGGAATAATGACGCAAAATGGAAAGGGGAAAGGAGTTCACAAACCACAAGCGGAAGCTTTTAACAGGAGCATAAAATTCAGTGCCTGTATAAAATTAATTGATGTCTACATTCCTGAAGTACCAATGCCTTTCACCAAATCCGCTTGTATAGTCAGCTAATTCTACAATTTTAGTTTATTTATCATGTTTTTAAATACGTTTTTCGCGCGAGAATAGCCGCTTTATTTTGGTAACCAGTACAGATGACTTGGACAGAATGTCTGGAAGGGAGGATCTAAGAAAATTAGCTTGTACTACGTGTAATAATTTGAATAACGGGGAACGTTATAACGAATACCTAAGAACTGGCTCCCACTGGCTGCTCCAAGACAGAAAAAACGTTCTGTTAAACAGTGAATATTTTCAGTACTAAGACAACTCAATGCTGTAGTATTGTAATATATAAAACTGTATAAGTTCTACCTCCTGACCGGGGCTTCTTTACATCAAATTATGACCCAGAGCATTCGTAAATTACTATTGCTATGTATTCTTTTGATTCGCGAACAATCTGAAATATAGAAAGAAAAAACAAGATCGTCCGAAGTTACTGTTTTCTAGCACACTTAACTTCCATACAAAAAGTCTTCATATATTTTCAACAAAACGTGCAGGTATACCGTGTTTTAAACTACACATCACTTTTTTTTCTCGCTGCTAACGTGTTTTTAGTTTTGTTTTCGCTATATGCTTATGATTGGTGCTTCCTAGCTTGAATGTCGCCTTTTTGTCTCCCTTTTTAATTTTTCATATTCACTTGAGTGCTCTTGTTTTTTTGTTCCACTTCTGATGGCCGATTTCTTCTCTTCAGTCTTCCGTTCAGGGATGTGTAAATGCGTTGGTTTTACTTGTATATTTTGTAAACCGTTAATGCTTTGATGCATTTATGTATTAGCAATTTACGAGGCTTACCAAAACACTACTTCCAAAAGGCAATCTATCTGTAAGTAATAAAAACATGTCAGCAATTCAGCCATTCATAGAAAGCTGCAAAGCACCAAAAGTAAAGTATAAAACCAAATTCACTACACGTCAAAAAAAAATTATGCAACCAAATAAAAATAATAAAGAAGCAGGGCAAACGAGCTAGAGAACAAGGTTAAATTTCGAGAATAATGAGCGTAAATTCCTCCTAAAATCCAAGCCAAATTAGCTTTCCCATTCCTGAAATTTCGAAAATGCCCGTTATGCACTTCTTGTTTAAAGCATTAAAGAAGTCACATAACGTACAAGTTGACGTGTGTCACTTCTAATATTTTTACTCTCCAGAGGCAAATTACGTTTAGAACATGTTGACTGGTATATAGTATTTGACATCAGTTCACGTAAGGCTAATAGGGAAGTACAAATAAGACCCGTAGGCAGTAGAGCAAGGGTCTCAGACACGCAGCCCGCGGCTTGCTGAGACGCGGCCCGCATTCATCCCGCGGCCGCGACCTCCGCTCCTTTGTTTCGTGCGCTACACGTCTCATCGTTTCATGTCGTCCACTCATTTTCACTCGAAACGTAGCTCTGCTCTTACGACGTGCTACCATCTTTTGGAAACTTCTGTTACATCTTTTTAATTGAGTATTGTTTGGTCCTAACTTTTGTTTCTGGGCTGTTCCTGAAGTTCATCACCCTTACGACAATCCTCCCTCTAGGCTACAAACACGATCCTTTTGCTCATGACGCACCTCGAATTCATGAACTCTCGCTTAGCAGGAACAACTAACTGCCAAAAATAAAGCACCAAGCTCAGTCTTGTAATAGAGAAATTTCAATTACAATATACAAATATTGTCTGATTCTGAAGTTAATTGAAGGACAGGGAAATGACAGTGTGCTTCCATCCATTAATCATTATGTGTATATGGACCCACGGTAGATGATCAATGCAAAATATATCAACGGCAAAAATGATCATTTACAATAAGCAGCGAGCACGAGCCTGTCCCCTTTACTAAAAAACAAAAACATGTAGAGTGTCGTTCAGAGACTCCGCTCCTTTGCAACGCAAAACGCTATTGCTGTTTTTATTTCTTTTTTTTTTTTTTTTTGCCATATTTTTTTTTTTTTTTTTTTTTTTTTTTTAAGGTTGGCGATTGATTTTTTGGGTTCGGACTATCTGGTGCCCACACTCTAAATGAGTTTGAGACCCCAACAGTGAAATTTGGGGGTTTTACGTGCCAAACCAACGACGGCCATCTGGCACGCTCCAGCGGAGGACTGAGGATTAATTTCGACCCCCTGGGGATCTTTTGACGTGGAACCGAAAGCTCGGTTTTACGACGCCTTCTCCGCAATAAGCCTCCGTCAGATTGCGGGCACCTCGGCCGGGATTCGAACCCGCCACATGGGGATCGGTGGGCCAGCGCTCTCGCCTCGGAGACAGCGAGGCGGCTGAGTTTAAGACCCCTGCATTAGAGTCCGTCGGGGCTAGAGAGAAGTGGTCTTCCTTTGAAACCGAAGGCAATTTACGAGTTGCCTTTGGTTTCAACTCGTCAACTTTAGAAGTTCCAACTCAACTTGCAAAGCAAGTTGAGTAGGAACTTCTAAAGAGCAACAAAGGATTTTTGTTTTGCTCGGTCTGGCTAGTTAAACTTCAGAATAAACTATTTTCTTACACATAACGCACGGAAAAGGAATTACTTAGTTGTTCGTTTACACGGGTAGTCTTTTGTCTTTCAAAATATATTTTATCAAAGCTCAAATTATTTTTTTTTTATCAGGTTGCGTTTTTCACTTTGCCCGGACAAGAAAACGACCACCTAAAGGCTCGTTCACACTCTTGCGACCGAGTACGACCGAGAGAGGCCAGACCGGTTTTTATGCCTCTTGCGATCTCTTAGGACCAGCTCCGCTGCAGAGCATCAGGTCCTAAGAAGTAGCAAAAGGCTTAAAAACCGGTCTGGTCCCTCTCGGTCTTACTCGGTCGCAAGAGTGTGAACAATTCCCTGACTGGGACGAATAATGCGTCTATACTCGTTTTCACCTCAAGAAGCGTAGTAAAAAAAGTACAGCTTCTTGCGGAGCATTACTAATTTCCCTTTTTATGCTGAGAATTGAGATATATGTAGGTGCCTTTTAGATTAGATATACGTTATTTTATCAAGACGTACACATTTCAAACGCCAAAAGCATCGCTACTGTCTCCGATGACAAAATCTTTTATGAACTATTTCGCGCGGCGTATGCATATTGAGCGAAACGTCCTTTTTTCTTGAGGTAAAAACGGGTATAGTAGCGCTTGCCGGGGGCTTAGATCAGAGCGTTTCGTAAGCCCCAGAAGTAGCTATGGAGGAAAATAAAACTGTTAAAAGCAACACCTGCTTTGCAACATAACGCACGCCAGTGTGGCTTCACGTGGCACTGTGAGGTCACGCGACACCGTGACGTCACATGTGACGGCTAGTGACGCGGTCTGATGACACGTCGAGCGGTCGCTCACGTGACGTAACGTCACGGTACACCGTGACGTCACAGAGGACCTATAAATGCTATGCATTTAGGGCGCCTTGTGAGGTATGCGATTATTATTCTTTTCCATCTTAGCTGCTGGCAAAAGTTCGGATAATTTAAACATTGATTTTAGTAAAGCAAGTGGTCGTGGTAGGTTGTGCATAATTAGAAAAAATAGAAAAGCGAAAAAGAAACAAAGTTGAGTGGCTGCCTGTCTTGACTGCTCTCTCGTCTTTGTCTTTTTCGAGCGATTTTGTGCTTGCATCGATTTTTTAAAAGTTCCCAGAGCCGTCTGCGAATTTTTTATGTGACAATGCGCCATTTTTACTAATTTACAAATAATACTGCTTCCCGTTTCTTCTGCCTTTCGAGGCTCCCTTCGCTCTTGGTTGCGCATGTAGCGGGTGTTTCACTTCATACATTGGAACAATATTGTAGTACTTCCATCATTATATGCCGAACATCACGTTCAGCAGAACACTATTACTTCCGTAGTTTTAAGCTCGCGTTTATTTTGTTGTTTAATGGTCTTTTTTTTATCTTCTGTCTAGGTCACCCTTCAATATCACTTTGAGTTCTCTTTGTTTCTTTTTGGTGGAGTTTGGAGGAAAAAAAACATCTGAGCATCTGGAAAGATTACGACCTTAGTCGGAAGACAGTATTTCAACGACGACCCTTTCTCCTTCGAGCTGCCGATTATTCTTCCCTAATGAGAAGTGATGTTTCGCGCTTAGTAGACGGAGACGTGACTTCTTCCGCCATTATTATTTTTTTTTGCCCTCTTATTTTAGAGAACATCACAAGGAGGGGGAAGGGGGGGGGGGGGCTAAAAGTAAGCTTGTAGCCAGGTTCCCCCCCTCCCCCCCCCCCCCCCCCATTTTTTTTCTGAGAAAGAGAAAAGCGGGAACAAGACGAGTGGGGGATTCTTGCGCCATTCCTCACAATGGCGAGCGAGGAAAGAACGAGCATGCAAAAGTGGACTGGGAGAAAAACAAAAACAAGTGACGCGAACGAACCATGGGTTTTCGACAGGGACGCCTCACCGTCGCGATATTCTTTATGGTGGGAGGAAAGCAGAGAAGTTGCCCCCGTTCGACAGTGCAAGCTGCATCCATCATCGCCGCTTCCCACGCCTGGCGGAGGCTTGGAATTCGGAATTCAGTGACAGAGGCGCCTGTCTGTCCCGCCTGAGGGATGATGGTCCTCAGTCGGCCCGCGTCAATACTACGTCACGAAGACGCAAAGATCGAGACAGGATGTTGGAAAAATCTTCTGGCAGTATTTTTCTTTTCTGCTGACATGTCTCATCTGTTAAGAATATCCAACCATATTGTCGGGGGGATTGCCGAATACCTCTACGAAGATGAGAATGCCGAATCGAAAGGCTCAGCATTCATTTCTTCACGGAACACACGGTTCAGGGGAAATAGTTAAACCTCACGTAAACAACAGAAAGTGCAAAGGAAGATGTAAAAGGTGGGCGTCCCACAAAAACACAAACACACAAAATTGTCTTTTTTTCAGGTTCTTGTTTGTTTCTTTTTGCTATTCCCGTTTTCTATTTTCTCCGGTTGTGCGCACTCTGAATTGGCGCTTTACTGGCTCCTTGCCATTAGAGCTTAGTGAAGGGCCTCACAAGCAGATTTGCACCAGGATATTGTTCAGCATGTTTATCGGAAAGCTTAACGATCGAAAACGCGCAGTAACAGCAATCTTGTACAGCACCTTAGACCCAAGTTGAGGACATGATGGTGGAGTGGTTTCTTAGACGCACAGAGTTACAACCTGTCGTTGAAAGGTGGACTCGGTTGCGACACGCATCTCTTCTAGGCACACTTGATAAAGTTTTCCTTCCTTTCTCTTTTCTTTTTATTTTTTTAATTTTTGCGCCTCCTTGAACGGCGCGTGAGCCAACATGACATTCTATATGGAGCGCAAGTTCGTCTGCTTCATTTGCAGAAGTTGTGGTGACGTGAGAACGCCGAGCTCCGATTGGTTCTGGTTGAAGGATAGTGGGTATAGCTCAAAGTAGCTTGCTTTGAGGTCTACCTACTATCCTTCAAGCAGATCCAATCAGAGCTCGTCGTCTTTGTGACGTCACCGCAACTCCTGGGTAAGAAGCAGAAGACTTGCTCTCCTCATAACCCTCTCCCTCGCTCTCTGCTCTCGTTTCTTTGTTCTTAGGCCTCTCAAGGCTTCGCCTTAATTTTCTTACGCCACCTCCTCGATATCATCCCCTCCTCCCAATCGCAAAGCCGATATAAACTAAGCTAGCGATCAAACCTGAAACGCCGATTCGAATGATTCGCACCCCACCAGAAGTAATGGCTATCTGTCTCTGCAGCTCAACCTATTTCGATTTTGCACAGCGGCGCCATTTTCATTTAATTAAAATACGAACATATAATTATATGTTGTGTCCGTGGATGTCAATGCTTCACCTTCGGCTAGTTCAGTGTTACTGTCGCCTTTGGAACCTACCAGTGCTGTTTGAGCTACAGGGGATTTCCCCCAAAAAAGCTCTAAGTTTTTTTGTTTTTTTTAAAATAAATTACCGATTGAAGTACGCTCATTTTTCGCCCAAATGTAGCGTTAACGGTTCAAACCCAAAGTCAAAGCTTCAGAAATGAACGTGAACTTAATAAAAATGATGCGATTTTCTGAAAATTTCTATAAGAAAATGTCAGCCGACTGACCTATCGAACACATGGAGCTAAATAGCGCCAGTTTTCGAAAACGAACAAAAAACAAGCTGCGTTGAAAGTTTTGGCAGAGCGTAATTTTTGATTGAGATAAAGGTTAGTTTTTACACTTGCATCTAGTTTAGACAGGCTGCTGCTACATTTGGGCGGAAAATGAGCCTTAACTGCGATGCGTAATAAAAGGAAAAAATGGAAGTTTTGTAAATTTGTTTCTGGGAACACCTCGTTGATAACGCATCTTGTTTAGCAAGAATAAAAAAGAAAAATCGAATTTTGATTGCGCGTACTTTGTTTTTTGTCCCATGGGTTTCAAAAGGTCAGTAATTGGTACGCTACCAAGCATACTATAACCGGTGTTAAAAGTAAAAATTTAGGCTTCTCTTTTATATACATATGTGCCTATTTGTCCTCTACTTATTTTTGTTACCCACTCCTGACTCATGTCAGTTCAGTTGAGGTTTTACGGCACAAAGTGTATACGACCCTATTCTATACAAAAGTTTCTCGAGGCTATATTTCAAAAGTTTTTGAGAATTATTTTAATTAGCTACACTATTGCACGGTAGACAATTATTTTCATGCCATTTTCAGTACGGACTAAAACAATCCATAGACATCGGGATGCAAACAACGATGAAAGCAAAAACTCAAAAACACCATTGATTTAGGTTTCATGAGGGCAGGCAGCTATTAGGTTCCAAATAGGACAATTAATGATGACCGCGCGGTCCCTACGAAATAAAATATTAACGCAGTAATATGATCAACCAAGTAGGAAAGGTTCAAAACTTATCCCTCACGCATAATGCTAGCGACCTCCGCCACCCTTCTAAACATTGGAGTAGCACCGTTTCTTTAAATGTTCGTAAAGCACCATTTAGAGCGGCAATATAAACTATAAAAAAAACATCAGTATGTTTTATTTTCTAGTTTTATTCTGTTTTATAACTTTTATGCTTCCGAAGCCAACGACGAGGAGACTGGAATCCGTAGTTTAAGCAGTAGTTATGGAGAATGTCAAACCACCGAACCAGGGAAAGAAAGATCTCAAATTGCCCTGCATTTGTGTTGTGACGTGAAACATTCTCGGTGTAGCACTAGTAACCTCCAGGCATTTCTTCTGGAGCTGTGCCTCCCGGTCTCTCCACACCTCTTCACCCGATTCACTCCACCCCCTGACTCCACCCACCCCTCTCACCCCATTGGTCCCTCTCCACCCTAGTGAGTCATTGACTCATTGGCCCATTGACTTTCCCCGTCGGGTCGGCCTGTGTCCGCGTAGTATGGGATTGATGACTGGTTGCGTGCAAACTGATTTTGTGCGTAGGTTACGTGACACCAATTTTCCCGCTAAATCTAGCGGGAAAGCTGAATTGGAGTATAGATCACGTGACCATGTCACGTGCATGGCGTCAATGTTTTTGTTAAATTTATAGGGGAAACTGAATTTGTGTTAAGACTGACCACTGGGTGAGATGGTGGTTCATGTTATTTAAAATTACAGCGCACCAGGATGAAACAAACTCACGCATACAGGCACACTTCAAATAAATCACAATCGCTCATCGTTGTATTGATTATCTGCTTCTACGAACAAAGAGCAAAGAACAAACCAAGAGTTGAGTCTGCCCTGAGCGATTGTGTTATTTTTTTTTCTTCTTCTTTTCAGTGTGCCTGTGTCCGTGAGTTTTATTTTCTTATGGTGCGCTGAGATGTTAAATAAGATCAAGTTGTGCACAGGTCACGTGACACGAAGTAGCGTGACGTCATTTTCCCCCCTTTATTTAGCGGAGGAATTCGTGGCTATGCTTTTTGAGTCTTCACTTCACCTGAAAACATAAGCTATAAACGTTTAATGTTAAAAGAAAACAAACGCAAACGACAGAAGGCACGAACAGGTCACGTAGTGTCTAGAAAGATTGATCCGAAAACTCGGACACTTATCATCGTCCCGGATGACGTGGCTCGGATGACACTCGGTGTCTGTTTCTCACATCATGTCGCAGTTCGGACCGCCCGAAAGGGCCGTCGTTGCAGACAATTAAACGAAGACTCAGCAAATACTCGGACAACCGCGTAATCGATCGAAGCAAACAGAACGGGAGTATTCGATGCACGGCCTTGTAGGATTGCTGGAACATCATGTGAGGGTCTGATTTTAGAATCGGGCAATGAAAAAAAAGTGAGCGCTTCCGCGGCCGGTGATGAGACAGGGGGCCTAAAAGCTCTTGGTTGGGCGAGACTTGTCGGCAAAAGCGCGATCTTTGTCTCTTCACAAATGCGAGATGGGGATATTTTGACGAGGCCTTCTAATGTATAAACGGGTGGTGACTCACCACCCGTTTATACATAATAAAAACCCTCACGGCAAGCACTTCGGTGCCCGCCTTATCTCTCACCACTGGTGAGAGATAAGGCGGGCACCGAAGTGCTTGCCGTGAGGGTTTTTATTATTATAATTACTGCAGGCCTTTTCTTGGAGGCCATTACAGGAGAGATTTAAAAATATATTAGCAATTTCACAAAACCTGTAATGGAATAAACTTATTCTCAACAAATTACAGAGAAATGACACTTAACAAAACTTTCAAAAATGATTCAGCGGGGAGCTGTTTGTGCACTGAGGTAATGCCAATTCATATTTGTTCACAAATTGTGTAAGGTTGGTTAGTAACAACGCTAACAAAGCAATAAACAGCCTCCACTCTTCAACCTCCAAACACGTCCGTATTCGTTTCAACGATTATGTCCAAGAATCTGAATTCAAAGCAGATTAACCTTTCTTTTTTTTGTTCACTTATGCTGAAATAGTGAGTGACGCGTTTGATTTTAATATCTTCGCCGATAAATGGCACTTTGAAGGGTTTCGATGTTTACTTCGCTAAATTTGGTGCAGTGCACATTTCACTGTATTTCATTTTGTTAATAATTCATCCAGTACTCCCCACTGAACTAACTTTTTCTCTTATTATACTGTCGTCCTATGCTCGTTAAATTATATTCGGTATTGAGAGAGTTAACCAAGTGTCTTATTATACATGTTTACTCGTTATTTCTAGGCGCCGAGAAAGTGAGGGACAGGAGCTGATAGGAAGGAACGCCGGACACCGGCGTTCCGCGTTCTAACGCGTTCGGAGAGTGCAGTGGAAACAAAAGCAGCTAGCTTTAGGTCTACCCACTAATCATTCCAATGAGAGTTCGGCATTCTGACGTCACTGCGCGCTCTTGTCTCCTTCTATCCGTCACTTTCTCGACGCCTTCGGTTTGAAGTACCTGGTTTCTAAAGTAGATGTGTTGTTCTTGATCCCATAATATACACGAGAAAGCTTGAGAAGACGCGCTGTTCTTCGCTTCCTTTTATGAAAAATAGCGTACCTAGTATTAGATAACTTTCTGCACGGGCATAGGCAGTAGATTTATTGTCATCGTCCTCGTGTGTCGAGATTAATTGATGGAATCAATTGCGTATGTCTGCTGTCCCCTTGAATCTGGTATATTTACACGTGCTCCGAAACCGCGGCAGCGAACGCATCCAACAGTCTGGATTTTCTTCACCTTTTCATGGTGCGCATAAGTGCACACGACTATCCAGCCGATTGTGTCCAAGTTGAGGGCAACTTGTTTGGAATAAAAGGTACTATTTATGCAAAATAAAGATTAATCTTAATGTTTTCTTCAACTGGCACGTTTGTGTCGCTTCGGTAAAACTGTAGAAGGATCGACTCTCTTTTTTGTTAGGATATTTTCTCGAGTGAAATAATTAATTTCGTTAGATAAGCAGTCATCGTGCGCCGACAAGGGAGCACAATGCATGCTTGTGAGACTTCGGCGGCGCACGTCGGGTACAGCTGTGGGTGACGAGCAAACGGTAACGATGCATGACGGCGTTAAAGGCCGACGGCCAGACTCGAGATTCTGCAAGACAGGGGATCCTCCTCACCATGGGGGATGAGGAAGCAGGCAATGGTGGACAGGGTAGAAGGGGAAGATAAGGAAGTGGGGGAAAAGTGGAAAGCGCACACTGGTCGTCGTTCTCTAACGTTAAACAAACACCAGACTTGATCGAGGTGTAAGTGACGAGAGGAGAATCCGCCACCAACGAAGCCACGACCGGCTATACTCCGTTTCTCCTTACGTCCGAGCGCAGCGGATGCCAGGAGCCATCGAGGCCAGTCCAAGGCCGCTTGAATGTCACGTGATCTTGGAGAGGGGGCACAGCGGCTGCGGAAAGTGGCTGTGTCCACAGAGCGGGATTGGCTGGGATAGCTCGTAGCGTGAGGTGCGTTCGGACGTCAGGTGAAAAGGGAGTATAGCACCGGAACAAAATCTCCACCCCACGGTCCACCAGAGACGCTCACTACACCGAATACGATACGAACAAACAACGGCGGGGGCAAACTGTCCCTCTGTCTTGAAAACAATGTCAGCTATCCATGCGGGAAGGGTTCACCTTGAAGAAATGGTTGGGGGCATTCTCTTCTGAGTCACCAATGTGCGCGTAGCTGGGCTTTGCTTGTGTGAGAAGTCTAAAGAACCGCAGGACCAAAATTTTTTTCCTCCACTCAACATTACAAGACAAAGAATAAAAGTAAGAACATGGCGACGTTTAGTTAGTACTGCAAGAATAGGCCACATTTGTCGCCCTAAACGTGCACTGCCTTTCTAAGCGACGCCTTACAATGTATTCTCGTTGCGCTGTGATCTGCCCCTTACTCCAATGATCGCCCCCCTTTCCGTCTCCACCAATCTGGGCTCCTGAACAACCAGGCAGTCGACATCATAGAAACGACAGCAAGGCGCGAGATAAAAGGGAGTCATATTAAACACACAAAAATTCCCGAAAACTGTATTCAATACTTTCCCGGCGACTTTGTGCAAACGGTGTATTCTTTATCGAGTGTCGTTATCGGAGCGCAAAAATGATCTTTTAAGACTTTTCAGTTACGTGTGGACGGGACCGAGCACGACGGTGCACTCTTAAAAAGATCGACGAACAGTGCGCGCTTGGATTACTTGTGCATCATCACATACGTATACAGATTATTGTGTCAGTAAAATTCCTTTACTCTTTTTGGCGCTAGAAATGTTACAGGACGAGCTAGCAACAGTACCCTGCCCGCTCCGCGGTAGTATGTTGGATACGCAATTAGGTTCACGACGTCTCTATCGGCCTTCCTGTCGGTCATGCACAGAGTCGAAAGCTTTCAGTATTTCACGTGACTGCCTTAGTGTGTACAAAAGCTCTCATTTCGGTCAATCGGGGGTGGGTTCTGATGTTCTACGGGCAAAGACGAACAAGGCGGAGCATCCACCGAGCTTTGGAACCCCGAATAAGAAACAAGCCAGCTTACCCGAACCAAACCACCGGAGCGAAGCGATAAATTATTTTCGCGAGGGATACCAGTGACGAACGTGAACATCACGTTCATCATTTGATTTGCTGCAACACTAGGACTACAGCGACAGGATGCCTCACCAGTGAGAAATTCCATCTTCTTTTGAAAGCCACCGACGTCGCGTCAGCGTCGCGTTGCGATGCGATTGGTTACCGCTTCGCAGTTCGTGAAAGCGGTTGGGAGAAATTGGTCCCGAAGCGGTTGGTAAGAACGCTCCCCAACCGCTCGATATCAGCCACTCGCGGTAGAGGACGCGCGGATCCGCTTCACGGATGCGGACCCGCTTCCAGTGCGAGCGCGCCATAAGCGCGGCACAAGAACAGTGGCTCAGTTGAGCCGCGCGCATAGCGAACGTGTCATCGGGTGAAGTTAGTCGGTCGTTCGGCGCATATTCTCTCCATTGAGTCCAGCCTTTAGGGCGATTGACTTAGGACCGCTGGGTTTGCGTCTGTTGAGGTGTCTCTCTTTTCCGGCGTTTCTCGAGCCCCCACTCTTAAAAGTAGACCAGGTGCTCGAAGTTGCACACGCGGACTACCGCAATTAGCTACCTCCGCTCTTGACCTTCGTGATGGCCAATCGCAGCGCGGCGCTGGTCATTCGCGGCCGTCAGCGATCTCGCCAACTTTCTCGCCGAGTGTTTAACTTAGAGCTCCAGTACTGTTCGACACTCGCTGTTTCCGATCCCGCTAAGTAAATTGATTAAATTTCATTACGTGTTCACGACAGTTTTCCCGCACAAAACAGCGTGCTCACTTGTCGAATGACTTGACTAATCCAGACCCTTCTCTCTCCCTTCTCTTCCCAGGCAACAAGTTCAGCTGCGACTGCCGCCTCGCCTGGGTCTTGCACCTGGAAAATGCCACCAGGAGCGACAAGTTCCGGCGCGAGCTGCGTCACGTCAAGTGCGACTTTAAAGCCCAGGGCAACCTGAGCAGCAGCAAGGTGTCCCGACTCAGTGCCAGTCAGCTGGGCTGCTCCGAGGACTACGCGAAACCCCGCTTCGGCACGGCATCGCGCGGCAAGGTTCCCCCGCGTCGTCCGCCAGGCGAAGACAAGGGACCACGCGGCGACGACGACGAGGGAAACAAGATCGTCGACGAAGGCGCCGTTTCGAACGTTCCTTACACGGTGACCCAAAATGAACGCGACCGGGATGCGCAGTCGATGGACAACGACGTGGAAGTGGTGCTCAGCCAGCAGAAGGCGCTGCGCAAACAAACTTTTAGGTCTCGAAAGAGCAACGGGAGCTCAGCTAAAGCCGCGGCGTTTGCTCTTCAGGCACTCCAGTTTATGGGACTGACTGCGTTCTCCAAGACCCTGTCTACGTGTAGCTGATCCATGATATAGCTAATTAGTGTTTTTTTTTTTTAACGAAAACAATTTGTGTTTGTTGAGTGAGAGATCTGAGTGATAAGGAGATCGGATTAGCTAGAAGGTGGTGACCCTAGTTTTCTACGATTAGCGAGAGAATGACGGATTGACTTTTGTGCCACACGATTTTACTATCCCAGCCTCCAACCAAGCAAGCCGGATCAAGCGTCCAATATACGAGGCTGTACAGTGAGGGTATCGCGCTAATTCCCCGTTTTGCGTCAAAGGTTTTGGTCACAGTGCCGTGGGCAGGAATGTTTTACGGGGGCGGCTGAGGTGGCTGGGATGAGCATGACTTGGGGTGCGGAGAAGCTGAGGGAACTTCAAAATACACGCGCATAATATAGGGTCGGTTGGATCTCGGGGGGCTGAAACCCCATAAACCCCCCTCCCCCCCCCCTCTCCTTCCTGGCTACGCCCCTTGTTGGTCACGTAGTAGCTCAATCATGAGCCGATCGGCCGAGTTATCAATATAAAATAGTTCACTGCTCGATTTGTTCAACAGTGTTGGAGCGGCGAATTTGCCTTAAATGGGTTGAGACCTTCTCGCAAGAGATACCTTAATGGCCGGTTAGTGCATGTACCTCAAGGCTGACGTAATGCGAAGGCAGCGGTGCTTCGGCGCTGATGCGAGATCTGCGCCGTGTCTATCCACCAACACAGCGTTTACAAACAAGGCCGTGTTTGCCCGCATCGGGTGTGGGCACTGAGCCTGCGCAGAAACCACACTCACCAGAGGCGAAGCATCTGCGCATGCGCAGTGCCGGTACAGCGCCACCGCAGTGGCGTGACGTCAGAGAGGGGAGTTGGTGTATAGTGCTGAGTTAGAGCTGTGGTTATTGCGCTGAATTGGCGCTGCGGTGCATGTCTGAACAGGCCTTAAGGCCAAGCTGCTTGTCATCAATTGTACTAATAAAAAAAAAGCGACTATTTCGTACGGTAAGACGCGACCGTAAGTCATAGCCGCCGTGGAATTAAATTTGGAAACACAAAAGACCACACCCCGGAAATGCTGCAGTCGTTGTAGCCATGACACAATGTTTTCGTACCCCATTTGCTTTGTCATGCGTAGCGTTTTAATTGAGTGTCCATCGTGGCGTAGTTAAAGTGTGGGCGCGTACTGTGCGTGGAGCAGTGGGATTGAATGTACGGAGTGCGGCACAGTTAACGCGATCGCCAGAATCACGCCTTTCCTGCGCTTTTACTGCCCTTTAAAAGGCCTGATACAAAAAAAAAAAAAGAAAAACAGCGTAGTGAACTCACTTCAGGGCCTCAATTTTTGGCTGTAAAACTTCTTCATTGCTATAGTGTATGAGTAAGATACGAGAAGTCAGGAATGTTGTGCTGGTACTCACCGTGCCGTGCAGTGCATATTTCGACTTGTATGCAGTGCCCCTCTCAGGCACGTAGCCAGGGGGGAGGGCATGGGGCCCGCCCCCCCCCCCCTCCCGCAATCTTCAGCTTTGCTGGAGCCTCCCCTCCCCCTTACCCCTCATACAGCATTTTGTCATGGGCGCCCCCCCCCCCCTCCCCCGCCGAAACAAAATCTCGGTTACGTGCCTGGCCCCTCTGGTCCATTGCCTGCACGGATATCTATAAGGAAGAGATTTATGACCACGTCGGGTCAGGTCAACCATCACATTTGCACCGTATCTCTGGTAGTGCCCATCTTTCAAAGCCCTTGTTTCTCCACCACCTTTCTTATATAAGATGAGGCTCTATTTTCACTCTAAAATGCCTCGTCTGAGCGCTGCAGGAACATTTTCACGGCATCGATCGCAAAAGTTTCGAGTGCGTTCTAAAGTCTCTCATTTGAGCCATAACTCATACGAGTAAGACGGGTGCAAAGACCCGGCCAAGAGGAATGTCTGAAGGATATAGCATCAAAGATCGAACATCAAAACGTTTCTTTAAGTTAAAAAAATAGAAACCAAAAACCTTGGAAACCTTCCAGTGGCTGTGATTATTGGGTTACTAATTATCTTACCGAAACGTCGGTTCCCAGTTTGCATATTCCTGGCTGTTTCGTTGGAAGTTCCTTCACTCAACTTCGACTACCTTCGTTCTTTGTATGTCTTTAAAGCTTTAGTATATCAAAGAAACAAGGTAAAATTAACTTTCAGTGTCGGGTATACATCACCCATCTTAACTACTCGGCAGATATCAAACCATGACCCTTTTAAGTAAAAAAACCAAAGCATTGTCAAAATGGTAGACGTATCTAGTCTAATTACACGATTCTTGTTCTGAGGGTGACTCCATGAAGCCTCTTAAATGAACTTTGAGGTATTATTTTGTATTATTGAACCCTTGCTTGACACCGCTGCCTGAGTCATCAAACTGCAAAATTGGTACTTTCCATTTCGCCTTTATTTTGTGATAAGTTTCCTTTACGAAGAAACAAAATTCGTAAACTTTCCGTTAATAGTTGCGCGAAAAAATACGTGTCATAAAATTTAGGACTGCGAATCTGTTTTAGCGACAATACAAAACACCAGGACTGACTCATTTTGCCTTGAATTGGAACTGTGTTTTACAAATGTGCGCACGCTTCAGTGTTTTCTAAGTGACCCTTAGCATGGCGTTCTAGACCCACGTACTGTTGCGAGATTCGTCGAGCGGCCCCAGTCGCTCTCACTAAGTGTACTTTTGCACCTGCACAACAAATTACGAGGGAGCTTCAGCTGATCGTTTTTGCACTTTGATAAGAAATATCAGATACTGCTCGGATGCCGTCACGCATTCGCGAGAAAATGACACACTTGTACAAGAATACTTCCCGATGGTGCCTGTCTGGAAACCTGCAATATCTGGAGTCTACCGATTGTCTAAATGTGGCTGATTGCAGTTTTTATTCGACTGCCTTGAATGTGTGCACGACGGATCATCCTAAATGACTCTGTTTTGAGTAGTATTTTATGACACAATGAACTACCGTATATTATTCTCAAACGATATAATTACTGCTCTATGTTGTAACTGGTTTTCATTTGTCATTTAGTCATTATAGTGTGTGTTAGATATATGACAACCAGGGTGCCAGCAAAGTAGCCAACCCTTTTACCCGCTAAATACGCGTTCTAAATAGTTCCGAGAAATTTAACATATTCTTAGCTGATACCCCCGCAATAGTGCAAAAACGAGACTGCTCAAGCTCCCAATTCTTGAGGAAAGGACTGCGGCCGGCCCTTGCTGATGCAGTGGCAATTCTTGAGATTCTATACATATGAGGCACCGTTCCGGAACAATATTCACAGTGCACCACACATGTACAGTATTTTGCTGCCTTCGTTCAAAGCATTCTATTTTGAAGACCATTATATTGAACTGTACATATGTATGATACTCTACTCCCCCCCCCCCCCCCCCCCCACCAGCCTGTGAAGCATACTCCATTTTGGTTTCCGTGAACAACACTTTAAAAACATTCTCTATACTGAAGAAGGCTCGGGCGCGCAAGGATCAGGCGCGAGCGACCGAGGCGGCCGAGGCGGCCGAGAGTGAGTGGACCCGCCAGCCACGTGGTTCGGTTGAGAAAAAAGCCCCCGGTTTATTCCGCACATTGTTTAAATACACCATTCCAAAACCCGAAGGTGGCGCCACGATTCATAGTTGTTCTGTCGCTACACTAGCGTCCTCTACATATACCATCTGTCTTTTCCAAAGCACTTGTTCACAAAATGACTGCAACCTACGGAGCGAGCTTAACGAATGATGAGTCTAAAATACGAAAGAAATCGACCAAAATTTTCAGTCTGCGCTGTGAATGGGAGCATACGGTGAACACTGTGACGAGGCATGCGCAGTGTCGCTGAGTAATTTCATTTCGTGATACATTGTCATGACTGGGGGTTCTTTCGATTTCCCTGCACCTCCTGCACCAGCTGGACTTGGCGCATACCGCCTTATTCGATTTACGAGTGCAGCTTATCTGAAAACACAATCTGAAGTATACATTTTCTTGCACTTTTCTGCACCGCTGCGGGCTGGTGCAGGCCAATCGAATGAGCCCTGTGTCGTGTATTAATATGGGAGAGTTCAGTTACAGAACTCGTGACCCAAGGTTGCAGAACTACTGCGACGGACTAGTAAATATTGGCAATCATGTCTTAACTGGTTTACGGAGTTCCGTGCCTGCGTCGCTCTTTTCAATTTACTTTCGCCCGAAAAGTAGCAGGATGTATGGTTTTCGAAACATACTTTTTCATACCTTGGGTAAATGTATTCGTCCTCGCTGGAAAGAAGTGTGTAGACTCCCAAACAGGCTGCGTTTAAAAATAACAAACGTGGCTATAAATATTTCGAACAACGTTCGATTGAGTTCATGGTCAATGGCACTGCACATTATACAGGAAACGATTGGGCATTGTTTTCGTGTAATCGAGTCCAACTATTTGCCTAAATCACTTCATTGCTACAGGTCTCTCAACTGGACCAGATGCGCGCGCGACTGGCCCTGGGAACGGGTCAGGTACCGCAAAGTGCTGCTTTTCATTGTGTCACCCTGTAGTCGCCTACAAAGATGGTGGTGTAGCAACCCGATCAGATGTTCCGACGATACATTTGTTAGATTACGTTTTGTACATAATGTCATCCAAATTCCTTATTGTCATGCTTCCGACAAACTGATAATTCTACCCTCCCGCCTCTATAATGCCTCCAGCATTGCGACTGAATTTGAAATAAAATATATGAAAACCTAACCCTTCTTATCCCAAGAGTCAATGCTTTCAGACGGGGCCGTTCATGCGGCGAAAGCTTATTTTTTTATATTTAACGCACCACGGAACCAAGAAAGTGTTTCCATGCATTACGCAGCGTCATGTGCTTCAGTTTCTGATTGGATGCCTTCCGTTTCTGTTTCAAAGTGCGGCCACGAAATGTGGCTCACGGAGTGGCACAATGACTGGGTTGTTGTTGTTTGTTTCGCGCTCCGATACATCCAATGCGTAGTCGGATAGTCCAGATTTATTCCTTTGTGACCAAACATGTGGGGATGGAAATCGCCGAACTCTAGCCGAAGCAGAGCGCACGCGATGAACAACGCCAAGCTAGGCATCTGGGCCAATATTGGTCGTACAATACCGGTGACAGGGGACGCGATAACTTCTTCTGGCGCTAACTGTTTCAGAAAAGACTTCGAAATTTTCTCAGACAGGTAACGCGCAGAGCGAAGAGTCCCACGATGGGACCTTAAACTCGAAACACGTCTCCTATATACGTCCTACTTAAGTCGTTAAAAATCGTTCTTGCAGTTTAGCGTGGTAAACTGACGTCAAAATAACCTGCCTGTGGGAAGGGGACATGACGGAAGCTTGTTCGGACAGCCCTAGCCAAAACTACTATATTTCTTTGTCACCGGAAAAACAAAGGTATTTATTTATTAGTGGGAACAGGGTGTTAAGCGACACCTTCGTTTTTCTAAAAAAGCCGTTCATAATGGGAGTTGTCCATGACAACGAGACACATATCTACTCGTATGGCCAATTTGTTCTACAGTATATTGTCCATTGTGTGCGGAATTTATATTAATGTGCTCCATATTAAAAAAAAAGACACAACTCGATCAAAATTAAAAAGAAAAAAAAAATCAAAGAGCGTTTGATATATTTGCAAGCAGGGACAAAGAAATGAAAAAGAGATAAGCGTTGTCCCGTGAGTACCCGAATCCAGAGGCACGCGACTCATTAAAGAGGCCTTTTTCTTCTGCCTCCTCGTCGTGAGTAACGACCACTCGGGAGAAGCCCCATCGTCACGTTGGAGCGTGGCCTAAGGCTAAAGCGACCTGTCGGCGGCACACATTGCCGAGACGCTGCTTAGGTCCAAGCTGCTTCGTGTTTGACGGCCGCTTCTTCGGCGACTGCGGTTAATGAATCACGGGGGTCAGCCGCTCAAGCATCGATCCGAGGACGCCTTTTTTAACGTAGCAAATCTCTCTCCCTCCCTCTGTCCGGAGCTTCCATCTTGCGCGTGGCTCAGCTCGCCGTTCTTGTTGATTAATTATCGCCGAATCTGGCGAGTGTTCATCGATACCGTTCGCTCATTACTCAAAAATGAAAACTACAACTCGAGCGAGTATTGAGTTCTTGATAGTCTCTCGTTGTTCTTTAAAGTTAATACTTTTTTTTAAGAGAAAAGGGTTTGGCTCGAAGGTACGCAAAAGCAGTAAGCTGTACCTGATCACAGAGACGATAGTATTTTTAGGTACATTTTGTATGAGCGAAACAAACGTTAAAAAAGGAAACGAAACTTTGAATAACAATGTAAGAACGATGTATCGAGACCCTTGAGTGTTTGTGTCCTTTTTACTCTTAGTCTCGGGGTTGATGTCATGTTCATGCGTAATTCAACGCGAAAACAGTTTCGCTATTTGGTTAAATAACGGAACAAAATACGGGCGAGCGTATGAACCTTCACACACTGTGGAAACCCGTGACGGAGGAACAAAAGTCTGGGCGACACACACACACACACGAAAGTCTCAAACTCCAGCTGCGACGTTTATTGTTTCTTCCTAGTTTGTAAGCAAGACTCACAACCGGTCTTTAGAGGTTCGAAGTCTGTTTCTAGCACGAAGGCTCTCAAGATGTTCATCCGCATCAACCCGGAATGTGTAACAGCCATTAAGTGCACCCGAAAACAGGAGACCGAACCAGATCCAATTATTCACCGCCTGGGGACCATCCCTCCCCGAACGAAATTTTTTTCATTTTCACGAGGCGATTACTTTGGTCTATTTTAATATTTAGATAGCGTAAACTGGGCACACATATACAACATGACTGATGTAAACTCTGCGGTAGCGGCGTTTACTAAACATATCTTATGTGCACTTGAGCACCTCGTTCCTAAAAAAACGTCATCAAACAACTCGTTATCCTCACTAGTAATCTTTCGAGCTGAGATCAGCTTTAAGATCCAAATTGTGTTATCATAGGAAATATAAGGCTTCTAACTCGGCGTTCTGGTACGCCAAATTTTCCGAATCACGTGCGCAGACAATGTCGTGCTTGCAGCGCGATAAGAGATTGCATCGTGAATCAGTAAAGCGCAGTTTATATCGTGACTCATTGCAGTTCGGGGAGGTACTCTACGTCAAGAACCGTACAGCCACAACTTCATCGATAACAAACATCGCTGACTCGTCTGGAATTCCGATTAGTGAACCCGAAGATGTGGCGAACGCTTTTGCGAGCTATTTTGCCTCTGTGTATTCTTGCAGCCGGAATGGTTTATGTGCATCTGACGTTGCTGACAGTGGTAGCGATTGCCTATCAATTCCATTCTTTGAAAATTCTGACATTGAACTTCTAATACAAAAACTGAAGCCTAAGTTATCGGTCGCATTTAGCTGTATCCCGAGTTTTATTATCAAAGGATGCTCTTCCATTTTCACACCCATTCTAATGCATATTTTTAACCTTTCATTATCGACTTGCCCTTTTCCTTCGATTTGGAAAAACCCGATAACCGTGCCGATACATAATAAAGGAAGAACAGATGATCCAAAAAAACTATAAACCCATTTCATTATTATGTCCATTTGCAAAGGTTTATGAAATAGTACTTTCGGAACATATTTCGAGCTTTTTTTAAACATAAGATCCTCCCCTCACAACATGGTTTTGTGCGCGGAAGATCAGTGGAATCAAACTTGGTGTCTTTTCTTAATTTCGTTTCGCCTATTGTGTGTCAGCGGGGTCAGGTTGACGCTGTATATTTTGATATGTCTAAGGCATTTGATTTCGTTGACCACTCGCTACTTTTACAAAAGCCGAAATCGTATGGTATGAGTACTACACTATGCACATTGCTCCACAATTATTTGTCCGATAAACACAACTTTGTACGTATCCTTGGTCATCTCTCCCGGCCTTTTGTCCCGCTCCCTGGTGTTCCCCAGGGGTCCATTCTTGGGCCGATTTTATTTAATATTTTCATAAACGACCTTAGCTCATGTGTTCTAAATTCAGAAATCCTGCAGTACGCCGATGACATCAAGTTATTTAGGCAGATAGTATCTATAGAGGACTGTGTGAAACTAATAGATGATGTCAGATCAGTGAGTAATTGGTGTAGCCTCAAGAGGCTGACACTTAATCCCACTAAGACTGTTGTTATGTCATTTGCTAAGAAGCTAAGGCTTTTTTGTTTCTGTTACCAACTCGGCAAAGCCCCATTGCAAAGGGTGGATGGCAATCGTGATCTTGGAGTTTATATAGACTCTTCTCTGTCATTTAATACGCATGTTAATAACATTGTCAACACCTCTTTCCGCACGTTAGGTGTCATATCCAGAATTACACGTGAGTTTTCCACGTCGGCCGGTATGATGCAGTTATACTTTTCATTAATTAGGTCCAAGCTAGAGTTTTCCTCAGTTGTGTGGAATTCTATTGGGCGTACGTACCAAGAGTCGATTAAAAATGTCCAGAAACGTTTTTTTTTTTAATTTTTTGAGACCGCTATGTTTGTCGCACTGTTTACTTTGAATATAGAAGACTTTTAGAACGATACAATGGTTCTATTTTGAGTGATAGACGACGCGACAGAGATCTCATATTTGTGTTCAAATGCCTTCACGGAGTCATTGATTGCCCTGATCTAACTTCAGCGATAAATATTCATGCTCCGAGAAGCTTTTTGGAACTTCTCTTTCATTGTATGTTAATCAATTCTTCCATACCTGCCCCATGACACGCATTCAGACCTTGTATAATACTTTCGATGATTCCTGCATTGACATTTTTAACCCATCTTTTGCAGCGTCTAAGTTTTCTCTACAAATCTATAAATTTAACCCATCTTTTGTAGCATTCAATTTTTTTCTTGTCAATTTTTAGAATTATTTTTCTGTGTGCTGTATGTTAATTGTGCATCATTACAAAGGTGAAAGATGTTCATGAGCACAAAAATAAACAAATGAATGAATGAATAAATGAATGAAATCCGCTCTTCCAGGCACTTACATTTGTATCGCCTTCAACCCTTACAACCCATCAAAGCGTCCCTGCTACATTTTAATTACTTACCTTTCTGCACCCAGCAGACTTTGAAGCCAAATTCATACGTACACCGATAATCTAGAAACTCAAATCAAGTTTAGCAACCATAAATTGAAACAATTTAGAAAGTTCTAAAATTGAAATAATTGCCTGAACCCCTGTGTTGCAAAAGAAACAAACACAAAAACAACGAGACCTTCTGAAGCCACTTAAGCCAAAGTCCCACTCATACATCATGTCATGCATCATGTCGTTACTCGCGGTCTTGGCGGGGGGCATGCGGAAATAATTATCTGGGGACACGCGCCAATCATGTTCGACGCATGTTGGTTGCATTCAGGCTTCGAACATTTCTGCAGACAGTTTTTGTATGACCAATGTGACCGTCATACGAGGGATGCCTCGGACATGGTTGGTACACTGTCTGTGCTATGACATATGAGCAGTGCGAGTCCGGTTGTAGGAAGCGATTGAGAGGAAAGCAATGCTGGGATGGTAGCAATGAAAAAGAAATTAAGAAGTCTCTTAGTTTCCTAGTTAATATCTGTGAACAAATTTACGGGGAATTTATTCTTGTCCCTTTCTTTCGCTAATGCGGTTGTCTTATGGCAAACCGGGCACAGTATTTGTGTTTGGTAAAATTACTTTTTTTTTAAGTTTTGGATTTTGAAGATACTTGGCTTTTATATTCAGCAAAGCGACTTTTGTGCACAACTAACATTGAGGGGTCAACTTTTAAAGGGGCTATAAAATGGTTTCTCATCTTCTTCCTCCTTAGCTTTCCTCCTGAACTCAAAAGCAAAATTGGAAATCACGCGGTCGTCATGTCCTAGGACTGATAAGTGCACTCAGGGCACTCTCTGGCCAAGAACGGGGGTTCAAATATTCGTCGAGGAGTGTATTGCTGACGAGCTGACGTGGTTTGGGTACGGCGAATGCATCACGGTGAAAAGGAGAAACGTTTTCGAAGGAAAGGAGGTACGAAATTGTCCGCTATATTTTGGAATTTTCGTACCGAAAAGCCGGCTTTTGACTTTCTACTCCCTTTCTTTTGGCTCACTAAACGATATGCGATGAGTAAGATTCCAACCTTAAATTATTTACCTCATCCCAAAATTCATTTCTTGGCTTCATTAAGGGTAAAGACGCCTGGTTCAGGAGAAACTACATATGTTTTCACTGTACAAGCGCTGTCCTTGTGATGCCTCTTTTCCCTCGTCCAACCTTCACCCCCCCCCCCCCCAACACACACACATAAAACTCCCCCAAGCTGAAGAGGACCGTAGGGAACGTGACTAATTGAGAAGAGTCTTCCCAGACCCTGTCTTGAGTGCAGTTCTCCTCATGTCGTGGTAGATAACCCCTATACCCAGACATATCGACCTTTAAAAAAAAAAACAAAAAAAAAACATAAAATAAGGTATTTTTACTTTCGTAAATTGCAAAACCGAGTATTCGCATTCCTTTCTGGACTACACAAGGCTGTTACAAGAAAAAGTAAAAAAAATAAGATCACCCATCATAAGAACAGAATGCACAAATGAAAAAGGCACGCGAAATAAAAAAAAATAAAAAATAAAAAAGATCTCGTGTTTGCTAACTAATTCTAACGTGCAGCTGCCAGATCTGTCTACGGACAGAGATCCCTGGTACAAGCAAAACGTGCGGTGATTTCTGTCGTACCTCGTAATTCCGGAGGATTTCCACGCTTCCGACATTGCCCGAACCCAAAAGGGATCGACTGGCTGGCTCCGGATACTGACAGGGGGAAAGACCGCGCCTGGCTTCTTGGAGACCGGATGTCTCGGGCCCCGAGAGGGCCGTGGCAGCTGGGAAGTCTCTCGAGATGTGGTCTAATTACCGAGAAGTCGGGAGATCCGTCGTAGGTAAATTGCTGCTCTAAGGAACGATATATTGCCTTGGTTGCCTCTCCGACATGGGGCAGTTGATATATAGAGAGAGGTTGGTCGCTGAAACAAGACAAAGGAACAAACATAACATTTTACGTTTGTGTTTTGACAGCGTAAGGTTGGTCTACCTTTAAGGTGCGGCGACACTGGTTTACGCTCTAGGTAAAAAATTTAGCCAGTGCAGTACGACTGCTAGCCGAGTGTCTTTAACGTGCACCACGCAGTAGTGATACACGACTGCATGCCGGTACGATGCTCATCCAGATCGAAACGGGCAGAACTGGAAATAGAAACCAACACACCCGGGTTCAGCAGCGCGGCCTCTCGCTCTACGTATACTCTGAGCTGCGGTACGTAATACATTCGCCCCCTCCTCCCCGCCCCCCCCCTTCCCCCCCCCAAAAAAAAAAAAAAAAATGAAAGGGGCCACGGAAGCGGCATGGCCGTCACAAGCGATAGCGATGTAATATCTCGCATTCACTCTTTCTGTCGAGTCTGTGGAGGTGCAGCTAGGAGAGAAGAAGAAGACGTCATCTCTTCCTACCGGTCTCGATTCAGCTCCTTCAATTTTTGGCACTTTTCGCTCTCCTTACGCCTGAGCTTCTGCTCACACTTCCGTAAGGACATCATGACGACCCTCGGCACCGTCGGAACCCCTCAGGACCTCCCTCTACCTGATGATATGGATTCTCAGCCCATTGAGGCGCCTACGCCGGGTGCAACCGCCCCGCTAACCCTACACCCGAACGCATCACCCACCGCCGTTGCTGCCGCTAACGCAGGCATCTCACTGCCTCACGCATCACTCAGTGCCGCGTCGAGGCAAACTGCGATCACTACTCGGAATCCGTTCTCTATCCTTGGTGATAATGATCCCACGGGTGAGTTCCCCCCTCTTGGCAGCACGTACCACATCCGCTACGCCGCCGATGGAACTAAATAAACGTGCTCGCAGCACGCACCTCGGCTCCTCCACCGTCAAGTTCACCGCCACACCCGCGTGCCGTCCATTTCACTCCAATGATGCCTCGTCCGCTCTAGAGGATGGTTGGCATACCGTGTCTCGCCGCCGTAAGACGGCCCAGTCCGGGATGCCTCACGCCGTTTCGCCCCAAAGCGAGTTTCTCCATACCGTCATATTACGACCAACCCAACCATGTCGGATCATGGACGCACCTTTCCTCACCATTGACTCCGCCATCGCTACACAAACGGGCCTCCAATCTCACCCATCATTACAACCCCGTCACCAAGTACGGTACCTCGACCGCAGTAACCAACTCGCGGTCGATGCCACCTCTTCTCAAGTGCGTGACGCTTTACTCAAGATAACACATATACCGATCGACAAGAAACAAGTCCCCGTCCAAGCCTACGAGGCTATTCGACGCGGCCAGACTCGCGGCTTTATGAAAAACGGTGGTGGTATGGATTCCGCGCAGCTCCTGCAGCACCTTCATTGTCGGAAATGTACCATCCTCCAGGCACGACCTCTCGGCACCTCTGGGTCGGCGTTAATCACGTTCGAGGGCACCAGCCTCCCGTTCCGCGTGGGCCTGGGCTCATTCACGGTGCGTGTATATCCTTTCCATCGACAAACTCATGTATGTGACACCTGCCATTGCATCGGGCACCGCAGTACGCAATGCCCTAACAGTGACAAAGCCCGCTGTGCCACGTGCGGCGCACCAAAGCACGGCACAGACCAGTACTCGTCAGGCCCAACCCAAGTGCCGGAACTGCGGCGGAACCCATCTCGCCACGGCCCGCTCCTGCCCAAAAAGAAAAGAAATTCAACGCATGATGGCTCAACGAGACCGCGGGGCTCCACAGCGTCGTCCGCCACCCGGAGGATTCCCGGAGGAGCAGCCTCCTCCACCACCACCACCACCACCACCACCACCACCACCACCACCACCACCACCACCACCACCATCGGTGCCCCCGACTCCAACCCTCACACTTCCAGCTATGCCGCCAGTTGCGCTAACGGTCCCAATAGCCTCATCGACAACTACTACGCCCAAGACGGACTCCCGCCCGATTCTCGCCGCTAAATCCTATGTGCCGGCCCTCAGCGCCTTTGTCACCCACACGCAGCTCCCTACATCGGAACCGCCTCGCACATCCCTTCCAGAAGCCGTGAAGGCTGTCAACACCACTCGCGAGACGCCCGCCCCAATTCCGGCAGTAGACGACTTAACGGCCATGACCCAACAAATGGCCCTTCTCACAAAACAAACGCAAGCTGCCTTGCAACAGCTTGCTGCCATGCAGCAGTCAATCTCTACTTTGGTGGATACCTGCACCCGTGCAGTCATTGAGCCTCTCATGATGCAGGGCATCATTCGATTCGGCCCTCCCGCGCAATTCACGCCTAAACATGACTAGCGCACCCACAATTGTTCAATGGAACTGTCGCTCGCTCCGACGCAAAAAAGCAGACCTTATCGAAAAATTTCATCTTCATTCTCCACCTGACAGACCCGCTGCCTTCGCTATACAAGAACTCAACGGCCCACTTCCGGCTTTGCCACAGTACGACGGACTTGCTCCGGACGCCGAGACTAGTGCCTCCTTGCCTCGTATCCGCGCCGCACTGTATGTCCATCGCTCAGTCCCATGCACTCCCCTCGACACATTACAGTGGTGCTCCATCATCACCAGCGTCACGGGTTGCCGACTGCTCCTCCTTCCTCGCCGACCTGTTCTTCTTTTCTCTGTGTACGTGACCCCCGACACGTCGCTAAATCGTCGCACAAGGCAGCCGCTAAATGTCGCCTTCATCAAACACTTTTCTCGTCTTTACCCCAAGGACGACATTATAGTATGCGGTGACTTCAACGCAAAACATACGGCCTGGGGTTACGATGTTGACCTTCCTCGCGGTACACGGCTCCTTGCGGACCTCACCGAACTCAAACTTTCCCTCCTGAATACTCCAGACACACCTACACGTATCGGCCAAACCTCCCGGCAACAAGACACTTGCCCCGTCCTGACCTGGGCTCGCTTCCCTCGACGCTGGAAGTGGCAGGTCACCAGCGATCACCTCGGCAGCGATCACCTTCCCATCACTTTACATTATCACTTCCCATCTCTAACTTCATCTCACCACAACACCCGTCGGGACACCTTTATCACCAAGTGGGACAAGTTTCGGGCAGCCCTGGTTTCTGTCATGGACGTCACCGGTTTCTCAGACATTATACAAGCCATCCAGTGTGCCCACAAGGCCGCCACCAAACGCCTAACCGTTCCCGGGGACGCTCCGGCACCTGATGCACATTTACTCACTCTTTGGAACCGCCGCATACGCCTGTTGGCTCGCTACCGCCGATCTGGTAGACCACGTCGGCTCCTTAGGGTTTTGCGCCAGGTGCAAGACACCATCTCGAGCTACACATCGGAACTGGTTTCTGACCGCTGGACCTCCATGCGCAGCTCCGTTTCCGGTAATACCAATCTCTCCAAAGTATGGAGAGATTGGTATTACCGCGCTCGTCCTGTTTGCCTCTCCGTCTTCGTATTTGTCTTTATTGTGCGCTTTCACTACTTTCAACAGGCTTCTGCGCTTTCTCCTTGGAGACCGCAAACCTAGACAACCTGCCGCTGCCGTTGCCCTCCGCGAAGGCGTTTCTTTCGAGGAGCTAGCGGAAAGAGCGTCTGATGTCTTTTTTCCACAACCATATCGGCATGACCCTGGGTGCTACACTTGTATTCACCCTGTTCCCGAGCCCATCGGCTTGGATTCCCCGCTCACCCTCCACGAACTCGAGGCCGCCCTGGATATGGCGAACACACACAGTGCACCAGGCCCTGACAACATCACCGTCGGGCAACTTCGCAACCTTCCCACCGCCCTAAAACAGACCGTAGTGACGGAGATCAACCTGGTGTGGGATTCTGGGTGCGTCCCTTCCGAGTGGCGTCACTCGACGGTATGTCCTATTCCGAAGCCCGGCAAACCACCTACGTATCTCACAAATTTACGCCCAGTATCCCTCACATCATGCCTCTGCGAAACGGTTGAGAGCAAGCTGAACGCCCGTCTGCAGTGGTGGCTTGAGTCCAACCAGCTGCTCAGCCCGTCGCAATACGGGTTCCGCCCTGGACTCTCCACTCAGGACGTCATGAGCCGCCTCCAGCACGATACGCAATCTACATCATCACCGCATCTTCGTATTGTGGCAGGGGTCGACGTGCGCAAGGCGTTTGACAGCGTCCCGCACTCCTCCGTCCTTTCAATGGCACAACAGCTAGGCATCACCGGTCGGCCATACAACTTCATGGCGGCGTTCCTCGAAGATCGCACTTTCACTGTTCACGTCGGCACACCCCACGGAATCACCCATACAAACCGAGTGGGCGTTCCACAAGGGTCCGTTCTTTCTCCAGTACTTTTCAATATCGTCCTTGCTGGCCTTCCTCCCCGCCTTAGTGAGGTGCATAACCTCGAACATGCGATCTACGCCGACGATATTACGTTGTGGACCCACTCTGGCTCGCCCGGTAACCAAAAGGATGCCATTTAAGCTGGGCTCGACATCATTCACGACTACATCCAGTCTGTTGTCCTCGCTCCCGCTCCCGACAAGACGGAGTTCGTCGTTATTCATGGCGGTCGTCGCACACCAGAAAAACAGTGCATTCAGCTCACGCTCGCAGGTACTCCCATCTCATGCCGCACGAGCACCCGGCTGTCTTGGTCGAAAGACAGCCGGGCGGCGACTTGGTTTCAGCGTACCATGAGCACCTCGAAACAGCTGAACCACCTGTTATACAGGGTAGCCCACCGCTTTCGCGGGGTGCACGAACATGATCTCCGTATCTTTGCTAGGGCCTTCGTGGTGTCCCGCATTATGTACGGCTACCCGTACTACCACCTTACCCGCACCCAAAAACTAAGGCTCGAAATAATTAATCGTGATCTGCAACGAATTGTCGCCGGCCTTCCGAGATACACGCGAATCGATGCGCTCACCAGCTGCAGCCAGATGAACAGCCTTGACGACCTGGCCTCCACCCAGATCGCAACTCAAGAAACTCGACTCCGAGCCACTCTAGCGGGGCGCTTCACACTGCGTAAGCTAGGTTACAACATCGACTACCTCCTACCTTTACCCACCCCACCCCCGCCATGGGAGCTCTGCCCTCTCACAGCACCCCGTCCCCTCCCTCGGAACATGGGTGAAAAAGCGCAAGCCCGCCGCAGCGACTTTGCTCGCCGACATCTCCACTCTCTCCTTGTTCGCTCTTCATCGGCTCTAGTTATCTACGCGGACGCGGCTGTGGACAATAACTCCACTCCAATCTTCAGCACGGCATGGTGCGATGTCGACGGTCATCGACGCGGTACACAAGTTTTCATGACTCCCTGCTCCTCTAGTCACGCTGAACTTTGTGCTATACTGCACTGCTTAACCTCCGTTAACACTTTCACCCTGGTACCCTCCTCCAGAATCGTAATATATACAGATTCTAGAGAAACCATCCGTGCTCTCCGCCACTCACCTCCATCATCTGCCATCGCTATTCAGATTCATCGGGCAGCCATTTCTATCCGGACAACCGGCCACCATCCCCTCATCGACTGGGTGCCCGCCCACAGCGGCATACCCGGCAATGAAAGGGCTCACCGACTTGCGCGCGCTAAACTTCTCTCCGCGCGAGCCGGGGCCCCTACTTTTCCTACGCCATTGGAGCTCACACCTGGCTCCTTTCACGATTCACACGAAGCCCGGCAGGAGCACGCCAGCCAATGGCGTCATTACCTGACTACTCAGGCTAACCCCCTTGACTTCCCCTCTCTTTCCCACCTTCCTCTCACTCGCCACGAGACCTCCCTTCTACAGCAAGCCAGGTCAGGAGCGCTCCTCGCTCCCTCCCTGCTTGCAAAGATGTATCCCCAGGTCCACATCAACAATCAGTGTACCCACTGCCACATTCCTGCTAGTCTCCACCATCTTTTGTGGGGCTGCCCGCTCCACTCAACAGCCCGCGTTCGCGCGCTCTCAACCCTCTCACCTCCCCCCTCCACTCTTACTGAGTGGCTCAACTCCCCATCCGCTCCCGACCCTGGTCGTGTCCTGGCGGCATTCCAGGCGATCCTCCGATATTTAGCGGACCCGCAGGCGCCCCCACTCGGCTCCAGGCTGCTCAAGCAATACGAGCCAATCATCGCCGCCGCCCGACGTCTCTCTGCCCCTGGTAACACTAGAGCCACTCTATATGGCAGCGTAGCTGCCAGAGTAGCGACACGACGCAAAATTATCTAGATGCACGACGTCAGAAGCGCTGATAGTGATCTCCATTTTGGGCCTGGGAGGTTGCCATGGTAACCGTGCTTCTGGCGACGCCGGGCGGCAACCTTTGTAGTCTAGTTGATATCTCCATTCGTTCATTGAAAAGTGGTATAAGACGCTTGGCATCGCGGTACGGCAAGAACGTCTGGAAAAACGGTGCCTGTTTTTTCTGAAAAGTGAGACGATTTGCAGCCCGGAGACTGTCGGGCGACGATAGCTGCTATGGCATCGTACGTGCACGGACAAGGCGCGTAATTTTCGGCGCCGCCGGGATGGCGGCCGCTTCGCGGGACCAACGCACCGTCCTAGTACTTTCGGACTTCGCTCCGATGGAACAAAATCCGATTACGCCGGCCACGACAGGACGATTCGCTCGGAACATGACTGCTGCTCGACTGCACCATAGTGAGCGAGTATATATGTTTAGCATCATACTTCTTCAAGACCCGATCATCCCTTCAAGATGAGATTTCCTCACCGACTGGTGAGGAGCGACGTCGACGGTGTTCAACCAAAAAGGACGGCATGGTGGTCTCTAGAGAAATGTTGACGCCATCAAAAGAGACGGACGCCGGATATGAGGTGTTCTTGCCGACATTCCAAATGGTCGTTCGGAAGTTTACCGGCATCCAAAAAGTCAATATTTTTATCTGGTGTAGCACACATATCCGTGTTAAAGGGGCCACGAAATTATTTTTAAACTTCTTCCTTACCTGTAATCCTCAACTCAGAAGAGAACTGTGAAATCACGCAGTCGTGACATGCTAGGGCACCGGTGCGATGACCTCAAGCTTTCACCGTGCTTTTTAAGCACACCGTAGAACTTGGCATTCGCAAGTAATGATAAGTTCCGTCAGGGCACTCATTCGCCAGGAACGTGAATTCAAATATCCATGGACGAATTGATTGCTGACGAGCGCATACATCCGAGCAATGCAGTTTTCGTGTCCAATGCGTGAGTTGGGGTCGGCTGACGTCATTTTGGCCTTTGTAGGCACTGTACAGAGGATATTTAGAACCATACACACATGATGATAACGTCATAGCACACTGACATTAAGGAGCACAAAACGGGCCCAGCTACAGAAAATAAATATTACACTTGTAAGAAATAAATACGTCTGTAACTTGTTAATTACAAAGACGAACACACCTCTGAGCATCTAAGTTTAATAGTATGTGTTGATGCATTGTCATAGAGCAGGACATTTCATACACGTCACTTGAGCAAACGACAGTTTTTCACTTGAAAAACAAACCAAAAAACACTGCGATCAAATGCAAGCTATTGCAACGAAAGAAAGTTATATCAAAAGCTTCAGAACTGCCATTTCGTAAAATTGGCGATTAGTAAAAAAGGTTAAAGATCGCAGGAGCTTCCTCGCTAAAAAATGCTGTGATTATTCGGTGACCCAGGGCTGAAAAAATTTCCCCTAGGCCCTACACGCGCCGTATACCTTTCGTTATGATTCTCAGAAATTCAGACTTTCAAAGGAAGCTAGAAAAATGCGAACATTTTATCCTAAAAGCTATGTAGAGCGCAAGTTCGTCTGCTTCTTTTTGCAGGGGTTGTGGTGACGTCAGAACGCCGAGATCTGAGTGGCTCCGATCGAAGGATAGTGAGTAGACCTAAAAGCGAGCTACATTGAGGTCTACCCACTATTCTTTATTCAGAACCAATCAGAGCTCGGCGTTCTGACGTCGCCACAATCCCTACTAAAAGAAACAGACGAACTTGCGCTGCGAATATCGTAAAATCGTTGATTAGTATACTTGGGAGTTGTGTGAATATTTATACAGCGTGTAGTTGGTCAGCCATTTCAAAGTTGCGACGAGTCACTCGCTGTAGATGAGCAATTTAGTCAGTGCAGTATAACCGCTAGCCAGGCCGGGGTCTATAGGCCTTTAACGTGCACCACGCAGTAGTGATACACAACCGCAGGCCGGTACGATGCTCATCCAGATCGAAACGGGCAGGGGTGGGGATTGAACCCAGGTTCCCTGGTTCATTAGTACAAAACGTAAACATCGCAAAAGCTTCCTCGCTAAAAGTTGGTGATCATGCGGTTACCTGGGGAAAAAACAAATTCCCCAAGGCCCAACATGCGACGCATAGATTTCGCATCGACTCTCAGACACTCCAACGTTCAAATAAAGCTAAGAGAATGCGAAAATTGCATGCTAAATTTCTTATCGATCCTCAAACACATCCGGAAACCCGAGCACCGCTAAGGCGATATTAATGATGCTGTCGCACAGGTGCTAATATCCAGAGCGATCTTGCACAGAAAGGGTATAAAGTATCATTTCTTTCATATCTTCATGTTATACCTACGTCAGAAAGCACGAAGAAGCCCTAAATCGTCGACAAGCTGTGGCATATCACGACTAAGGGCCCCGAACAAACTCGCATCCACCAGCTCTGGGCGCTGCCATCTTACCGATGACATCACGGCTCTTGAGAGGTCACGTGACGAGTCGTCACTCGGTTGTTACGGAAACCGAGCCAGCTCAGCGCGTTGCTATGGTACCGCGTGTGACCAATCGCGGTGAGAGGCGGCACAGGGAAAAGCGTGGCGCTACTCTGGCAGCTACGCAGCCATATCGAGTGGCTCTATGTAACACCAGGGACACATAAGACGACGAGATAAAAGATCATACAGCAGAGCCCATAGGGCGCTCATTCATTTGGTCTGTAAATAAAGACGTTTGAAAGAAAGAAGAAGTCGAGTGTGTGCAGAGCCGACCTATGTTCGGCTCTGCGTGCAAAACATTGACATGCGTCCATCCTCCAGATATTTTAACAGCAGTGAGTTTCAGTATTGCGTGTATGAGCGAACGCAAACGCTGTGCGTTGGCGTTAGAGTTGCGTTCTCCGCGCTGCGCATTCGCCAAGTCGCCATCCGCAAATACAATTGCGCAGTTTTGGCTCCGCGCATGAGCAGTATGGAACACGCAACGCTAATGCAAACGCACAGCGCTTGCGTTCGCTCGTATACGCAATACTAAAACTCACTAATATCGCGCGAACACCAACTGACCTGTAGATCAGCGCCTTATCGCGTTATTCAGCACCTTTTAAAAGTTCTACTTTTGCTGCAAATTGTAGAATCTGAAATTTCACGTTCGACATGCGTTGATATGCTACCGGTGACGGGATTTCAAACATGACGTTCAGCACAATCGGGAAACATACGGGAATCTGTGCACCGATGACGATGAGGTGGTTGCGGAGTCGTTCACTTCAAAAGGCGTGTATTCGTGAACAAAAATCACATTATTTTGACAACGCGTGATTTTGGTGATGGTTTTATTTGTAAACGAGTGCGTGAAGTTTTACAAATTCTTGTAATTGAGGTTCCTTTAGCTCAAGTATTGCCCCAAAACACCCCCTTTTGTTAACAGTGTTATATAACAATACAGGACAGAGTCGTTCGTAAGGGGCTTGATCAAGAACAGAGGAAAGTCATTAACTTATGCGAGAAATAAAAGTGAACCAGGAACGCTGCCCTTGGGTGATATAACGGGAAGGCAGCCTGATTTGACCTGACCAAGATGAACAGCTCGTTTACGTTTATGGATAATTGCAAGCAGGGCACCTGACGGCCGCCATGCCTCTGCTCATGTGGACAAGAACGAGCAGTTGCAAGCTTGGCAAAGATAACGTTCACGCGCACGCTGCACGTGCTTGGCGCATGGGGCACCAGTCGGGCGCCATGGTTGCTATTGTCTATAGACGCTTTACACACGCGCCAAATTTTTAGCGGCCATTTCTGACCTTCTCTTGTCTTTTCACAATGCCGAGCCACTAAAGTGGGCGTTGACGAGGCTCCAGAAGGGCCATTTCTGTGGAGAAGGATACAATAGAATCAAATGTGGCAATAACCTGGCCTGCTATAGTAATGATGAAGTGAAGTAAACGGAATAAGAGGAAACAAAAACTGTAGGTCGGTTATGGCGGCTCCCATCGACAGCTGCTGCAAAGCGTCTGTAAAGGTGTATCCACACGACGGACCAAATTGCTGTTTTGGTCCGCGGGCCGCGCATCACGTGATCTTACGTCACCGGATTTTGAGGTCCGCCGGCGGTCCGCGGCCCACGCTTGTGAGAAATGCCAATCGACTTTTCTCGCCCCGACCTTGGCGGCGGACCGCGGCGTTTTTAGTATAATTGAAGCGCTAAGTCTGGCAACAAGCTGACTTTTGTTGTTTGGATTGGAATCCAAATCCAAAGTCGTGTTCTTTTGGCGCCAATTGTGGAAGACGAAGTAGACGAACCATTTGTTTTGCGACGATGCAACGTTTTACTTCATCGCGCTCATGGATCAATTCCCCGCTCCGTGGGACAGTAGTCGCGACGACTACCCAAATAATCATCTAAAGATGTCCCCATGCCTTTTTCGGTTCACTTAAGTCGTCCTCGTCCTCAACATTCAACGCCAGGGCCACCGCGGCCAAACGTCTCTTTCGTTCAACCTCCATCTTGGCTCCTTAGAAATAGCCTCAAAGCAGCTCGCTGCATGCGTTTGGCGGAGCTGTGAGGTCGAGGGTTAGACCGGCCCGTTCGCTTTGTCGTCTGCTCTTTTGGTCCGCCGTGTGGATGCTCATCGCAGTCGGGCGGCCCGCGGGCCGTGCATCACGTGATCAATCGGTCCGCGGCCCGGTCCGTCGTGTGGATACACCTTAAAGGAGCTGTGCAACGATATTAAATTGGAATGTTTTTCTCTCTACACGAACTTACTGGCACACCTGGGACTTAAGGATACTCACACACAACGCCATTGGCCAAGAAACTCCTCTGTTGCGGTGTAATTTCAAGGACAAAAGTGATCATTTTCATTCAATCTCTCCTTTGCAAAATTTGATGACGTAACTCGGGGATCGCACTACACCCAAGTGACGATATTTGAATGCGGTTCATAGATTGTACCCGAGCATTGCGTGGGCACTCGACTTGGGCTCGTGACAATTGCTAGCTCGAGAAGCATTCGGGTTGTGACCCGTGTCCAATCGCGGCAACGACGACAACAGCCGAGCCATAACAATGTCTGGAACTCAGCGCGTGTCCTGCGCTTTGCCAACCCCAGCGCGTGGCTATGATCAACACTGGCGGCATATAATCGGCTCCAGATCACGTGGCCGCTTGTTCTGGCTGCGAGTTGAGGGGGTGAACGCTGCTCGTTTTTCTTAAATTTTTTTCTGGGACTTCTATTGCGTGGGGTGAAAAACGAACGCGTGTTTCATAGGTCATTAACGTTAGGGATCCGTTTTAAGCGGTATTTGTGCACAGTACAAAAATTGTTGCATCGCTCCTTTAAGGGGTACTGAATGGACACCATATTTGAGAGCGCTGTTTAGAGCGCGTGCTCAGAATTCGTGCACACAGCTATTGCCGCCAGTAAATACTCACTACAGGGTGTATACCACGACCGGCTTTATAGGGGCGACCAGGTTACTTCCTCTAGTTCGCTGAACCGCCACCGCGTTTTCTGGCGCTGCAGCTTAACACACTAGCAGACGCTTTCGCGTGTGTATCTGTCTGTGTGTGTCCGCTCCACGACCGGCGACGTTTTGAGGACAATCGGCTGTATTTTAAGGACTATTCTCATCGTTAATGTGATTGTAGGTTCGGTAAAACACTACAAGCTGATCTAGATCGCATTCCCTCTTTGGTCAAAAGATAACAAACTTTCCCTAAACTTAAACCAAATGCGCTACCCTGCACATCACTGACTCGCGCCAACTTTCGGAACCTCCAACACTTTTCCTGAACCAAATGGAGATCCCAAGAACAACGCATATCCACCTCCTACTTGTTATCATCGACCAGCATTTTGGTTTCCATCGTTAAGTCCAAAACGTCGTGTCCGGGGAAAGGTGACTTCTTGGCTTCGTCATTCGGTCCACAAGGAGAGCCAGTCCCTATGTGCCCAGATTGCTGTTCACAGCACCGGTCTTACCCATCCTGGAGTTTTGCTGCTCGGTGTGGGATTCGGCAAGCGTGCAACTTGCTGCCTCCCTCTAGTCGGTGCAACGTCGCGCTTCCTACCTTTATATGAGGCGCCGACTTGGCCCCCAAACACCATCCTATCGAGCACTGCACTTCCTTTAAGTCGGCAGGGTCCCGCTTCAACATCGACGTCAAGTAGCGACCACGCGGCTCCTAGCCACTTTTCTGCTACCGGACTCCTCGCTTCCTTTTGCCTCTTCCCTGCGGCGTACTCGTACTAGTGGACTGCAGCTCTTTTAACCCTTACACTTCGTCACTAGAACTCTCCCGTGCAGAACAACTTTGGAGGTCCCCCCCCCTTCCCCCACGCCAGTGACCAGTTCACCACCAATCGACAGTGTCTCATTTCGAACATTCGCCAAGAGCTTCATGGTCCACCTTCGGAGCCTCTAACTCGATATTTTATTACGATCAAGGTAGTGGGCTGCAGCAGGCGGACTGGATGCACCATCCTGTACACTCGAACACCCTACTGATGCTTAGCTCACAATACTAACTATTCTGCTCGAGAAAACTATAATATAGTCACTCATTTCAACCTATTCTATACACACTATGTGCTAGCATCAGCCCCGGACTATTAAATGCGGCAAAAATCATCTGAAACCAACGTTATTTCCACACGCTCCCATTGCCTTTCATAGTAGCCGCCGCGCTTTTGGTGTTGAGCTAGGGCGGCGGCTAGCGGAATACTCGGTCCCTCCAAGCCGTTCCCGTGATATTTCTTGGCCCGCGCGCTCCCATGGGGAAACGCGGAGTGAGCTGGTCGCCCCTAATAAAGTCGGTCGTGGTGTATACACTGGACACCATATTTGAGGGCTGCTTAAAGCGCATGCTCAGAACGAGCTCCCAGTAGTACCGCCATAAGAGAGGCAATCTTGATGGTGTGGAATGCACATTGCGAAACAACTGCGGAAGCTCGCCATCAGCACGCCCTCAGCAGTCGCGCATGCAGCTAGGGCCGCCAATGAATACTCCCTATACAGATTTTACACAAGGGCGCAGCCACCTTGAATGTCTTCACTTCTGGTGTGCGTTAAAGCACCGTTTTGATTTCCGCACGACGCTGGAAAGTGTACACGAAATATTTGTGAATGTGAGAAATTCTTGTTTTGCCCCACCAAGAGTTTCTTGCATATTGCAAGTTAAAAATTATCTTATAATTTTTTCGTCCCGCTCACCAGATACGGAACCCAAGTGACTGAGAACGAAAGGAAACAAAGAAAGTTTACAGTTACTGACTGATTGAAAATGGCAGGACGTGTCTTTCGAACACCCGGCCTCCAGCACGCGCTCTACGCCTTCCTCGGTGCTTCGGCTGCGCGTGCGCGCTCGATTTGCAAGAAAGGCGGAAGCGTTGTCGAAGATGCGAAACTGGCTTCTTCGTTTTCTTCTCTTTTTTTCTCTCTTTTTTTCATTCTTCGCCTTTGTCTTTCACTTCTTCGTCTTCTTCCTCTTAGTTTTCCCTTCTTTTTCTTCTTGACCTCATCCTCCCACTTCCTCTTCTTCTACTTCTGTTTCTTCTTTGTCGTTTTATTCCTCCTTCTCTTTTTGTTCGCCTTCTTCTTTGTAGTCTTCGTCGTACGTCTCCTTCTTCTTTGCTTTTTCTTATTATTACTATAATTCTTATTAAAGGGGTACGGAAACGAAATTTTTGCTTTTATTTCTGCGTTTAGATGTTAACTATGATGCGGCATCACAGAAACATAGTCTAGACAATTATTTCTGGACTGTCGGCAGAAAATTTAAGAAAACTAATTTTAAAACGAAATGTCATATTTCAAGATTGCGCCTGGTGGCGGCCTGTGACGCTCCGTTGGAATGCCGCCATGTCATCGGTCTCTAAGAAGAAGCGCCAGTTCGCCACAGTATGGCTCTCTCGTGGAGTTACTTAGTCTTGAATATGACTTGGCGGTGAACGCTAACGAGTCTACTACGTTGTACGTGTTAACTTCAACAGTGTTTTCGCAACACGCATTCCACATTATCGAGATCGCCGTTCTTTGCAGACGCTAGGTAGGAGCTTGATCTGACGATGCAAGGAGCTCTACCAAACCAACCTCACCACTCTCCCCTTCCCCCGGGTATCCGCTGTGAGCAACGCACTCAAATATTGCACCCAGTGAATGCCTTACATACAGAGCTTGCAGGTGTCTTCATTGCTGGGTACTGACGGTTCTTCCTAGTCACTGGTTCCCTCGAGCTGCGGTGTGAAACTAAGAGAAGAGTACCGAACGCTCGTGGCGCATGAAATGCCGGCATGACCGCGAATGACCTTACGGGCAAGCTATGCATGGCTGTGTACCAAATCTTACCCAAATGAATCAGAGTTACTCCGGCGGGTCGTGTCACGTGACAACAACAGATTAAAAACCGCTGAACATGGGTAGGTTTCGGAACGCCAAGGTACAAAACCCTTACCCTAAAATAAGATCGAGTAAATTTTGGAACACGGCCCAAAGGAAATAGGGTGTACAGTCCTGAGATATCTATTAGACAAGATTGTCACGCGTTTGCGCTACCAAGTGACAGCGCTCGCAACAACATTAACCTTGGCCATGCAGGAGCCATTGACATCACGAGCGCGATACGCATTGCGCTTCTCGCTGACCGATTTTGAACCGAGAAGTAGTGAGCTCCCGGCCACGTCATTTCGTTTCCGTACCCCTTTAATGTTAGGGGGTTCATTACTTTCCGCATCAACATTCGCAGTGCGAGGAAGTACTACGACTAATTCTGCCTTATCGCTGATTCATTGAAAGATTTTGGTGACATATGTGTTATGTATGTTGACTAACAGCCAGCGCCCCCTGGCTCCGGTGCTCTCGTGGCAACCTGGCGAGGACGAAGTGATGTGGCGCGCCCTCGAACATTCCATCGAACACTGACCAGAAGCAGCATCTCAGTTCTATGTTCAAGACTATGCTCTAAATAAGCATAGTCTGATACATAACATGGTGTCAGAAGTGAACCGGTAGACGCACCGACGCACCAGCCGCCATCGACGCACCAACGACGCAACGCAACGACGCAACAACGACGCACCAGCCGCAACATGGCATGTGTCTTCATCCAGCTGCCATCGGCGTTGGAGCCCAACACGGAAAGCCCAGCGATCTCGTGGGAGGAACGGCGATCCTCTTACCTCATCTACGAGACAGCGTGCGAGTACGCCCAGAAACCAAAAGCAGCACGGAAAGCGCTCCTCCTCCACCACCTCCAGCCTTACCCGCAGAAGCCGCAGCCTCCTTCAACGAGGTCGAATATATTTTAGAGCAGTTTGACGCGCGATACCAACCGTACAAGAACGTAACCCAAGCAACTGCCATCTTTAACTCGATGAAACAGCAGGCGGACCAGTCCATTGATGATTTCGTCACTGAGCTCCGACTTCAGGCTCAACGTTGCGACTTCGGCAGCACAGGGGATCGGCTCATTGGTGACAGGATTATCGTTGGGATCCAAGACTCGGCACTTCGCGAACGGCTTTTCCGCGAGCAGAACCTTACTCTTGAAAGAATAATATCAACCTGCAAAGCCGCAGAAATATAAAAAAGACATGTCAAGGATCTCCAGGCAACTGCACCTAAGACGGTGGTGGACGAGATGCATCGAAACAATTGGCGAGATGCCAATTTTCACCGCGAACAACGGCGCCGGTCCAAATACCCGACACAACCGCCGCAACAGCAACAACGTCCGCCACAACCGCAACACAATCCACAGCACCCGCCTACAACCCGGCCATGTTCGAGGTGTGGTTTGGTGCATGCCCCTAAAAATAGCCCTGCCTATGGGAGCTGCTGCTTTCGTTGCGGGAAATTTGGACGCTTTGCTTCTTTATGTCGACAAACAAGATCTGGCCCAGGGAACCACACATCCAGTCTTGAGAACGACGGTTTCTTTCTGGGACAGCTGACAGTGGACAACGTTCAGACACCCTCTTGGACGGCCACAGTTGATCTTCACAACAACAAGGTCGCCTTCAAACTGGACACAGGGGCTGACATAAACGTCCTTCCCAGGCATGTTCTTCGGAAATGGAGTCAACCACCAAAGGTAGAACCCACTTGTGTCGGGGTCTACACCTACCTACGTTATTTGCATGTTATCGCCCCCTATCCGAAAGCGCTTCAAACTTTCTTGATGAACTCAGGTCATGCCTGGCTGACTTTCAATCTGCAGAGCAGTTTTGCGTAGTTGGTGGCTTAAATATTGATAGTCTAAAACCCCAAAACCAACTGCATACGACTGTCTAAACGTACTTTCAGAATTCAGTTGTGACAACACTATTCAGGCCCCTACAAGGGAGGAAATATTAAATGGACACGTTTTTCTGCTCCTTTAGATTTCACGAATATACGGGCTCATGGACCTTCAGTTAAATCTACCGTGGTTTTGCAGAACTTAGCAGACCACTACTTCACCACAGTTCAGTTTATTTCAGATACCCGTATTCAGCACACCTGCCCTGAAAGAATACAGATAGAAGTGATCGATCGAAACTTATTCGACAAACTAGTTTCTTCTTATAACTGAGATAGTTTATTACAATTTCAGAGTCAAAACGAGCTTTACTCAAACTTGATTCACCCTGGGCAAAAGTTCATATTGCCGCGCGCAAGGCTGAGAAAGCAACGCTCGGTCGCGGTCCTCCAGAAAGCTCCCGTTTATTCATGTACCGCCCGTAACTTCTATCATTTATCCTGCTTTTGTTTTCTAGAAAGTACGTGTTCATTCTCGCCCCGATCACGCGACGCTCGAACCGCTTTCGCCGAATCTTCGAGATAGCGACGCACTCTAGATAAGAGGCCGCCCGCGACCTTGTCGAGTCAGTCTCGCCCCAGCGCTCGATTCTGCTGACACGCCGACTTCGACGCCCGCGACGCTCTGCTTTCTTCTGTTTCCTTCTTTATTTTTGGCACAAGTTCGCCACATTAAACGTTTATTTATTTCTGTTTATTTCTTGTTTATTGGTCACGAATCACCACCCGTGACATTCTGGTGGAGGTGCGGGGTAACGCATGCCCCTGCCGCGTACCCCTCCGAGGTCCCGCAGTACAAGTCCGGACCCAGCCTCCCGAGGACCCGACGAAGACCAGATCGAGACCCGGTCAAGTCGCCGCATCCGAGGTCTACCCCCGGAACACGAACTTCTGCCGCCCAGGACCAAGCAGTCAACAAAGCCGACGATGGCCAACCAGTCGCCGACGCCCGCCGCTCCTGCCATCGTCTACCTGCCCGCCGCTCCCCGTATGCCGACACCCTTCCACGGCGAGATCCACGAGGATGTCGAAGACTGGATCAAGCACTACGAGCGTGTGGCGCGCCACAACGGATGGACTGCGGAGCAGTGCCTCCAGAACCTCTACTTTTCGCTGGAGGGTACTGCGAGGCATTGGTTCGAGAATCACGAGGCTTCGCTTACGTCGTGGGACATCTGTGTGGCCGAGTTGCAGCGGACGTTCGCCAGCCTACACCGACGGGAGAAGGCAGAAGATCTCCTCCGAATTCGAACGCAGGGCCCCGACGAAAGCGTCACAAGCTTCGTAGAAGATGTCCTCCGCCTGAGCGCCCGTGCCGACCCACGAGCCACAGACGACAAGAAGCTGCGGGTCCTCATGCGCGGGGTGAGAGACGACATCTTTGGAGGCCTCGTGCGCAACCCGCCGGGCACCGTCGAAGCCTTCGTCACCGAGGCGACAAACATCGAGCGCGCCCTCCAAGCGCGCGCTTCCCACTACCAGCGACATCCAAGTCCAAGTGTCGCTGCAACCGCGCTGCTTGGCGGCGAGAACGCTCCCGGTACGGACATCCGCGAAATTATCCGGGAGGTCGTCCGGGAGGAACTCCGCCAGTTGCTGCCAGCCGCAAGTCGTCCAGCGACACTCTCCATTGCCGAGGCTGTGCGCGAAGAAGTGCATCGGGCGCTCCAACCAGAGGTTCCCGTCACCACGGTGGCACCGGAGGAACCGATGTTGAGCTACGCCGCAATGGCCCGACGACCGCCGCAAGCCCTTCGCCAAGCCACGTCGCCACCCCGAAGAGACGCCCCAACGCCGCATTACCCCCGACGACAGGAAGATCAAGCGCACGTTCACCCAGACCGACCTGCGCCGAGGAAGACAGACGTCTGGAGGACGGCCGACCGACGCCCGCTGTGTTACCACTGCGGTAGAGCTGACCATGTGTACCGCCGATGCCCATACCGACGACTCGGGCTGCGCGGATTCCACCCAAGCGACCCGCGTCCCAGGTATGGTGAACGCCCTCGGGAGATCGACGAGTACTTGCGACGACCCCAGTCCCCCGAGCCTGCGTCCCGCCGAGAGTTTCGATCGCCTTCACCACGACGTCCAGCTTCGCCGATGCACCGACCCCGACGTGAAAGCCTGTCGCCCCTTGCTCCACGCCGGGGAAACTAGGCGCGGCAACCCCTGGAGGTGGAGTTGTCGAAGACGACCGACGCCAAGATCCTCCACGAACGTCGGAGGGCCCCCACTCGAACGCTACCGGAGACCGAAACGACGCTCCTGAAACGGTGTCCAACAACCTAAACGTCATCATCGACGGCCACGACGCATCGGCACTCGTGGACACCGGAGCAGACTACTCAGTTTTGAGTGGGAGGCTCTCCCGCCGCCTTCGAAAAGTCATGACGCCGTGGGATGGACCTCAAATACGAACCGCCGGTGGGCACCTCATCACACCAATCGGGCGATGCACCGCTCGCGTCGAGATCCACGGTGAGACGTGCCCTGTAAAGTTCGTCGTTCTGCAAGACTGTTCGAGGGACGTTATCCTCGGAATGGACTTCCTCTGCGAGTATGGCGCCGTCATCGACCTCGGAGCAAACCGGTTGACGCTGCGAAAGCCTGTTTCACAACCGGAGGAACCCAAAGCGACGTCATCTGCGGTCCGAGTCCTCGCCAGCCACGTTAACTTACCGCCGCGGTCGAGTGTTTTCGTACCCGTCGGGATCACCGAAGATTTCTGCGGCGAAGTTCTGCTCGAAGGAAGCCTCCAGTTGCTTCTGGGAAGAGGAATAGGCGTCGCAAGAGGAGTTGCTGAACTTCAGGATGGCCGCACTGTGGTCCTCGTCACGAACTTCCGAAACGAAGCGCAACACCTCACAAAAGGTGCAGCCGTGGGCCAGGTTGAGGAACTCCAAAACTCCGCCGCTGTCGCCGCCATTACTGACGAATTCTGGCCACCTCAGCAAGACAGTGCGTCGCCAGCGCAGCTCGACATTGACCCTAAACTCCCAGGCCCGAAACGACGACAGTTGATTAACCTTCTCGCCGAATACCGCGACTCCTTTGCCACGTCGTCGAAGGTGCGCCAAACCACCGTTGCGAAGCACCGCATCGTTACCGAGGACGACGCGCGCCCTGTGCATCGATCGCCATACAGAGTCTCCGTTAAGGAAAGGCAGGCGATCCAGGAGCAAGTTCAAGAAATGCTGAACGACGACATAATTCAACCTTCAAGCAGTCCTTGGGCCTCTCCAGTCGTACTGGTTAAGAAGAAAGACGGGACGCTTAGGTTCTGTGTAGACTACCGGCAGCTGAACACGGTGACGAAGAAAGACGTCTACCCACTCCCCCGCATCGACGACACTCTAGACCGGCTGCGCCACTCTCGATATTTCTCATCGATGGACCTGAAGAGCGGCTACTGGCAGATCGAAGTCGACGAAAGGGACCGAGAAAAGACAGCCTTCGTCACGCCGGATGGACTGTACGAGTTCAAAGTGATGCCCTTCGGACTGTGCACGGCGCCAGCAACTTTCCAACGTGTCATGGACACCGTACTGGCAGGACTGAAGTGGCAGAGCTGTCTCGTCTACCTCGACGACGTCGTCGTGTTTTCCAGCGACTTCGACGAGCACTTGCGACGACTCCGAGCAGTTCTACAAGCCATACGGACCGCCGGACTCACCCTGAAGCCGTCAAAGTGTCGGTTCGCTTATGACGAACTGAAGTTCCTCGGCCACGTGGTTAGTAACGAAGCTGTCCGCCCAGACCCCGAGAAGACTCGTGCCGTCGCAGCATTTCCAGCGCCAAGAGACAAGAAGGCCGTCCGAAGGTTCCTTGGGCTATGTGCCTACTATCGGCGCTTCGTTCGAGATTTCGCAAGAATTTCCGCACCGCTCACACACCTCACGAAGGACGCCGAGAAGTTCGAATGGGCCGATGAACAGCAGCAGGCATTTGACGAGCTGAAGCGACGACTGCAGACTCCTCCTGTTCTTGGACATTTCGACCAGGATGCGGAAACCGAGATTCACACGGACGCAAGTAACGCAGGGCTTGGCGCGGTTTTGGTTCAAGTACAAGAAGGCACCGAGCGAGTCATCGCCTACGCAAGTCGGACATTGACCAAGGCGGAGAGAAATTACTCCACGACTGAAAAAGAATGCCTTGCGGTCGTCTGGGCAATCACGAAGTTTCGTCCGTACTTATACGGGAGCCCGTTCCGGGTAGTCACGGACCACCACTCGCTCTGCTGGCTTGCGAACCTCAAGTACCCGTCAGGACGCCTCGCGCGGTGGAGTTTCCGACTACAAGAGTTCAACATGACCGTCGTCTACAAGTCAGGCCGCAAGCACAGCGACGCCGACTGCCTGTCCAGAGCTCCCGTCGCAACACCTTCCGGCAGCAGTGACGACGATGACGACGAGTGTTTTCTGGGCGCAGTGAACATCGACGACATGGCCCGGCGTCAACGAGACGATCCTGAGCTGCGCGCACTAATAGAGCACCTGGAAGGGCGCGGGAGTACCGTGCCACGTGTTTTTTCACGAGCGCTGCCGACCTTCGCCATTAGACAAGGTGTACTCTACAAAGAGAACTTCGGGAACAACAACTCGCCATGGCTGCTGGTAATCCCGACCGACCTTCGGGAGGAGATCTTTCAAGCCTGCCACGACGACCCGACGTCCGGACACCTTGGTTACAGCCGGACCCTGGCACGTATTCGTGAAAAGTATTACTGGCCCAAGCTCCCCAAAACCGTCCACCTGTACACGCGATCATGTCATGAATGCCAGCGACGGAAGAAACCTCCGACGAGGCCGGCCGGACTCTTGCAGTCAATTCCTCCGCCAACAGCACCCTTCCAGCAGATCGGAATGGATCTACTTGGCCCTTTTCCGCCGTCGACGTCGGGAAATCGCTGGATCATCGTCGCCACAGATTATCTCACGCGGTATGCCGAAACGAAAGCCCTTCCTTCCGGAACTGCTGTGGAAGTTGCCAAGTTTTTCATTGAATCCATCGTCCTCCGGCACGGCGCTCCCGAAGTCCTGATCTCAGACCGTGGATCATCATTCATGGCCCAGCTGACGCAAGAAGTCCTTCGTCTCAGCCACACCAGCCATCGCCGCACCACGGCGTACCACCCGCAGACCAACGGGCTAACGGAGAGACTCAACAAGACCATCGCCGACATGATCTCCATGTACGTCGACGTGGAGCACAAGACATGGGACGAGGTGCTGCCGTACGTCACATTTGCCTACAACACGGCCGTACAAGAGACCACCGGAATGACACCCTTTCAGCTGGTGCATGGGCGCAAGGTAACGACAATGCTGGACGCTATGTTACCCCACGAAGTGGCTGTCGACGCAAGTGACGACGCCCAGGTGGTTGCCCAAAGGGCAGAAGAAGTCCGTCAGCTCGCCAGACTTCGGATTCAGGCTCAACAACGTGTCGACACTGGCCGCTACAACCTTCGTCGTCGGGACGTCCACTTCCAGCCCGGAGACAGGGTGTGGGTGTGGACACCGATTCGCCGCCGCGGTCTCAGCGAGAAGCTCCTGAAACGTTACTTTGGACCCTACAAAGTGCTTCGTCGACTCGGGGATCTGAACTACGAGGTGATGCCCGACGGAACACGAACATCGTCACGCCGCCCACCACGACCTGAGGTCGTCCACGTCGTGCGCCTGAAGCCGTACTACGCTCGATAGGACTGTGGACCTTTTGTGCTCCAAAAGACTCTTTAGTTTATCGTTCTTTTTTTATTTTGATTTGTTTTACACTGCATCGGGGCGATGCACTTTTAAAGGGGGGAGTAATGCCGCGCGCAAGGCTGAGAAAGCAACGCTCGGTCGCGGTCCTCCAGAAAGCTCCCGTTTATTCATGTACCGCCCGTAACTTCTATCATTTATCCTGCTTTTGTTTTCTAGAAAGTACGTGTTCATTCTCGCCCCGATCACGCGACGCTCGAACCGCTTTCGCCGAATCTTCGAGATAGCGACGCACTCTAGATAAGAGGCCGCCCGCGACCTTGTCGAGTCAGTCTCGCCCCAGCGCTCGATTCTGCTGACACGCCGACTTCGACGCCCGCGACGCTCTGCTTTCTTCTGTTTCCTTCTTTATTTTTGGCACAAGTTCGCCACATTAAACGTTTATTTATTTCTGTTTATTTCTTGTTTATTGGTCACGAATCACCACCCGTGACAATATAAGGCAGCAAAAAGGTCATTACTGTTAAAAGGGGTCACATTGCACATAGCATGTGACTGAATAATGATATAATCGCCGCCATTAAAGACAAAAAACTCTTGTGACCACACTGCTACGGTCACTCTCCAGACAATATAGATCCGCGGATTTAATTCAAAAGCTAGCGCAACAGGGTGACCGCGCTCATTCGCTCAGCTAAACGTAACTACATTAAACAGAAGCTGGTTGAGTCATGCTTTAATTCCTGCGTAAGTTGTTCTTTGTTTAACGAACTGCCTATTGGCCAAAGTTTAAAACATTCTGGCGATAAAATTATTTCAAAGTAGTTTCCTTATGACACACAGTCCACGGCTAGTGGGTTTTATGGTCACTTTGGAAAAAACCTCGAACGCCTCACGCGGTAATGCATTCTCTTCCTAAAATTCAACTTCAAGAAATGTTGCATCCACCAAATGTTGCATCCACCAAATAACAGAACAAAAAAGACATGCACTGCTACTAAGTTTCAAGCCAGGCCAATCTCCTGGAATCCATAAAGTACGGATAGCTGATTTATGCAGAAAGGACGACTCGTTGAAGAATCTAATGGTTAAGATGCTGATCAATTTCATTACTTCAGTTATTATTACAGAAGATCTAAAAATAGCAATTATCAAGCCTTCATATAGAGATGGAAGTCATAATGAGGTCGAAAGTTAGCGTCCGATCTCTGTTTTACCTTCATTTGCGAAACTCTTAGAAAAACACAATTTCTTGGTAGTGACAGTGTTTTTAGATAAATTTAATATTTTGTCGCCACAACAGCACATATTTGTACTTAAAAAAGGCGAGCAACAGTTGCTTGAAGAGTTTTCCGATTTACTTTACAGTAGATTCGAAGGTAATCTTTTCAAGAACAGGCTTCTTCTTGTTGTCTCGAGAGCTTTTGACTATGTATCACCTAAAGTTCCTTCACGTAAGTTATTCAGCCTCGGCTTTAGTTACTTTTTCCACGCACTGCTCGATAACTTTCTGTCGAATTGTAGGCAGCTTGTTTCGATATGTGGCGCTCACCGCACAAAACGACTTTCAAGGCTGGCATTCCACAGGGTTCTATACTGTCACCTTTCCTTTTGAATACCTATGTCAGTGACCTTCCGCAAGTGGTCAGGATATTTAAATTATAGCAATATGCCGATCATACTGTTTTGTTGCTGAGTTATATACGTTATAATAAGGCAGACGAATTACGTCTGTTAAATGCATTGCGGGTTACGGATTGGTTTTCGGCCAGCGTCATGCGAAGTAAAGCAAAAAAAAACTGATGTGCTTTTGTAATTTACTAAAAACTACTTTAATCAAAACACCACTATTTCTGCACGTACCTAATTGTGTTTCTTGTGAATGTATGGCGATCGGCTATGTGAACTCAACAAAATATTTACGAATCTATTTTGACTGAGACATATCTGGGAAGGCCTCACCACTCCTACATCTTCAAAACGTTACGAGCAGCTTCGGGCGCCCCATGCTACTTGCGAATATTTCTTCCGATGGAAACTAGAGTACTTCTTGTGCATGCCCTTGTTTACAGCACACTGCGATACGGAATAACTCTTTTCGAACAGTGTACGAACTGAATATTGATATAAAGTGAAGTATTTGTCGAGGGGCATTTTCCGTAGCGTGGCATATGGTTCTAGAATTCAGTCATCTGATACCTTTTTGACGCCCTTTCTTTCCCAACATCTCAAGCTTTCGTTTTTCAAGCTGTGATACTCAGACACTACTCGGGTATTTTTAAGATACCAAAAATGTTTGTCGCGTCCTTCGAGATCTGACACCATATTCAACGCCGCGCGTCAACGCCCATTTTGAGAAATGCATGCGAGCTTATTATGTACCCCAAATTTTTAACAACCTCCCTTTTCAGCTTGTTAACGTCAGATCTCGAGGAGACTTGAAAAGAAGATTACGGTAAGAACTATTTGTACGTAAAAGTAAAATCATTTGATTGTGCCGGTACAATTTTCTTTTTTTTACATCCGGTGTTGTTTTTTTTTTTGTTTTTTTTCGCGTTCTGCACTACGACTTTGCTTGTATATCTTTCCTTGTCACAGATTCTGGGTTTCTACTCATGTTTTGCACCTGCCGTGACTCTAAAGTTAAAAAGACCAGTCCTGGAAGCCTTTAGCGCTTTGTCGGTTCCGATATAAAATATTAATATACTTTAAGCCCTTGAATTAAATTGCTAATATTATTATTATTATTAGTAGTAGTAGTAGGAGTATTAATATTGATAATAATATGATTATTTAAAAGGAGCTATCCAAGGGATAATACCTACAAGGGTGAGTGTTTAGTTCAGAAATATTATACAAGTGACGTGGGCAAGAAACCGTACGAATGCTTTTCAGAAATCAGTGAAAGTTACGTTAGCGGGTTTAGACAAGTGAAAGTTGTTACAAAAATCAGTAGCTAATTAAAATAGCTGGTGTAACACAAATTTCCATTCGTATAATTATGTTAATTGTTACATAATTACTGATTTTGTAAGAAGTAGTTCATAATGAGGGAGTATACTACATATTCCATAATTTTGCAAGGGACAGTATTTAGTAATATGGGTCGACAATCTACGAAGTAATTTTTGTTTCCATTTTTAAAAATAAGCAATCTTCTCCGGGCTCTCCAGTCGGTGGGGAGTGCGTTTTTAAGCCGAGTGGCTCTTGGTATAAGGGATAGAAAATACGGCAAGGTATGTATTTCGTTAGCTTGAGAATTGTAAGAAACATCATGTCATCGCCAGGGGTTGAGCTGCAAGAGAGCTCTTCTATTACATCCTGGATACCGTACAATTAAAGATGATGGGTTCACAGCAAATGTCAAGCGCTCTACAAATTTATTGAGTGGTGTCAGTAATTTTTCTAAGGCAAACGCGAAATTGTTAGTAAAGTAGTTAGCGTTCCTAGCTTTGTAAGCATTTCGTTGAGCTCGTTGCACAGTCAAGGCTGGGCGTCACGATGTAGTATTACAAACTTCACGAAAATTGGTTATTACTCATTTAACCATGTCTTTGCTAACACAATTTTAACCTTCGCTTTTTCTTGATAATTTTGAATTTTCCGAGACAATTATAATACTTTGTGAAGTAAGAATACAAATTAATTTTTTTTAGCCTTCACAAAAAGACGTTTACTTATTATTTAATTTCCTAAGGGTATTTGTGAACCAGCGTTAATCCGCATTCGACTTTAACTGTTGGTGTTCCCACATGTGTGTGTGTGTGTTGTGTTGCGTGTGCGTGTGTATGCGCCTGTGCGCGTGTTCGGATTTCGTAAGCATTTTCAAGAGCGAGTTTAATTAGACCGTAACTGGATTAAGTGAAGATTGACGTGCCGGAGAAAAAAATAGAGCTAACTTAAAAAAGTTTGCTTGTCCTCTGCGCCAGGTTATAAATAATTCACGCGAGAGCCGCACCTTCCCTGAGCAAGAAAGTTTCTCACTTGTTCTTTCTCCCCTAAAGTTTTAAAGGGGAAAAAATCTCAAACACCATTCCATTCAAGAGCACGTGAAACCAAATGGGCAGGGCAGGATCGCTGGCGTGCGGACACTGAGTAATCCGCTCCTCTTCGCTCTGCAAGTCCTTACCTTGTGTACGGGCCTTGCGACAGGTGTATCGTCACCTGAACATGAACCGTCTGCCTCCGTTCCCTGCGCTCTCTTTGGCTTTGTTGACGGATGCACGGATTTCTCTACAAACAGGACGCTTCCTTGGCACTTGAACGACGAAGTTTCGATTTGTGCATCAGGCAGCTGCATAGCGAAATCGACAATAGCCACGAAGCTGTTTTCGACTAACGACTCATTCGCTCTCCACGGCATTGGACAAGGCGGCACTGCTGGCCGGCTAAGTTGGACATTTACATGCGTGTTTTAAAAGAGTCGCGGAAGTGACGTAATGGCGTCTGGTTGATGTGCCCTCGTTGTCTTCTGAGGTTGTTCCCCTAAACTAAACCAATACACACACAAAAAAAAGACCAATGTTGCAAGTCAGGATTTTTTTTTTAAGTTGCAGGCGTATGGCAATTCATGAACATGTTTATCGCTTTTGTGGTGCTGCGCCGGCCTCCTAACGGTATACTAAACCTTGTAGATCTTCTCAGTGTTATTCTTTATTCTTTCTTCAGTCTTTTTGGCAGGAAAATCCCGCAGCTCCTCTTGGGCATTATTGCGGGGGCACAGTTCATTATAAAACAAAACGGAGTTCTCGCGGCACACCACTTTTGCTGATACCGAATCCCAGCTCTATGTGGTACGCGCAAAAATTGAGTGTTTATATATATTTTTCCTGGTTCGATACGGTTAAACTTTGCAAGAGTGAACTGTTCGCGGTAGTATTTAATTTGGTGGTTGTAAGCATGATGAAGCAGAAATTCCTGTATGATTACTATCAATTGAATAAAAAAAGCTTAAGCCGGAGAAGTCGAGGTACTCTTCCAAAGAAACCCAGTTCAACTCTGGCTACATTTCTGTTGTGCTTAAGAAGCGATCGTACTTGCCCGTGACAAGCCGAGCAGCGACCGATTAAATGCAGAGCTGAAATAAACCCGGTTAAGCGGATCCCACACAGGGCATCTATATTTTAGGATCGAAATACGATCCTTGATATGCGACTTCTTGAACCTCGTTATTGACATGTTTGAGGTTATATTTTGAAAAAATCTAAAAGACCTAACCGCCTTCCCAATTACACTGTTTACTTGAGTTGACCGCAAGGCGCCTTCAGAAAAGATCACTCCTATGTTTTTTAGGTTGATTTTGTTGTGATTTGTTCACTATAAAGAAAGTGCTCAAATATAATTTCTTTAATTTTTTTAGTAAAGCTTGCGTGAATGCACTTACTAACAATCAAGGAGATCATATTACTCTTGCGCGATGTCTTTGTGCTTCTGACATCACTCACAAGCTGTGCGGAATCCGCTTCACCAGAAACTGTACTGTATAATACCCAATCGTCCGCGAACAGGCGTATTCTAGGTTGAACTCCAGTAGAAATATTATGAATAAAAAAAAAAGAAGAAGCCACAAAACAGACCACATTAGCACTCCACATGTAACAAAGAGCAAGCCCGAGCATGTTCTATTTACCACAACATTATGTTTTCTTAAAGCCAAGTATTCCCTAATCCAGGTAATCACCCCAATGTCAATTTTTACAGCTTCAAGTTTTTCACGTTGTATGAAGCCAAATAAAATGTTGAACGCTTTTTGAAAACCTCAACTTATGCAGTCACTTCGAGCTTCGTTTTCAAGTTCTTTGAAGGCACCAAAATAAAATTCAATGAACTGCGTCGTACATGAGAAGGTAAACGATCTGAACGATCACCATCCTGATTATCGTTCAGAAACACAGTTAAACTAAGGCGCTTCATTAAAGCTGAGTACTAGAAGTGTTAAAGTATTTTGCAGCAAAATGTGGTAAGTAAAATCGGCCTGTGCTTCGACACACAAGGTTTCAATTTCCTTTTAAAAACCGGCACAACATTAGCAGCCTTTCAATTACCGGGAAGTTTTCCCCCCTAAAACAGTTTAGTGCATATAACCGTGGAGGTACTTTGCCACATCGCCAGAACAACGTTGCAACACTCGAAGCAAAACTTTACCAGGACCAGAGGCTTTTGACTTATCAAATTTTCAAAAAGCTTGGCAATACCACTAACAGAGAGGTCAACCTGCTTCACTGTAGTATGCTGATTGCTAACAATCTGTAGAGAAACAGGGTCATCAGGAAGAAATACTGACTTGAAAAAATTATTAAATGCAGTAGCTTTATCAGAAATATTTTTCACTAATGTTCCTTCGTGCAGCAAATTGGGAAGCCCTATTTTATATTGAGCGCTCCGTTTTTCGGGCTGCCAAAACTTTTTTTTATTTTAAATGCCCGCCGTTAAACAGTAAAGACCCTCTCTTTCGACAATCATTCAATTTTAATTTATACGACGACATTACATTTTTTAACCTACGAAAATTATTTGCAGATTTATTTCTGCAATGCTGCGAGTATGCTTCCCATCGTTTAAGAATCATACGAATGGCATATCAGTGATCCATGGCTTCCCTCTCTTTTTTCAATGTGCTGCTTAATATACTTGGTACATGAGAGTCAGTGAGCGCAAGAATCCTCAGCTTAAATACTATTCACAACTCAGTAACACTTAAGTCTTCGGCTAAACACACAAAGGCAAGAGCGTCTCTGCAATTCAATACAAGGATTTCCGTAAAATCTCCCTTCACGAAAAAGAAAACATTTTAGGCATGATTTTTCGGATTGACAAACAGATACAGCGCAGACAGCAACGACCGCGTGGTGAGTATTAATCGCAGGGATAACACCTACGTTAGAGACTATATAAGAGGTGTTACAAAATAAACCAAGAAGGTTGCATACCTGTAGGAGTCGGGTATGAGACGTGTTAGAAAAAGCCAAACGTATTTGTCATAGCTTTCATTTCGCAATATACATTGCTATTAGGGCTCCAAGTAAATGTACGTTCGATTCATGTCCATTCTGGTAAATTTAAATCATTTTTAAGAAGTATACAGTTTGTAGAAAAGTGCGATAAGTTATGCGCAATTTGTGCACAACACCTGTGTGGGAAGTAGCATGACGACAAAGGGCACCGATGACAAAACTAGAACCGCTAGAACCATCCGACTGCGGGACACGGCGGCAAACAGACTCAGACAAATTATTTTCAACACAAAGCTCAGTACTCATCAGTATATCACTCGCAAGAACGAAAACGACACCACCGTGAGTTGATCTATCATTGCAATACACGTTAGGAGAACCAGGAAAAGCTACACTACCATTTACTGATACGTCGAGGCAAGGTTCAGCGCCGATAATAACGTCGGCACGTAAAACATCAATTTAACCAGTAAATTATTACGCTTTATTTCTTAGGTTTTCTGCAATTTACAACTACAACAATACCACTACCTTTGTTTTTGGGGGCAGGTTATGTACGTTTTAACGGTACTAATTTTTGCAGTTATGAATCCCAAATAAATGGTTGACCATCTAAACAGAGCTTCTCATGAAAAAGCTTAACCGAGTGCTCGCCGTTTCTTTTTTTTTTTTTTTGTGGATTTACTTACAGGGGCGTATACCATTATTCATGACTTCACAAGAGTAGTCATCACTGAGTGCGAGGTCAATGTCTTTTAGCTTACAAACACGTTTCTAAAATGATGCTTTTTTCTCGCAGTTAAAATGCCGCAGAATGACTCACCACCTTAAGTTTTCGTTTTATCCAAGCAATAAATTCTCTCGACCCTAGAAACTTTTACACGCTCTCGTACTTCTGCCGGAATTTCTTTTTTTTTTTTTACCCTATATAAAGTCATGTTATATCGTCTACTGTGAAACTAAATGTCGTTAATCGTAACACAAATTGCTGCATTATCACCCAACATCGTTGGGACTGGACTACCTTTTCACATTGAGCGACTTGTGTTTTGTATCCAGCAATACTTTTGGGTTCATTTATACGGCGTTTAATTGCCTGTCGGTTTGAACTGTGTAGTTGTCTAACGTTTGGGTGGTAAGCCACAATCTTGTCGAGTATTTATTTTTAATATTCTAGAAGTGCCCGCACTTTTAGCGCTATTCGGCCCAGGGCTTAGCTCAATATCACCGCTTAGAAGCAATACCGGCTTACAGAATCCATCAGAACCTTCGGCAATACAACCAAGCAGCATTTTTTGGGCAAGGATACACCACTAGGCACAGATAATTAAGTTAATATCATAGCATATATAAAGGGTTTCGATCAACCTGCAGAGCGGAGAGGGGCAGATTACTCGGTTCCCGCGTGCCAGGAGGGCTAGGTTGGGCATTTGAGTGATTAAGGTGGGGTCTGAATGCAGGTTGGACGTCCAACCTGCAGTTAGAGCCCATCTTTATCACTTTGCATACGCATACCTCCCAACAAAGTTCCTGCCGTATGCGGTTTGTCTATGCACTATAAAAGGCTCCAAAACGTTTTCACGTGTAAAACGGTTAGAAGACGGCCCTTCAATTTTTAGTTGCCCACCAAAATCATCTCAAACGTGACTGCGCATGAAATGGACCGGCATAGCAGGTTCGAAGCAGCTTCGTCCTCTTAGTCGTAAAAACAGACCGTGCTGGTCAGCCTATGATTCTCTCGAAAAAATTTCGCCCTTTTGCACCGGGATTCGGAGTCGAGAGAATCGTGATCAGCATAATGAGGAATTCAGCCAGGACCCCGCTACTAATTTGCAGAGTCCGGAAACAACTGCTGTGTTTTACGACCATCCGCTTCGAGCGACGAGCGTTGAGTGCCATATGCCTTGGCTAATGGCAAGAAGGTCGCTGAAGTAAAAAAGAAAAAAAGAGAGCCTTCCTTTGACTGTTTTAATGGCGCCCCTTCTGCATTTTTGCCGACAAGATCATTTCAATCCTTAAAAGATCGCTGAGCAGAGATTTTCTCTTTTCTTTTACTACCGGTTGGGAGGAGAGATGAAAAGAGCGTCGTTTATTTAACGGGTTTTATTCAATGGACCCGCGGAGGTGGCCATCTCCTCATTAGAAACATAAAACACCAGGATGAGCGAAAACGAACGAATCGAATATATTATTGGGGTCATTCTCTCTGATGTTGAACGAGCACGATGGCTCTGTCTGAACTTAAAAACAAAAATGTCGCAGAAGCGTTGGTTAGCAATACTCAGCTGTTCCAAATAAATACAAACAATATGCGTAATCCTGCCTCAGCTTAACTAAAATAGTTTATTCTACAAGTCATAGAGGGAACTGAACAAGTCATAAAGAGAACTCCCGATCTTGAAAGGCAGTGGAATTTTTACAGTGTCATCTTGCAAGAATAACGGTGTTATACTAGCAAGACACAAACAATCACGGGACGGTTGCGCGTAGTGCTCCTATGTCAGAATACCATAGTAACTTTCGGACTTGCCGTGACTTTTATACCGGTGTTTTTTTACCACATGGAAAGGGTTTTAATTTCAACGAACCTAAGTCCTGCAAACGTAACTATAGGCTTCATAATGTTTCTTTTTTATGCCCTAATAACGAGGTACAAAGCTTTACGCGGAAGTAACGGACTCGGATAAAATTGCCAAAGCAAATGTCACATTTTTCGGAATAAATAATACTATCTGGCCAAATTGGCCAGATAGTATTATTTGGCCAATTTGGAGTGGGCACGGCAACCGTCCGAGCGACAAGTCATTTAACATGCCCCTTCTTTTCGTGATACAACAGATGATGCTGCTGTGCACCGCATGTCCCGTTCCTGCGTTGGGGGCGGCAACCATCGTAACTAGAATTCCAAGGTCAAACCAAGCGCAAACGTTGCTACCGCACGTCAGCATCGGCGTATTGCACGGACATCAAGCAGCAACCATGACTCAAGGCCAGAGGGGTACAAGAGCACGGCCCGAAGCAGCTTTCGTCAGTGGGCACGGCAACCGTCCGAGCCACAAGTTATGTAACATGCCCCTTCTTTTCGTGATACAACAGGTTAGTGAAGGCGATTGCATGTGCTTCAAATCTGACAACCGATGTATTATTGTTCTGCCGTGCCCACGAGTGTTTTTGCCTGTGCCTTGCAGTGTCGGGACAATTTATTCTTGCTTCTTTCTGGGGACGTTGAGTTAAATCCGGGCCCGGATAAACACTAGAAAAATAGATTAAACAAGTTCTTGAAAATCAAAAGCAAATGAGTAGTGAAATTAAAGAAGTGAAGGAACGCCAGGTTACGTTCCAACAAAGACAGGACGAAATGGCTGCAAAGATCACCCGCCTTGAAACGGCTCTAGACGCCCTTCAGGAGAGCAATCGAGATATTGTTCAGCTACGGGGAACGGTTCAAAAGTTAGAAGAACTAGTTCACATCTAACAGGCTAAAATAACAGATCTTGAAGATAGAGCTAGAAGAAACAACCTAATAGTATTTGGTATTACCGAAACTCGCAGCGAAACAGATGGCTTGAAAACTAAGGTAATTAGTGAACGTTTTTGAACAACAGCTAGGCGTGACTGTGAACACGGTCGAGCGAATTCATAGACTTGGGGAAAAAAATGAAGGTAAATGTCGGCCTGTAATCATGAAACAGTATGATTACAATGAAAAAGTTCAAGTACTCCAGAATTGCAAGAAACTGAAAGGGTCAAAGATATCGGTGTCCAATGATTATTCGCATGCTACTTTATACAAGAGACGGAATCTTTGGCAAAGTGCAAGTGAAGAAAGGTCCCGAAGATTACGCGTGAAGCTTGTACACGATAAGATGCAGATCGGTTACGAGTCGTTTATTTGGAATGATGCTGTTGGCTGTCGCGAAAAAGTTACGGATTCACGGGGTTCATGGTTGGGAAATAAACGACGATCAAAAATTGAGGAGGAAGAATGCCTCGGGCTTATTAATTTGAACGCGAGAAGCCTTGTTAATAAAGTGGATGAACCGGAGCACTTACTTTTATTACATAATCCACATATTGTTGTTGTTACTGAAACTTGGCTGCACGACCAGATAAATGATTCCGAGCTTCTTCCGCCAACCTACAAAATAATCAGGAAAGACAGAGGATCCCCGTGGAGGTGGAGTTTCTATTATCTATAAGAATAACAGAGCCTGCATCTTGATGGCCGACTGCGCTGATACTGAAAGCTTGTGGTGCAAAATGACGTTTCGTGGACATACCTATGTGATTGGTGGAGTATATACACTCCGTGCGGGAACTATAGGGGGCGCTTTGAAAAACGCGCGCAGCGCCGCTAGCGGAGGAGCTGGCGTTCGACAGTCAGGCGCGTTCAGCAGCCGGCGGCGCCTTTTCGCACGCCAAGCTGTGGCGGCGGAAGCGCGCACGGACGAAACTTTTGCTTTTCGAGCCGATACGTTGTGGGTGACGTTGCATGAGTGCTGGGTCAGAAGGGAATTTAGCTGTTCTCGACTTCTTTTATATTGAGCTTGAGTCGTTATTAGGGATAATTTCTCTAGTTGCGGCCGAAAAAGGAGTTGGAGCAATTTTCCCAAAAGCAAGACGGCCGCCACCATAAATGCTCTGAGTGGGAAATTTATTTCGCTCGTCGCTGTAAACGTAGGACTGCTGGAACGATGATATTGGAGGCGAGTGAGATGTTTCCTAAGTTTGTGCACGAAGTGTGCCAAGTTTCATTAAGACAGCTGGTGTGAAAGTTAGGTTTCTAACGAATAAAGAAATAAAGCTGTACGGGTTATCCATTATTGGACCCAGAATGTTGTGTTATAGCGGGCTGTACAAAGTGCCGTTTCGGGCACGCAGGTGCTTAGACTTGACAATAACATGACACAGCACTTATTATACAAAAAAAAAAGGTGGCATAGGGAAACCAGGTGAACATTCGTTATGGGCGGCGTAACTCAATGGGAACCGGTTTTGACCATGAAAAGGCTGTCAATAGAATACCACTGGTCGTGTCGTGGGAGGTGGAGACTTTACAGGTAGGAGGTGACTAGTGGACTGTACTTCCAATTGAAATAACTTTACGAAAGGTGGTTCCAAAGCCGAGAAAACAAAGTTGTCGGCCAACACACGTTATGGACGTCAAGGGCTTTTGCGGTCAGCTGTTGTGTAATAACCTGTTGTGCGAGGTGCTGATTTTCTGCGCACAGGTACTTTGACATGACCGTAACTTGACTGTCGTGCTACAACACAAAAAAAATGGAGCAGAAGAGGAAAACGTCGAGGAAGCAGGGCGGAGGAGAAGGGGGCGAAAAAGGAGGAAGAAGGGGAGTTCTTGTTCGGCGGTAACCCGACCAGGTGGAAGCACACCCGGCAACGTCCCGAGGGTGCTACTGTCGGGTGAAACATCAGCTTGGCGGTGTGCAACCAAAGCGGCAACATCCGGCATGAACGAGGCATTCGGCAGCGATCCGAAGTAGCCGCTGGTGGGAAAGATTATTGACTTCGGCGGTGTCCCGGAGCAGAACATCCCAGACCAGCCTCAAGGAACACCCAAGGAACACCCAAGGAACATCACTGGGAACGACTTCGGCGGTGTCCCGTAGCAGAGCATCCCAGACCACCAACAAGGAACAACACTCACCAACAACCAAGCGCTGCTGAAAACAAGACAGCACCAAGACCTTCAGCCAGACAAGGACGAACTGAAAGTGAGACAATTTCTGACCTGTATATTTGTGTATAGCTAAAACGTTTCTTATTTTTTTTTGTTAATTTTTTTAATATATATATATATCTTGATCAAACCTCACGGTATGACTGAATTCCTCCTTCGGCGGTTTGACCTGAACCTATAACATCACATTGACACAACACTTATTATACCAAAAAGAGTCGGCATAGCGAAACCAGGTGGAAATTTAGATTGGCGACGTAACTAAATGGGAACTGGCTTTGACCGTCAAAGGCTGTCAAGATAATACCACTCATCATGAGAGGTGCACACTTAACAGGTAGGTAGGGACCAGCGGACGGTGCTTCCAGTTCAAACCACTTTGCGATAGGTGGCTCTGAAGCCGAGAAAAAAAATGTTGTCGACAGAACTCGGGGTGTCAGCGTTTCCACATCCAAAAGGAAGCTGATCAAGAAAGAAAGCACACCACATAAACTTCCATACTCAAACGTCGACTCTCCAGTGATTCCAAGTTTCATTGTTGTTTTCTTTAGTCTTATATTTGTCACATTTTTTTACCGTTCAAATCTTTCTTCATAAAGTACAGATTGCGTGCCATACTTGTTCGGAAATATCATCGACAGGTACGATGTGGACGAAACTTCTTTGGAGGGCATTCCTCCAACGAGAGTGGCACTGCATACCCGCGAGTGTGGGATGGCATTTCAGGTAGTCCCATCGGCGCTGACACATGTAGGCGCTACTGGTACGAAAACACACGCAGACCGCAAAGCGGCAGTGTAGAATATGTCAGCCATGCCGACACAGTGGCAGACATGATCGGGAGATCAAATTTCTCGCGTCGTACGGCACGGCTCCATCGTTGTCGCTGTCCCACAAAACATCGGCGAGGTGAAAAACTGTCAAACTTTGTCCCCACGAGATACGACGCATAACTATTGAAGCACTTAATGAGGCAGCACAGGCAGCACTTCATGCTGTGAACCCAGCGCAACCGCACCGCTCCGACTTCAATGCGTACCAACGTACGCGGCGTGGTTTCGGTTTCGTTTTCTCTGGGGTTCTCACTGCCTACTTTCGGTACCGGTCGCGCGGCGGCGCGCCAGTCGCGACGCACGGAGTGTATAGAGCTCTTGGTTCCCCAACTGCGTTTCTGGAGGCTATTCATGATGACCTACAACAAAATGTGACCGATCACTCCATGATGATAATTGCTGGTGATTTTAACCTACCCGGAGTTAAATGGGATGACTTAGAACCAGGACCAACTGAAACCAACAATGGCGAACTTTTATTGGACATCGCTTTTTGTAACGATCTCGTGCAGGTGGTTCAAGAACCTACTAGAATAACTGGGTCATCTAGGTCTATACTTGACTTAATTTTTGTCTCTCAACAATTGACAAATTATAAAGTAAGCCTTAAAGACGGACTGTCAGATCACAAGATGATGTTACTATCCTGCAAAGTCGCAACAACGTGCAGAACCGCAAAGTGCTTAACCATGGAAGTGTATAACTTTAACAAAGCCGATGACGTCAGTATTCTCGACCATTTAGAATTACAACTTTCTTCTCTGGAGGGTGTGGAAGACTTAAATGAACTATGGAATCAATTTAAAAGTGTAGTCTTCTACTGTCTGGATAGATTTGTTCCAAAGAGTGTTAAGCGCGTGGCAAGACAAAACCCGTGGGTGACCCGAGAAATAATTCAATTCAAACGTAAGATAGCCCGCAGTCGCAAGAAAAAAACTCGTAATGCCACACTTATTCAAGAACTATCGCGTACCCTGATATGGAAACTGAAGGACGCGAAGGAAAAGTATTTTTCAGAATCCATGCTTGAATTTATGAGGACATCACCACAAAAATGTTGGCGTCATCTCGCGCCGTCACGGGTGGGTGTGGAATATGCCACCGGTAATGACCGTATCATTACTGATCCCGCCCGAATGGCAAACGTGTTTAATACTTTTTTTTAATCTGTTTTTGTAGATAGTGACAACACATATAAAAGCGTTGAAGAGATAAGAGGCGCGCGGCTCTCGGCTATGCCAGCTTTGATCATCTCTGAGCAGGGTATTTTTGCTTTACTACTAGAGATCGACACGAAAAAATCCCCAGTACCAGACGAAATTCCCAACGCATTTTTAAAGCGTTCCGTGGAGTGGGTGTCCAAATACCTATTCGTTATTTTCAGCAAAAATTTAGAGCGCCATCTAGTACCCTCGGACTGGCTGACAGCGAGAGTCGTACCAGTGCACAAATCGGCAGATAAGCATTCAGTTAAAAATTATAGGCCAATATCGCTGACGTGTGCTTGTTGTAAGATACTTGAGCGCATTCTGTCTAAGGAGCTGTATACGTTTCTTGAAGATTCAAACATATTTTTTTCTAACCAACATGGGTTTCGAAAGTCGCTGTCGACTGTAACACAGCTTGCTGAAACTGTACACGACTTTGCCAAAGCTGTTAATAATAGAGGGCAAATTGATGCAATATGTTTGGATATATCGAAAGCCTTTGATCGGGTACCTCATTTTGAACTTATTCATAGATTACAAAACCTGGAGGTAAATGAAAACATTGTTTTGTGGATTAAAGCCTACCTCACAAATCGAATACAGTTTGTGCAAGTAAGCAAAAAGAATTCAGCTACTGTAAGTGTACCCTCCGGCGTTCCCCAGGGGTCTGTATTGGGGCCCGTATTATTTTTGTGTTATATAAACGACATTACGGAAAAGGTAGGGCCTAATGTTACTGTTCGCTTGTTCGCAGATGACTGCTTGTTGTATACAAATGTTTCTCGTCACCATGATCAGGTACAGTTAAATAACTCTTTACAGCAAGTAAAAGAACGGTGTAAGCAATGGAGAATGAAAATTATTCGTGAGAAGACAGTTTTTTCTGTGATAAATAACAAAAAGAAAAACTTCTTTCATTTGTGTACGAATGTGATAACGGACCTCTGACTAACGTTTCTCAATTTAAATATCTGGGCGTTACAATATCGTCCGATCAAAGCTGGAACGCACACATTGACAACATCTGCTCCGTAGCCAAAAAAAAAAAAAAGCTGTGGTTCCTTAAGCGCAACCTTACGTACGCTCCACCTGAAACAAAATTAACTCCATACAGAACATTAATACGGCCAAATTTAGAATACGCTTCTGTTATCTGGGATCCTTTTAGAAGTTACCAAATAAGCAAATTAGAAAGGGTGCAAAGAATGTCTGCTAGGTTTGTACTGTCGAAGTATCGAAGAACCGAATCAGTAAATGAACTGCTTAAACAGCTAAGTCTTCCTCTCCTTTCTGATCGCCGGAAAATAGCTCGTTTAAAATTCCTATTCCTGTTGAGAAATCAAATGTTTAACCTTAATACAAGTAACTATATAACGCCCCGTGTATCTAGGCATCTAAGAAGTACTCATTCATGTGAAATAAATTTAGAGAAACCAAATAATGATATTTATAAGTATTCTTTCTTTCCAATAACTATATCAAAGTGGAATAACCCCCCCGAAAAAATAGTATTAAGTGATACCCTAGCTTCTTTTGAAACATGCATTTCCAAATTGTATATGCAGTATTAGCGAACCTTCTCTGTCTGGCACTGGATAATTTCGATTATATGTTTCTGACACTTAAAGGGATTGGGACTTTCGAGACTCCATTTATTATCTGCTCATGTGTTCTTGTCTTTGTTTTCATTTGCCTTTGTTCGATGTTGTTTTTGCGCGTTCAGCAGCGTACGTTCTTGTAAGTTTTAGCACTGACGAGATATTATACGTAAAAATGTTTTTGTTGTTTATTCAGTGTGATTTACCAAAATAGTGTACTCTTGTCTTTCGTGAGTTGTAACCTTCAAAAATGTGCCTTCATATGTACTAGTTAGTGTTCTATTTTGTATACTGTTGCACTCCTGTAACAGCCCCTACGGGCTAACAGTATAAATGAATAAAATTAAAAAAAAAATGGTTTGACATACTACTACGTTTTTGAGTGCTCGGAGTTTTTTTTTTTTTTTTTTCTTTTTTGTGGTATTTGTGTGTTTTTTGGGTGGAGATGGGTGATCGTTGGCCAAGTGTGCTCACGCGATTACTTTGTATTTTATTTCCGGTCACATATTACACCTTTGCGATACTCCTGCGGGTTCTAGGGGAACAAAGTAATAAATTAATAAATTGTTCAATTATTTAATTATTACCTTCTTAGCCTGTTGAGTGTTAGTGGCTGCTTCTTTACATATCAGTACAACCATTTTTGAGAATAAGAATATTCAAGCTATAATCTCATCGCAACATTAACCGCGTTGACGTTCGACTTCATTCCACTGCTTTTATTTATCGCTCGTCATTTTCGAATTGCTTCCCGATCATTCATAGGCAGCCACAAAATGGAACCAATTCTTGCATAAGAGAGGTTCTTTTTGTCTTCGTATTTGTCATACGCATAGCCATCACCGTCAATCTTACACTTATTGAGACCAACCTGTCTCAAATCAGGAGTAAAAAAATATTAATCTACCGAAAGTTCTCTCTTTCTCTCCCTCTCTCTCTGTCTTTCTTTCTAAATGTTTTTTTTTTTTGTCTTCATACTCTGAGTTTGATTTGACTGCATAATTCCCAGGTGCTTGATCATTTCCTGTAATACCGTGTGCAAGAAATATTCGCAGCGAATGACGGAATGGCGATGGCGCAATACCAACGTTACACTTCACAATTTTTTTTTTGTATCAGCCTGCAGTATGCGCCAGATTAATTGTCTGCGAACGATGGATTGTTTGCAGGTTCAGATATGTGTTGCCCTTGCATTGGACGGTTACAGTCTTAACAAGAGTGGGTGCGCTAAAACCGGAGGAGTGATACTACGAACCCCAAAAGTTTGCTGATGCGCTTGCGAGGGGTTACCTACCGGTCGGCAATAAGAACAACGCCTCCATCGTCCGTATGAACACACGCATTCGCTCCATGATATTGCACAAATGACTAAAGAGCAGCAGACACAAAAATTAGAACTTTGCCTATTTACCATTTTTTGGCTCTCGACAGCATGTGGTATGATAATCCTCAGCACGCAAAAGTCGTGTTTTTTTTTCTTTCTTCTTAACTTAAGTCTGAGGAAACAACAACGTTCAATAAAGACGCGCTGTAGCAGCAACGACGTAATCGACACCATTTAGGTATTGAAATTTGTTGTTGTTTTCCCTGAACAATATTACAGTCTAACACAGGAGCCTGCACTTGGTATAACACTCCCCATTCTCACGCAGTGTGTTTTCATCTTACACGCAGGCTAAGTTGTAAGCATTTCGCGGCAATCCACTTAGGGCATCCAGTGAACCAGGATGTTGATAAAACGATTCGGCTAAATCTGCGTAGGAACAAATGAGTGTGTCGCTCACGTGCTCATTGGGACACGATACTGCTCGCCCTTTCTATTAGTTAAGTTAATTAAAGAAAGACAGTGATGGCGAACAAACTTCTCAGAAGAATATCTGAGATAGATAATTTCCAATGTTTCCAGGCGTTGAAGGGTTCCCATCAATTCTTATCGTCTTAGACACTGCGCCGGATATATTCCTGTATTCTATATTAAGAATCGTTCGGTATATATCTCTCTGTTTACTTTTCGCTCCTTAAACCCCTCCTCACACACATACAGACAGGCTCACACGCTCGAGCACGCACCTTCCTTGCAATCTATTTTGGTGTTTCCGTTTCCAAGTTTTGAGCGAGCAAGTTGGAAATAGTTTGGCACGACGTCAGGGTCCCCGCGGTGCGTTCCGGATCGCGATAATTGCCCTCGCGCTCACCTGGACTTGGAAGCAAGCGTGGAGTGCTTCCGAACACGCGCCAAGCGTGAAGGCAGTGTCATCTGTCTGGGTAGTTGTCGATTGTAGCCAGGGTTACCGGCTACGCGACGCTCCTTGGCATTCAAATTAATGTCCCGGAACAGAGCAGCTGGTATTGCTACACACAACTGCGCTCTCAGAAGTGCCCGAGTATACATTGCGCTGGAAAGCACTCGGAAAACCGACTGTTACCTGTTCTTTCCGTCAATTCAACTCGTGACAAAGACCACAAGTTATCATCAACATGGCCATGCGGTTACTACGCCAAAAAGTCGCCCACATCTTGGAACACATTGCTGCTACGTTATAAACACTGAAACTACATCAGCAATATTGCGGTACGTCGAACTGGTTACTGTTAGTCTAGTTACTGATACAAACAGATACGTCGAACTGATTTAAAAAAAAAGTCTAATAGTTGGTGTTTAGAGTGCAATGCTGTATGCATGCATATACAGGGTGTTTTTTGTTTCTTTTTAGCTGCACCAAATTTTTAGTAATAGGGAACGCGATATAAAGTAATTTAAGCCTGAATAAATGTTAGTGGCCATGGCGGCCTCTAGAAAAAAAGTTAAAATTAAGTAATCAGTTTGCTAATTAACTAAAATGTTGCAACTAACTTTTTGATTTTTCACTTCATGGAGCATAATGTAATTAGAGATTTGAAGCTCGACCTCAATATGGTCTAGCCCTGCCATCAAAGTTTTATTAAAAAATGTGTAGTAGGTGCTACGAGGTCAAGGAATGTCACTTTGGTACACGGCGTCAAACCGAAACTAAGCGCGAAAGAGCGCCGGTAAAGTTATCGTTCCGCCCTTTCGGCCCCCGTGGATCGTCGTCATCGCAGCCAGCTTCGCCTAATAGCCCCTTCCCCTGGCAAATGCCGAGCGCTCCCCGCTAGCGATCGTCGAGCGGTCGGCCTCCGTGAGCGATCGGTTACGTGGTCCATCCCAGTGGCACGCGCTGCGGAGCAAATCGAGCGTAACGCTCCCAGCGCCATCGCTTCCAGAGCGTTTGCTCTCGCTTTTGAACAGTTGCGGTTCCCATTGCTATCTTGCTGAAAGCATGAAGTTCTGATCGGAACTTTATGCTTTGACAACAAAATTGATTGTTTACTACTTGATTAACGGTGACCCCGACGTTAAGACACAATTTACTTTTCCTTAAAGTTATATAAGCCCGACGAAGACAACTAGAAGTACTTGTACGAGCCGTAGGATACCAACACGTATGCCGTAAAGCGATCGTCATCTCCGAAGGCGACTTTCATCTGCGGAGTATTTAACGTGTTGTCTTCTAATTATTCCAAATACATTACAGAGACAACAAAACGAACAAACGACATATACCTAGCTCTTCATCCGAATCGGCGCGCACAACGCCTTCGACGTAACGCGGTATCTTGGGCCTCTTCGCTGGCCAGCCAAACGACTCGGCAAACCCTTCGCCGAGAACGGCTGCCTCGTCGTCACTCGAGCTGGAGCTAAGCTGGTATCTTCGTCGCTGTCACTGCGTTTTATTAGACCTCCTGAAATAAACTGTAATGATGTCATCGTTGCAGTATGCTCGGGCGAGTCGGTCATGACGGGGGGAACGAAAGCAAACGCGCCAAGAGAGCCCACCCAGCAATCGAAACAAAAAAGCCGCGAAACGCCTTCACTCCCCCGCGGGAATGTCGATGGTGAAACTGAAACGTTGCGAGAGACGACTACAGATCGTATTCCTCCGAAAAAGGCTGCGCGGAGAACTACTCCGGACCGCTCGACGCGCTCCGCCACTTTTCCACGGAGCGGTTGGAGCCGCTCGGCGAGCGCCCCTCTGGGTCCAGATCCACAAGCGGCACACGGAGAGATTGCTCTCATCTCGCGAGGAAAACAAGAATCCGCTCGGCGAGCGCGCGCCGAGCGCTCGCTATTTGCCAGGGGAAGGGGCTCTAAGCAAGTGGAGCCGGCCGCGATAATGACGAATCGCATGGCCGAAAGGGCGGAGCGATAACTTTACGGGCGCTCTTTCTCGCTTAGTTTCGGTTTGACGCCATTTACCAAAGTGACTATTCTCGACCCCCTTAGAACCTACTCCGAATTTTTTTATCCCAATTTGACGACACGGCTACACCATATTGTGGTCGGTCTTCAATCCTCTAAATGCAATATGTGCGCTCAAGTGAAAAATTAAGAAGTTAATTAAAACTCTTTAGTTAATTAGCTAACTAATTACCTAATTTCACCTTTTTTTCTAGAGGCCGCCATGGCCATTAACACTTCCCCAGGGCTTAAATTACTCTATCTCAAGTTCCCTTTTTCTTTTGTTGAAAATTTGGTGCAGCTAAATAAAACACCCTGTATACAGGGACATCTTGGAGACTTTAGTAACGCAAATCTCAAGCTCACAATTGCAGCGAATTATCTAAAAACAGTCATCGTTTCAATTAAAAGATTTCCGCTGAAAAAAAAGAAAAAAAGATGACAGCGCACGGCAAACAAAGAAACAACGACCATCATTCGCTGTTCACCTTCTCCATCAGACGATATCGCCATCGCCACATGAAATTACCGCGAGATTTGGATGCCGGAAAGAAAGAAAATCTTTGAAATTCAGCGCTTTCCTTTCTTCCCTAAGCACGGTGTAAGGTGCTTTGTAGACCTCAAAGGACAAATAAAGAATAGACAGATCTCACCAGTTACAGAGCAGTGTATACAGAGGGTTTGGCCAATGGGAGGCGCGGGCAAAGCCAGCTGGCGTGCGCGAGACGCAGAACGTGAGCTTGACATGCGCTCCTGGCAAACCAGAAGCCTAAAAGAATCCCCTAGCGGAGGTAGCAAGAATCTGTTTTATTCATAGGTGTATGTTGGTATATGGTTTTAATAAGCGCGTAAGAGTGAAATGTAGTAACCTTCATGGTTGAAAATAGGGTGCACGTGATGTTTCGATCATGATCATGCAGAAAGATGTAAGAAACGAATATGCCGCTCGAACTCTGTTTTGCTCGGACAGAGCGTCATCACTCGGACGGCAGATACCCAGCCCTGGGGGCTTGGCGTACGGGTTATGTCGATCGTTCCGCTAAACTCATTCTTCCACCATGATTTTGGATGACCGTGATTGAAACATCACGTGCACAATATTTTCAATCAGCGAGCGCTACTCCGACGCACTTATTCAGTTTGTTTTTCGCGACCACCATTCGGGTATTATTTCCGGCTTCTGGTTGGCCACATTTGAATTTGTGAAGAAGCCCTGGTACACGCCCAGTCCGCTTTCGGTCAATGGCGCCTCCTCATTTGTCTCCTATATACTTCCCAACCAATGGCCAAACTCTCTGACCAGCCAGTTTGGCTACTCCGCTGCCGCCGCGATGCATCAGGGAGCTGTAGTCTTCCTGCACGTGCGACAACCTCGGGGCAGGTCTGTGCGTGAAAAGCACGGGATGGCACGTGCCGTAGGGTGAACTACCGCCTGCTTCTCGCGAAATGATGCAGTATCACCTAGAAGGCGAGGTCAGGGCCTTTTTACTAAACGTCACCGCTATAGTCACCGCTATACTTCGTTCAGCTTTAAAGGGGTACGGAAACAAATTGTTTGCACTTATTTCTTTGTTTAGGTGTGGCTTATGTTTTGTCGGCAAGCCCAGAAACGCTAGCCTAGACTAGTATTTCTAGGCTGCCGGCAGTGAAGTCAAGAAAATTTATGAACAGATTTCAAAATTCCGTTTTGTCGCTTTTTGTGAAGTTTCGTTGGAATACCGCACGTCATGAGCACCTAAGGAGCAGCGCAAGTTCGCGGCAGTATGGCTCATTTGTGGTGTTACTTAGTCCTGAATGTAAATTGGCAGGGAACGCTAACGCGTTTACTACCATGTTTATGTTCAAGCCTCCACAGTGCTTCCGCAAAGTGCATGCTACACCATCAAGGTCACCGTTCTTTGCAGACATTAGGTAGGAGCTTGATCTGGAGGATGCGGGGACCTCTGCCAGGCCAACCATATTACTCCCTCCCTTCCGGCTCCCCGGATGCGCTGTGAATACCGCGCTCAATTATGGCATCCAGTAGATACCTCACATACATAGCTTGCAGGTGTCGCCATTGCTGGGTGCTGACGGTTATTTCTAGTCAGTGGTCACTGGTCCCCTCGAGCTACTACTTCTGCAGCGTGAAACTAACATGGTGAACGGAATGTTGGTGGCACAAAATACCGGCATGGCCGCGAGGGACGTTAAGGGAAAGCGATGTTAGGCTCCGATATTACTACTAGGCGAGGTTGTCACGCGTTGACGCCACTAAGCGGCAAAGCTCGCAACTACAGTACCCTTGGCCATGCATGAATCATTGACGTCAGGAGCGCGGTACGCATTGAGCTTCTCGCTGGCCGACTTTGAAGCGAGGGGTAGAGAGCTGGCGTTTACGTCATTTTGTTTCCGTACCCCTTAAGGGTGAACGGAGTTTCTTCACAACTAGTGGACCCTCGCAGCGCCGCCTATTGCCAGCATCGTTCCTTGCAGTGTCTCCCAACGAGCACGACGCTAGCACACGACGACAACAAGAAAGACGCGTCTGTAGCTTCGCGGCGACACTAGTCGGGTTCCAGCGTGCTTGCCGCTTGGGGCGGTATCCACAAACAATGACGTCATGCGCAGGCCTTGTCTTTTAGGTGGTATTATGGCATGCAGGTAGGAAGGTTCTGGAGGCTAAATGACGCCACCAGAGGTGAAGCCAGAAGTGTGAAGGGACACGCACCCAACAATGACCAAAACCACAGCTGTTTTGGTCACGCTCGGGCAGACTTGAGAAGTAATCCGTTTCTTTTTCAAATAATTTTGTAATGGCCACGTTACTTTTTTTCGCAAGTAATTTGTGATGTAATTTCGTTACAAAAATAGGTAACGGAGTGCTTTAATTACTCGTTACTTTTTTTGAAAATGTTAGCATAATACAGTAACTGAGCAATACGAGCAGAATATTCAGCAGCATAAAGACAGCACGGACAATAAAATAGAATACATTAGGAATGAGGGTATAGCCGAAAAGAAAACACGATTTTTTGCATGACCGGTCACTGGAACCACTGGAAAAACCGCTAAGGCATGTACAAATATACGAAGGACAAAGATCAAGTAAGACAACACCGAGTGTGCTCTCGTAGCCTCCGATGTTGTTTTTCTTCTCCCGGGCAGGAGAAAGCTCGTCGTGTTTATTTGTTTTTGTCTTTTACACCGTGTCACCCTTTCCAGCTTCTTCGACGTCTCCCGTCACTTGCGCAGACATCAAACGCGGGTTCAGAACTTGCGTAACAGACGATGTAGCCTCGCGCGAGCGGTTCGAATTCTCTTTGTCTTTGATGTGCGCTACTTTATCCTAGCACGCTCTTGAGGTAGGGCTGAAAAGCGCCTGGCGCGAGGCTAAGAGCATCGTCTTCGAGGGTACGGACGATGCTTCTTTTGGTTTACTTGTCTGTTCCATGGTGGTTGAGTCCAGTCTTCACTTTACAGTAAACTGTCAACGTAAAAGGGGAGGGGGAGTTGGCCATCTAAGGGGTGCTGACAGAGAGAGAGAAAGAGGGATTGCGTAAAAGTGGTGTGATCCCCTACTGTTTTGTGAGACCGAAGGCCACCGCTTCTCTCGCTTTCTATCCTCCCCCTCCCCTAGCCTCCGCGAATATTGGTGCGAAAGTGAGAACCGATGAACGATCGATAACCCGCAACCATTAATATTTCTCTTACTATTTTGAATTTTCGGTCATGAAGTGTCCGTCGTCTCCATGGCCATCTCTTAATAAGATGTTCAAAATTCAGTGTATTAAGGAGAAGGGAAACCTAGAGTTTCAGTACATACTTTGCTTGCAAAAAACACACCCATCAGGAAGAACAACAAAATCTAACCTACGGAAACACATCACGTTAAGCTGGGACACCTGCATTCTGTATTGGCTATACACTGTAACGTTAGAATCAAGTTTTTCTTTTCTTGTGAATAACAGGCGAAAAACCCGAGTCAAAAGGCAGCTTTCGTAGATCGATTTTTTAGCTGCAAATTGCGTAGCGGGGGTAGACGCTGCTACTGAGCACGCGTACCCCTACCTTTGTCTGTAGAATTCCAGGAATCATTTCCGGAGGCCGTAAACTAGAGGGATGGCGGGTGAGGTTGCAGCTTTCGGTTCCTTGTCATCTTACAGGTGAACGAAGTGCACCTGCACTCTTTGTTTTTTTAAATATACTATTTCATTGTTACAAGGACTACCATAATATGGACGTATGAGAAATGAAAAGTAGTATTGCAAAACACTTTTTTTGAAAATATCAAATTTGTTTCTATTGTTTTCTGGGTAAGTGAATGGATAACGTAACGTGAAAGTAATCCGTAACGTAACGAGTAAAGTAACCCATTGATTTTCAGCGAAAGTAATTTGTAACGGTGATTCATTACATATGAGGCACGGTAATTTGTAATTGTAATTCATTACATTTCTCAAGTAACGAGCAGAAGTCTGCCCTCAGGTGCCTTGTTCTGGCTTCATTTCTGGTGGCGTCATGTCGCCTCCAGAACCCTCCTACATTCATGATTCTAGTACACTGTAGCCACACGCTCCGTGCCTTTTATTAGGGTCCGACACTATGAACATACTGTCAAGACCGGTTATAACGAAGTCGGTTAAAACGAAATAGCGGCTACAGCGAAGCGCTCACGATTTCCCATTCCCTTTTGCACTTCGTTTTAACGAAACAGCGGATGTAGCGAAGTGAGCTCCGATTCCCGTTGACTTTGTTATTACCGGTCTCGAGAGTATTTCGCGTGCTTCGTTCGCCTTCCACAACGCGCGCGAAACGGTAAAACGCGACGCCAATAGGGAGTTTTAGCGAGTCGTTTTTCAAGCACACGGTTCCGAAATCACGAACGGTACAGCTGGTCCGTTCCGTGAAACCGTACGTCAAATTTGACATACTTTAGCGAATCGTGAAAGTGGTGCGACCGTGTAAACGATGATGATGATCATGCTTAACGGTGGCGCCATCTTCTAGTAAACATGTGAAACATTCTGCAACGTGTAAATCAGTGGCGACGGTGGCGGACACCGTGGTGGCGGTTCGTGTTTCCGGCGTACGACTGATGTAAACAAGACGGCCAACGTAACATTTGCCGGTCGGAATTTCAAGAACTGCGAAGCTAGATAGAGTAAAAAATGTCTGAACGACCGTAAAGGTATGTGGTGTGTCTCCGTCATCTTCAACTTGAACGATCGTTCACGTTGTGTGCCGTCGAACCAAATCATTTCGTCTGCTCGCGGTCGCCACGGCAGCTAGTCTGCCCGCAGATCGCAAAAATTTACTAGCATGCGCAGTCTACAGCATTCATGATCGCTTACCATTGTGAGCAGTCCTCGAAATGACTTGGTTCAACCTCTCAAATGAAGCAGATTTAAACAGGACGACAAATCGCCTCCCGCTGTCCTAAGCCTAACGCTCGGCTGGGTCGGCGAAGGCGGTCGCCAAACCGATCGCCATCTTTTTTTTGCCCGAGTCGTAAACGGTGCTGACTGCGTTGCGGTGACGACTCGAGCGGCCGGAATGGGAGAAATGAACGAGAAGAGCCTCCCGACTCCCCGAACGACTCGCGCGCGCATGCGCAGTGGCGTCGCGGATGCGTTCGAGGGCGAACCGTTCGCGTGGAAACGACCTGTTAAAACTCCCTAATAGCGCTTTCCGAACACGAGCGTTCTAAGCTGTGGAGGAGGAGGAGTAGGAAAAACTTTATTTGTCTTAGGGTGATTGTTGAGCGGGCAGGATAGGGAGATTACACGCCGGGCCGTGGATCTGCAAATGTACCGATCGAGTGCTGCACTGCTGGGTCGATAAGAACGTAGCGCCCCCTCTGTCCCGTTTACTGAATTTTGTTTACACCGCGGTTGGGTGGGCCCCCCCTCCGATGGCTGGCAGAAGAGTCAGTGGCCCGCAGGCTTATGTCGCTCACTTCTCAATGAGATATTTTATTTTTTTGTCATTGTTCAGAAGGGCGTAAACTACAGAGAAATTCAGAGCTGAAGAAACAAGAACGAAAAAAAAAAGTTGGGAAAGACACGAATAAAAAGATATAAATTCAAAATGGTTGTTTTAAATCAAAGAAAAACAGCATATTCTATCACTTTTGAAATAGTACCTTGCACCTGAACATTTTAATTTTACGAAATATTCTACAGATACAACTTCGGCTGGCAGCTCGTTCCATTCGTCTATTTTGGATTGTAAAGGTGTCGTTTGTAAACGTTTAGTATGACATCATTGTTAACTAAATTGTGTAGCGATGATTATACGTAGGAGGGGGGGGGGGGGGGTGGCAGGGATTGCGACGAGACGTTTTAAATAGGTCGAATTTGGGCAGGATAGTTATAATAATTGTTATAAAAAAAGTAAGCGTCGATTTTTTGTATTTTTTTTTTTTGAAGATGTTTCTTTCTCTACAAGAGCTTGTATGACGACAGTAATTGTTGACACTAAATGAAAGCGCCCCCTTTTGAGTGGATTCAATTTGAATGGTTGGACAGTCTGATTTAAAATTTCGTAATATGCAGGCATTGTCGAATGGAGACAGGATATGCGTAATTAAAGGGATTGAACGAACCTCCGTGGGTGCCAGGTATAAGTTTTGTTTTATCGAGCCTAATTAGCGACTTTTATTGGAAGCCTCATAATTAACATAACTTTTTTTTGGTTAAAAATGTTTCTGCAAATGGCTTTTTAGTGCTGGGAAATATCGCCGGGCAGAGCGTCATCTTCAGAGTTGAGAGCATTTGATTTTAAAGAAACGTATTCAGCTCTGAAGTGGAAACCCATTAAAAACAAGTATGAGCCTCTCGGTTCTGAATTGAAACCCGGCATCTCCATTGTCAGTCAGATAGCAATTAGCTTAATCGATACACTTGTCTGGACCGATAAATGAGGCAAAATGATGAGGGCGCAGAGCGCAACCTTCATCATTTTAATGCACTTCCCTTATATGCCTCTTACTTGGGCAGTGAACATCAAATTAATTGTTACTTCGTGCCAGGAACAAACTGTATAATATTAATTAATTAAGAAGGCAAAGAGCAAGTAACTAGAACGTAAAAAAAATGCAGCGCAGGAAATAACGCGATGCACCGCAATACGCAACACGCACACGAAAAAAATAAGGTCAAAATTAGGATGGAAGTTGAGGCTGAGCGACGTCACCACGCTAACGCGGATAAAACGACTGTCTTCAAGACGGCGCATCAGAAGCAGTCTAGCAGCGGCAACGGCAGTACCTTCTTGCCCTAATACGTCGCACTTACAATTCCAGCTCCAACTGACCGCTGAATCGCTTCGTTGCTCCTGGACGCCGCCGACTACTGCAAGCTATCACCTGACCGCCATTGGACAGCGACAAAGAGGCTGAGCGACGTCACCACGCTAACGCGGATAAAACGACTGTCTTCAAGACGGCGCATCAGAAGCAGTCTAGCAGCGGCAACGGCAGTACCTTCTTGCTCTAATACGTCGCACTTACAATTCCAGCTCCAACTGACCGCTGAATCGCTTCGTTGCTCCTGGACGCCGCCGACTACTGCAAGCTATCACCTGACCGCCATTGGACAGCGACAAAGAGGCTGAGCGACGTCACCACGCTAACGCGGATAAAACGACTGTCTTCAAGACGGCGCATCAGAAGCAGTCTAGCAGCGGCAACGGCAGTACCTTCTTGCCCTAATACGTCGCACTTACAATTCCAGCTCCAACTGACCGCTGAATCGCTTCGTTGCTCCTGGACGCCGCCGACTACTGCAAGCTATCACCTGACCGCCATTGGACAGCGACAAAGAGGCTGAGCGACGTCACCACGCTAACGCGGATAAAACGACTGTCTTCAAGACGGCGCATCAGAAGCAGTCTAGCAGCGGCAACGGCAGTACCTTCTTGCCCTAATACGTCGCACTTACAATTCCAGCTCCAACTGACCGCTGAATCGCTTCGTTGCTCCTGGACGCCGCCGACTACTGCAAGCTATCACCTGACCGCCATTGGACAGCGACAAAGAGGCTGAGCGACGTCACCACGCTAACGCGGATAAAACGACTGTCTTCAAGACGGCGCATCAGAAGCAGTCTAGCAGCGGCAACGGCAGTACCTTCTTGCTCTAATACGTCGCACTTACAATTCCAGCTCCAACTGACCGCTGAATCGCTTCGTTGCTCCTGGACGCCGCCGACTACTGCAAGCTATCACCTGACCGCCATTGGACAGCGACAAAGAGGCTGAGCGACGTCACCACGCTAACGCGGATAAAACGACTGTCTTCAAGACGGCGCATCAGAAGCAGTCTAGCAGCGGCAACGGCAGTACCTTCTTGCCCTAATACGTCGCACTTACAATTCCAGCTCCAACTGACCGCTGAATCGCTTCGTTGCTCCTGGACGCCGCCGACTACTGTAAGCTATCACCTGACCGCCATTGGACAGCGACAAAGAGGCTGAGCGACGTCACCACGCTAACGCGGATAAAACGACTGTCTTCAAGACGGCGCATCAGAAGCAGTCTAGCAGCGGCAACGGCAGTACCTTCTTGCTCTAATACGTCGCACTTACAATTCCAGCTCCAACTGACCGCTGAATCGCTTCGTTGCTCCTGGACGCCGCCGACTACTGCAAGCTATCACCTGACCGCCATTGGACAGCGACAAAGAGGCTGAGCGACGTCACCACGCTAACGCGGATAAAACGACTGTCTTCAAGACGGCGCATCAGAAGCAGTCTAGCAGCGGCAACGGCAGTACCTTCTTGCTCTAATACGTCGCACTTACAATTCCAGCTCCAACTGACCGCTGAATCGCTTCGTTGCTCCTGGACGCCGCCGACTACTGCAAGCTATCACCTGACCGCCATTGGACAGCGACAAAGAGGCTGAGCGACGTCACCACGCTAACGCGGATAAAACGACTGTCTTCAAGACGGCGCATCAGAAGCAGTCTAGCAGCGGCAACGGCAGTACCTTCTTGCCCTAATACGTCGCACTTACAATTCCAGCTCCAACTGACCGCTGAATCGCTTCGTTGCTCCTGGACGCCGCCGACTACTGCAAGCTATCACCTGACCGCCATTGGACAGCGACAAAGAGGCTGAGCGACGTCACCACGCTAACGCGGATAAAACGACTGTCTTCAAGACGGCGCATCAGAAGCAGTCTAGCAGCGGCAACGGCAGTACCTTCTTGCTCTAATACGTCGCACTTACAATTCCAGCTCCAACTGACCGCTGAATCGCTTCGTTGCTCCTGGACGCCGCCGACTACTGCAAGCTATCACCTGACCGCCATTGGACAGCGACAAAGAGGCTGAGCGACGTCACCACGCTAACGCGGATAAAACGACTGTCTTCAAGACGGCGCATCAGAAGCAGTCTAGCAGCGGCAACGGCAGTACCTTCTTGCCCTAATACGTCGCACTTACAATTCCAGCTCCAACTGACCGCTGAATCGCTTCGTTGCTCCTGGACGCCGCCGACTACTGCAAGCTATCACCTGACCGCCATTGGACAGCGACAAAGAGGCTGAGCGACGTCACCACGCTAACGCGGATAAAACGACTGTCTTCAAGACGGCGCATCAGAAGCAGTCTAGCAGCGGCAACGGCAGTACCTTCTTGCTCTAATACGTCGCACTTACAATTCCAGCTCCAACTGACCGCTGAATCGCTTCGTTGCTCCTGGACGCCGCCGACTACTGCAAGCTATCACCTGACCGCCATTGGACAGCGACAAAGAGGCTGAGCGACGTCACCACGCTAACGCGGATAAAACGACTGTCTTCAAGACGGCGCATCAGAAGCAGTCTAGCAGCGGCAACGGCAGTACCTTCTTGCCCTAATACGTCGCACTTACAATTCCAGCTCCAACTGACCGCTGAATCGCTTCGTTGCTCCTGGACGCCGCCGACTACTGCAAGCTATCACCTGACCGCCATTGGACAGCGACAAAGAGGCTGAGCGACGTCACCACGCTAACGCGGATAAAACGACTGTCTTCAAGACGGCGCATCAGAAGCAGTCTAGCAGCGGCAACGGCAGTACCTTCTTGCTCTAATACGTCGCACTTACAATTCCAGCTCCAACTGACCGCTGAATCGCTTCGTTGCTCCTGGACGCCGCCGACTACTGCAAGCTATCACCTGACCGCCATTGGACAGCGACAAAGAGGCTGAGCGACGTCACCACGCTAACGCGGATAAAATGACTGTCTTCAAGACGGCGCATCAGAAGCAGTCTAGCAGCGGCAACGGCAGTACCTTCTTGCCCTAATACGTCGCACTTACAATTCCAGCTCCAACTGACCGCTGAATCGCTTCGTTGCTCCTGGACGCCGCCGACTACTGCAAGCTATCACCTGACCGCCATTGGACAGCGACAAAGAGGCTGAGCGACGTCACCACGCTAACGCGGATAAAACGACTGTCTTCAAGACGGCGCATCAGAAGCAGTCTAGCAGCGGCAACGGCAGTACCTTCTTGCTCTAATACGTCGCACTTACAATTCCAGCTCCAACTGACCGCTGAATCGCTTCGTTGCTCCTGGACGCCGCCGACTACTGCAAGCTATCACCTGACCGCCATTGGACAGCGACAAAGAGGCTGAGCGACGTCACCACGCTAACGCGGATAAAACGACTGTCTTCAAGACGGCGCATCAGAAGCAGTCTAGCAGCGGCAACGGCAGTACCTTCTTGCCCTAATACGTCGCACTTACAATTCCAGCTCCAACTGACCGCTGAATCGCTTCGTTGCTCCTGGACGCCGCCGACTACTGCAAGCTATCACCTGACCGCCATTGGACAGCGACAAAGAGGCTGAGCGACGTCACCACGCTAACGCGGATAAAACGACTGTCTTCAAGACGGCGCATCAGAAGCAGTCTAGCAGCGGCAACGGCAGTACCTTCTTGCTCTAATACGTCGCACTTACAATTCCAGCTCCAACTGACCGCTGAATCGCTTCGTTGCTCCTGGACGCCGCCGACTACTGCAAGCTATCACCTGAGCGCCATTGGACAGCGACAAAGAGGCTGAGCGACGTCACCACGCTAACGCGGATAAAACGACTGTCTTCAAGACGGCGCATCAGAAGCAGTCTAGCAGCGGCAACGGCAGTACCTTCTTGCCCTAATACGTCGCACTTACAATTCCAGCTCCAACTGACCGCTGAATCGCTTCGTTGCTCCTGGACGCCGCCGACTACTGCAAGCTATCACCTGACCGCCATTGGACAGCGACAAAGAGGCTGAGCGACGTCACCACGCTAACGCGGATAAAACGACTGTCTTCAAGACGGCGCATCAGAAGCAGTCTAGCAGCGGCAACGGCAGTACCTTCTTGCCCTAATACGTCGCACTTACAATTCCAGCTCCAACTGACCGCTGAATCGCTTCGTTGCTCCTGGACGCCGCCGACTACTGCAAGCTATCACCTGACCGCCATTGGACAGCGACAAAGAGGCTGAGCGACGTCACCACGCTAACGCGGATAAAACGACTGTCTTCAAGACGGCGCATCAGAAGCAGTCTAGCAGCGGCAACGGCAGTACCTTCTTGCCCTAATACGTCGCACTTACAATTCCAGCTCCAACTGACCGCTGAATCGCTTCGTTGCTCCTGGACGCCGCCGACTACTGCAAGCTATCACCTGACCGCCATTGGACAGCGACAAAGAGGCTGAGCGACGTCACCGCGCTAACGCGGATAAAACGACTGTCTTCAAGACGGCGCATCAGAAGCAGTCTAGCAGCGGCAACGGCAGTACCTTCTTGCCCTAATACGTCGCACTTACAATTCCAGGTTGGTGCATTGCTTTTTTTTTCTGTTTCCTTAAACTTATAAGTTTCACTGCCATTGCTGCTGCTACTGCTACCACTAAATTTAGGATTGTTTTAGTGCGATGTCATCCGATGAAGGGGATTCAGCATGTATAGCGTGCGATGAACCCTTGCCAAAAAGTGACTCACTTATGTGTTGTGCTGAATGTGAGTTCAGCTTCCACTTGGGGGCGTGTTCGGGAGTGTCTAAAAGCGCATTCAAAAAGAAAAGTGCTGCTTCGAAGGAAGCCTGGACGTGTCTAGCTTGTAAGAAACCAAAAGCAAGAATTGATCAGTAGGTGAAAATCCCAAATCAAGCAACGAAAAAGATGATGGAAACACACTTGCTGAAATAAGTAGAAAACTCTCTGTTTTGATGACACTACACGCAAAAGTTGACGCATTGATGGAAATCAAGAACACTGTTGATGGAATCGAGCGCTCGGTCCAGGTCATGTCTGACCAGTATGACGTACTGCTTACCGAAGTTAAGCAGCAGAAAAACGAAATCAGCGAGGTAAAAAAGCGTATCGAGAGGGTGGAAACAAGTGGCGACACCGAGGTCCAACAGCTCAGGCGCGAAGTGAACGATCTAGAACAGTATAGTAGAAGGCAAAACATTGAAGTACACGGGCTGGCACCTTTCGCAAATGAAAACTTACTGGGTCAACTAAACGCGCTCTCGGAACAACTTCAGTTACCAAAGCTGACCGAGCAAGATATCGAGGCAGCACACAGACTCCCCCCCAAGTCCGACAAAGTTCCAGTCATCTTAGTGTGATTTGCGTCACGTCTCACCCGAGATAAGTGGCTACAGGGAAATGCGCGCCTAAGGCAGATGAAATCTACAGTGCGAATCTATGAAAACCTGACAGCTCAAAACAAAAAGTTATTCTGGCAGATTAGGACCAAAACCGCTGAAAAGGGCTATCGATTTGCATGGCACAAAGAAGGAAAGATGTTCATGAGAAAAGCTGCCGGTGACCGTCTTATCAGGATAGAACGACAAGATGACCTGGAACTGATACGTTAATCAGAAACGCGAAGTTCACTTTTACTTTTATTTTTTCGATAATGGGTAGTTGTTCCACAGAACACAGTTATTATGATAACAATTCGTTCAGAAATCTTGTTAATGGAAACATTGCACACAATGACAATAGACATAGATTATCTGTATTTCATTTAAACACAAGAAGCATTAGAAACAAATGTGACGAAATTAAACAGTTACTTGACTGCCTAGAACTACGCTTTGATATCCTAGCATTCACTGCGACACGGCTTACGAATGATTCACATATTCCTGAATTTAACGGTTACTACCACACAGAGATATTTCGAACTGGGAAAAAAGGTGGGGGAGTGTCCCTTTACTATAAAAGCTACTAGGCATGCAGTGTTATCTGTGAATATACTCGTGTCTCTGCGAATTATGAGTGTCTTTTTGTAGGGTGTCGTGATTACATTATAGGTGTTGTGTACAGACCGCCATCCGGATCAGCTAGTGTTTTTCTAGACTTCTTACAAGAAATTTTTCAGTATGCATCTGAGAGCAAACTTCCTATGATACTAGTTGGTGAGTTTAATATTAATCTGATGTTGTCTGACTCATGGCAATTAGAATTTTTAGATCTCGTGCAATCACATGGTTATGATTTAGTAAGGTACGTTGTTGGGCTAGTTGGTTCATCTTAGTAAAACATGTAAAATAGCGCAACAGAAACAAGGACAAGAAGTAAACAGGACAGGCGCTAAGGTAGCGCCTGTCCTGTTTACTTCTTGTCCTTGTTTCTGTTGCGCTATTTTATATGTTTTACATGGTTATGAAAATGTAATTGATTGTCCTACCCGCGTTACATCTGAGACGGAAACTTTAATTGATTTATGTTTGACCAATGCAATGAGAAATGACGTAGTATCTGGTGTACTGACGGTAGATTTAAGTGATCACTTACCTCTCTTTTGCTTTCTTCCATGCGCAAACGTCGGTTACAATAAAACGAATATAACTAACCCTTATTATCGAGACATAAACGATTATAGTATCGAACGCTTCGTTACGCTTGTATCGACCATACACTGGAATGATATATACAATGAGCCAAACCCTAGTAAGTCCTACGATAAGTTTATAGAAAAGATAAAAGAAGCCTATGAAGATGCGTTCCCATTTAGGAAAGCTAAAAGACACAAGAAATCACGGAAACCCTGGATTACCGTAACACTTCTCAAACGAATTAATGAGCGAAATAAACTTTACGACACATTCATGAAAACAAAAGACCTCGATATACTGGCTGAATACAAAAAGAGACGGAACAAGTTAAACTCCGACATAAAAAAGGCGAAAGTAAACTACTATAAAAATAAGTTCATTACAATTCAACATAATCCAGTGAAAGTATGGAAGACGGCAAAAGAACTGATGTCCAAGTCAAGCAGTACCATCCCCAATGTCCTTAGAATAGATGACGTGGATTATTCTGGTAGAGAACTTGCAAATATATTTAATGCTCATTTTTTGCTTTCGGGCGCTCCGACCTTCTCCTTGCAACAGGAAAGAAACTTTGAATTTCATACCCGCGTATGTTTACAACAGTCTATATTTGTGTTCCCCAACTACAGAGACTGAAGTGCTTAACGTAATAAATTCATAAAGAAACAGCGGCGCATGCGGCGATGATAAGTTGAAAGTTAAACCTATAAAAGCAATTGCTGGGGTAATATGTCAACCACTATCAGCAATCTGTGACAAAATATTAAGCACCGGGATATTTCCTGCTCAATTAAAAATCGCCGAGTATCAGTAATACACAAAGGTGGGCCAGTTAATAATTTAAACAACTACAGACCTATATCTGTATTGCCAGTATTTTCAAAAGTAATAGAGAAGATAATAAACTCCAGGATGTCGGACCATTTTATTAAAAATAACTTAATTGTTGAACAACAATATGGATTTCAAAAAGGGAAATCAACCGAGGAAGCTTTACTGAAAATCAAGGACAAAATTTTAACCAATTTTGAGACCAATCTTTACACATTAGGAATATTTTTAGATTTCAGGAAAGCGTTTGATTCTATTAAGCATGAAATAATTCTGAAGAAGTTGTATAACTATGGTATTAGAGGAGTAGCCCTAGAACTTATTCAAAATTACTTATCAGATCGTGTGCAATATACGACTTTAAGTTGCGAGAAATCAGAAATCGGTAAAATACAATATGGTGTTCCCCAGGGGTCCATCCTTGGACCACTCTTATTTTTGGCGTATATTAATGATATTGTCAACATTCCCCACACACCTGACATTGTGCTCTACGCCGATGATACAAACGTATTTTTTTCTGGTGCCAACATAGACGAACTTGAATCACTTGCGAATGATTGGATGTTACAGTTAAGTGCATGGTTGACATGTAATGAATTAGAGCTAAACACCGAGAAAACAAGGTATATGATATTTCGAGCAAAAAATAAAAGTATTAATCAAGAACTTAACCTACGATTTAGAAATAGTGAAATTCAATATGTAAAAGCTCACAAGTTTTTAGGTGTATACTTTCAGGAAAACCTTAATTGGTCTTATCATATTGATCAGATCCGGCCAAACATCTCCTGGTCAATAGGCATTATAAATAGGCTCAAATATATCATTCCGGTTTGGTTAAAACGACAGTTATACTTTACTCTTGTTCATTCTCGTTTAAATTACTGCAGTTTGGTATGGGGTACGTGCTCACAGACCTGTATATCCAAGCTGCTCATTCTACAGAAAAGAGCAGTACGGTCAATTGCCAATATCTCGTATAAGGAACACTCTAGCCCATATTTTATCAAGTATTCTCTTCCTACGGTAGAACAATCACTCATTCAAAAACTGGCAATTTAAATGTTTTACAAAATAAAAGCACACCCTCAGTTTGTACATGGAAATTACATCAACAATGCATCAATATACTCATTTCGCCATACCCACTGCACTCAGTCCAGAGTACGCACAAACTACGGTAAACAAAGAATAATTAATCAGATCGCACAGCTATTAAACAACCACCCTGAAATACTGTCCATGATCAATAATTCCAATACAATATACACATTTAAACGAACACTGAAAACGTACCTTTCAGGTACAACACGATTTATTAAAGTTTCCGGCCGCATTTCTTTTGTTATATCAATGTATCTTAGTGTAATCCCACTATTAGTATTTGATTGTTTTTGTTCCTATGTTTCTGTACGTTGTGCTGCTGACTGTACAGGGGGATGGAGCCCTGTCAGGCGATTTAAATCGCCTTTTGCCCCATCCTCCTAGACACTTGTCTGGATAAAGAATATTATTATTATTATTATTATAACATGAAACATTGTTCCATGCCTCTACACTGAACGGTAGCGCAATTCCTCCTCTCCCCGCATTTTCCTCCTTGCCATAGAGGGAAATCCTCCTTGCCTCCTTCCGCGCTACGCTCCCAGCCGCCATGTCTGGGCGAGGCCCACAAGGCGCGCGTAACCGCGCGCCTGCGTGCCGGCTCGTACTTGTTTGCTATTGCATACGGCGCCATAGAGAATATTTTTTTTCTTTAATTTAAAGACCGTTTTGTTTTCCAATGTGAAGAAACTAGCGTTTGTGCACCTTTATTGAAGTTGTAAAGCACGGGAAGACGTCTCGATCGCCAAATGTAATAACGGGAGCAGAGTTGGAATCGCTCGGGTGTGATGACAAGCTTTCCCAAATTCCGCTGAACGCAGTCGGTTAAAAAAAATGACAGTGTAGTTTTGAGTATTCTAGACATCGACATGCATTGCAAACATATGTTGCGCTTACCCGTTCATCGCAGCAAGAGCTGAGAGAGCAGGCACACAATAGAATGCACCTCTCCCTAGCTGCGTGTAAATAGATTTGTAGGCAAGGACTGCGTTGCTAGCGAGAGCTCGTGCCTTCGCTTTGAGCATAGAATGGACACGCGCCCGCAAGGGTCGCAATCCTTAGCGTGCGCACCACCATAGCCTTCTTCATACTCACAAAGCTTGGTAGTTTTTTTTTTTTTTTATTCGTGCAACAAGCAAAGCTTGAGAGTTTAGATTAGGTGCGCTATTTGTGCATCCCGTATAAAGCCCAAAAGGGCTCCGGCATGCGCGTTCACTCTTGTCCATTTGTAGTAGTCCTCAGGGGATGCTAGGTTGAGGTCTCGTGCCTGAGTCAGGGGAAGGAGGCGGTGCTGAAGATTTGGGCAATTCCAGAGAATGTGTCTGAGTCCAACTGCGGACGCCCTGGCAGAGCAGTAGGGGCACGCCGGGCTGGCATCATCGGGACCTCGGCCCCAGGAGGCCAAGACTGCTGGGGTGACTGCGGAGTCCGTCCGGATCCTTGCGAGGAGGACCTCCTCCCGCCGGGGCAGGCCCGCCGGGAGAGGATGTGGGCACGCGGGAATGAGTGCACGCGTAGCGACCCTTATGCGGGCCTTGCCCACGACGAGTGAGGCCTCCGGCTCATCCGGAAGGGGGGTGGGATCAGGGGGGGGATGTTCAATCAGGGCTCGAGCGATTTGGTGGGCTTTGTCCTGGTGAGTACCGTGCTGGTGCCCAGGGGTCCAGAGAATCCGGACTTCTTTAACAGATGTACGATTTAGAGCATGAATCTCATGGCAAATATGTAGTAAAGATCGCGTTGACTTGAGATGTCGGATGGCAGAGGCACAATCCGTGTGAACGCGTACTCGAGTGACATCGGGCATCCGCGTTAGTGCTTGTATGGCGTCTCGAATCGCGTATAACTCGGCGATAAGCGGATCGTCCAACTGTGTGGCGTAGAACGCCGATGTGTAAATGGAAGGATGAGATGGACAATGCACTGCGGTAGCGATGCCATGTCGGCACGTTGCTCCGTCGGTGTAGACATCTATCGCGAACTCATCCGAGCTCGGGGCCGCGACCTGCTCTACTCGTGGTGGCGCGGAGCCGGACGGATGCGTGCGGACGGTAGCAGGCTTATTGGTAGTAATTGTAGTGTAGTACCATGGTGGAGGTGGAGCCCCAACGTACGGAGAGCAGCGGGGAGGTTCCTCGTGCAAAGGAGTGACGGTATGTTTCAGATTGCGAGCTTCTCTTCGTTGATTGACAAGTTGTTCAATAGTGTTCAGTTGCGCATACTCGTACAGGTGCCAGGTAGGGGTATGCCGAGGGAGACCAGTCATGCCGCGAATTGCGTCCCTATTGATGATTTCAATACTCTTCCACTGAGATGCAGTGAGACGCTGGAACTGAGCTTGGTATATCAATCGAGGTTGAAGGACGCATTTAACCAGACGTTGGGCTACCTCAGTCCCCGCTCCGCCACATCGTTTCGAGATGCGTCGAATGAGGTGTGTTGTAGACGCCGCTGTCTTGCGTGCCGCTTGAAGCCACTGCTTGGCTGAGCCGGACTGGTGGATGAGGAGTCCCAAGATCTTGGTTTGTGTAACCATCGGAAGCTGTGTCGACCCTATTCTGAGTGGCATGGGAGTCAATGGCAGTTTCTTCCGGGCAGCGTTGTTGCACACATGAAGGAATTGCGATTTCTCGGGAGACACCGTCAGGCCAAAAGTCTTTGTATGGCAGTCTAGTTTATTCAGCCCGGCCTGTAAGGCATTTTGTTGCTCCTCTAGGGATTTGTGAACTGACCACATTGTGACATCATCAGCGTAAATTAAAAAACGAAGGTGTTGTACATCAGCGAGAGCCCAGGCCAGGGGAAGGAATGCAATGTTAAATAGGAGTGGTGCAAGTACTGAGCCTTGGGGCACGCCACAGTTTGATAGGAAATTGGACGACTCGCCATATGATAGGCGGACGGCGAAAGTTCTGTCGGTAATGAAGGCGTGGACAGCATTTATGACACGAGGTGGAAGGCCGAGAACCACCATTGCCTCCAACAGTGGGGCGTGAGCGATATTGTCATAGGCCTTTGATATGTCAGTAGCTACAAGTGTGCGAACCAAGTGGCTATAGGGTGACAGATGTAGGACTTCCTTTGCAAGGCGGTCGAGGCCATCTTCCGTTCCGAGATGTTGCCGGAATCCAATTTGGTTGGGGTGATAGAGACAGTGGGCCTCCAGCCACCAAGAGATACGTTTAGCCATCATACGCTCATAGATTTTGCAGATGGTGGGAGTCAGTGATATAGGCCGCAGAGCTGTGAGGCCGGTCGGTGCCTTGCCCGGTTTCGGAATCGGTACTACAATCGAGTGTTTCCATGATGTGGGGAGCTCGCCGGCTTCCCAGATCTTATTGATGATAGCTAGCAAATCTGTGACTGCCTCTCCCTCGAGGTTCTTGTACACTTCGTACGGGAGACCGTCATGTCCTGGAGCAGAGCGGCGACTAGCACTCTCGATGGCGTCTTGGAGCTCAGCCAGAGTGAAGGGCGTATAGTGATGCCAGTAGTGTCAGGCATAGCCGTGACAGAGCGCGGGACCGACGGGCTGGCATGTCGAGGGAAAAAGGTATCTGCCGCGCGCGCCGCAAACTCATCGTCGGTGAGCCCCAGACGCAACTGAATGTTGCCAGTCCGGCCTTCAGCTTGGCGAGGTCGTTCCATAGCGTGAAAAGTCCGCCAAAGAGCCTCAGGGTGCTTCGGGTTACTCAACGAGGCACACCAGTCAAGCCAGCGTTGGCGTGTAAGTCGTTTCTCGTGGCGGCGTGCCTTAGCTGCCACGTGGGAAGCCTCATCCTGAAGTTGGTGGTCGTCGGAGTGTAAGGCTGCCAATGTGACCGCTTCAAGTCGCTCTTGCCACAGGCGGAGGAGGTGGGGATCAGGTGTTGGTTGGTCACAGTGCACCGTGGTAGTCGTGGTGCACTCTATCATGGCTTCTTTGATGTCTCTCTGAACTGTTTCTGGGTTCTGCGCCGTGATGTTAAGAGATGATCGAAGTTTATCCCAATCGGTTACCTGAACTTGCTTCCGGAGGCGGTTATATGCCGTTGGGAACCATTTGATAATGATCGGAAAGTGGTCACTTCCCCAAGTTTCGTCTTCAGTCCTCCATGCCGGATTGCCAGTCCCACGCCACCAGGTGAGGTCCGGAGCGTTGGACGGGTTCCCTAGGCGAGTGGGACCCGGCAAGTTGAGAAGATGGAATCCTCGATCGGTGAAGCGATCGTATACTTGACGGCCTCGGGGGGAATCCTGCTTGTAACCCCACTTCGTGTTGGGGGCATTGAAGTCGCCACCCACGATAATAGGTATGTTGGGATGGAGTGAGAGAATGTGTTCAAGCCACCCGAGATTATGACGAACGTTTCCAGGTTTTCCGTAGAAAGAGACTGTCACAACACAATTGTAGCGTGTCCGGACAAGGACAGCCACTACCTCCTGGCGGGAGGTGCACCATTTTGATAGGTCTATTGGGCCGTGCTGAAGATGATCTCTGACATAGATAGCCGCTTTGCCGGGCCTAGAGGGCTCGGAGTCTGAGGTCGTTAAATGCCGGGCATCAGTAATGGACGGTGAATGGTAGCCGCAGTACGTGGGGATACGAATGAGTTCCAAATGTTCTTGTACAAGGATGAGCCATGGATTGAGCAGATGATACAAGATTCTAGTGCGTAGTTCCCCAAACGTTTGACGGCTACTACGACAATTCCACTGTAATATGTGGAGCGGAGGGGCTGGACGACACTCTACTGTCGACTCATCCATCGCTGCAGGATCATAAGAACGGCATCTAGGGAGTATTGCATTGCAGCGATTTGACTTGTAAGTGTGTCCAGTGCTTTGGCCACGGACAGCAAGTGACCGGTTACATCATCAATGTTGACATTTTCTGCCGCTGAGGGTGACCGGGCCTCCTGACCACGCCGTGGGGTACGAGACGGCATGTTCTTGGCGCCCCTGGGTTGATGACAGCTGCTGCATTCTTGCGATGCTCCATGTAGATCTTGAGACGAATGTTGAGATGTGGCTGTCTTTCGAGGCGGTCGCTGAAGTTTCCTAGTGGCCTTGACAATCGCTGCGTACGAGGGTTGTAGTGCCTCAAGGCCGTCGTTTGATGATACTGTGTGATCACTTTCCTCCTCTTCCCCTTCTTCGGCTAGGGCTTGGAATCGATTTTTCGTCAAAATCGATGCTCTGCCGGTATGAGGAGCGGGCTTGTCAGTCTTACGGGATTTAACATCCGCCAGCTTCTTCTTTCTTGGACACTTTGGTGAGGCAATTGAGTGATCGTTAGTGCGGCATAAGCCACACTGGTAGCGCGCGCTGCCGTCAGCGTTGACCAATTCAGGGTTCACAGTTTGTACAGGACAGAAGGCCTTCATGTGTCCTGGTTGGCAGCAACGGTAGCAGATAACCGTAGATGGCTTGTATTCTCGTGGGCGCAGGATCGCCCCGAGGTGATAGATGATTTCAGGTATTTGCTGCTCACCTTGAACGGTTAGGAGGTATGTGTCTCCCTTGCCTAGTCGGCGAGCCGCCAGAATTCTGTGAGATGGTGTACGGAGATCAGGTATAATATCTTGATCAGGGTGGTCGGGTACAACGCCTCTCACTACACACCGATGGACGTTCGGACCTGAAGCTAGATACGCTTGCACTTGCACGGCTCGATTACCCTGGTGTTCAACAGTCAACAACTTTGTTAGCTGGAAGGCGTCCTCTAGCGTGGAGACGTATGCCGTGGCAGAATTCGATGGCTTGTGACGATTTAGCCCTTGGTAAGCAGTGGCGGAGATGACTGCAAAGATTGCTGTTTCAATCTCCCGCGTCGTCACTTAATAAAAGTCCATTTGCTCCCGAGGCCGGATGTTCACCTTGTACATTTCGGTAGGTTTCTTTTGGGCCGACGCTGTGTTCCTAGCTTGGGGAGTCGAGCACGTTGCCGATACACTTGGTCCGGCCGTTTGCGGTACCACTTCATTCGTTTCCATTGAATCGATTTGCGACTGCGGCGTCGGGGGCGAGGTACTCACCTCAGGTGCGATCGGAGCCGAGGCGGACATCATGCCTAGGCGTAGCTCGGGTGAGCTAAGCCTCGCCCGGGTGTCATTTGAATCGGTGGGCCCGGGTGTCGAGATCTCTCCCGGCCTGGGGCTCCCTGTGATTCCTTTCTTCGCTTTGGGTCGTCGGAGTCCCGGAACGGTAGTTTCGACGTCGGTTGAAGCCGATTTTCTTTTCAAAGATGCGAAAGCGACGAAGCTCGGAATAGCCACGTCAGTCTTTAACACGCGCTGCACGCGCACCTCAGCTTGGTAGTTCAACGACGGAGCCATAGAGTGCCCGGTCGCAGATTTGGAGCGCGAGGATCTAAATGCACAGAGAATCAAAGAGCCATTCCTCGGGGAACCTGGACGTCAGCGCACAGGTTTTGTAGCGGGGAGAACCCGAAACACAACTGTTCCCACAGGAGAAGTGTGTTTCGGCGTGTCGCAGCAGCGGGGCGCCAGTCACGTGGCTCTTTTCTCATCCGTTGTCTGCCGCTCGACGTTTTCCATTTCGGCGGCCGCTTCTCGTGGCGAGATTCCAGGCTTTGTCAGTATATAGGAGTTTATGGCACTACTCAAAGATTTTAGTACCTTAAATGAAGTGCCTTTGCAGGCTCGGCATCACTCGAGTTAGGCAAATATCAGTCACCACAGCGCGTGTAAAACAAAGACTTTTCGGTAATTTTTAGCATTGCCGTTCGTTTTGCCGAACCAGCAGCTTGGTTCACTTCGTACACATTTTATGAAGTTCGAATGCTGCCTGCAACTGTGCAAATGCGCGCGGAGAAATATTGTACGTCTGCTGTTTACGCGCCTTGTGCATATCCAGCAAATACACTCGATATTTGCCCCTACGTGAAAAAGAAAAAAAGTAATAGCGCGTGCTCGGTTGCATTGCCAGCACGTTTCTAATGTACTCTATTTATTAGCGAAGCCCTCTTTCATTCTTGCTGCGTTTCGAAATATTTGTTTTGACGTTCTCACGCACAAGGTACGCCCTTAAGTTCACTTGCAAAGCATATCAGCTTTGCCGCATATCCGCGGACGAACTTTACGGCCTAAGTAACAAATGAAGACAGATAGATCCTTCAGCAAAACCCTCAAAAGGAAATAACAATTTTTGTTTCAATAAATGATGCTTTATAAATCACAAAGGGCAAATAACATATAAAAAATGAAGACAACAAATTATTTATTGCTTCAAAGCAAAATATTGCACAGGTTGTAGTTGTCCTTTCAATAAACACTCCTCTTCAACTACAAAGACACCAGTAATGAATCAGAAGCACAACAAAACAACCCCGTTTTTTCATGATGTAGTCATAGATTATACTGTTCTGTTGTGGCTGGGGATCCAAAACAACATTTCTTTCGATCAGAGAAATCTATACAAAAATAGTGATACAAAAAAATCCTGGATACAAAACATGCATTGCACATTTGTGGCTGCATCTCTCATTGCAATGCTCCTGCTACCAGATTTTCTCAACGCCACTCGCGTTTGATTGCTTAAAAATTGTGTTTATTTTACAGGAATGCGCATCTTTCTTTGCAGAAACAATGTCACAACCTTTTTGCGTACTTCGTGTCATACTACCTTTGTGTGTACTTTGTTGGGGGGGGGGGGTGCACGAAAACACCAGATGTCAAAAGACCCGTGTCAAATGCCCCGCGGCAAACGCCCCTCCTTTTTGCCCCGCTTTCGAAAGCCCCAGTTCCAGAAGCCTATGACGCGAATCCACCGTGCCAAGTGGCCGAATCTTCGACGTGACGGCGAAGCATTACGCTTTTAACTAAGAGACAGTATATGTGGGCAGGAGACCTTGTGAAACGTAATCATGCCGCACGCGGGACTCAAGTAAGGAACAACTGGGAAGGAACAAGGAACAACCCGTTCTTCAGGCGTACGCTATACGCATTCAAATCTTGTGACGTTACAAGTGAGAACAAACAAACAATATCAGTCAGTGGCCAAACATTCAAAGTCTGATTTTTTTTAATGAGCGTTGACCCAAAGCTTTTGTCAGCTCTGAAGCACGCGCGGATTCACAGTTCCGACGAAGTGGGCTCTGTCACAGCTGTTAGCCCGCAGCTCATGGCGCCATAAATATCACCACACCAAACACCTGCTCCATTCTTCTTACGTCTATCTAAAAAAATGTATTAGGTAGTTCAAGTCTATATTCTGTGTTTGATTATGAAAGCGGAGTGCATCGCTGGTGATGCTCATTTATGCAACTGCCCACTTGTACGTCATTCTACGTTTTTCGGTAGTTCAGGTTAACCATATGGTATATTGTTGTTCCTTTTACTTAAAAAACCCTCTGTAGACCATCAATAGAATACGTTAAGACATGGAACAATGTTGAATTGAAGCGCGAACGGGTGGGATGAGGGCAGTGAGGACGGTTCTTTTGGCATGCTTGGATAACGGGAAGGGGTAAATGCACGCGGGGTTTTCAAGACGTGGGGCTAATGACGAAGAGTTTTTGCGACGGGGATTCTGCGCGCGGGGTGATCGTGGTACGGCCACTTCCTGGCATTTCGTAAAGGCATTGGCAGTAAACAACGAGATCAATACTGTTTCTTTTAGAGCTGGCAGGCTCACTTTTTTGCTCAGAAGGCCGCATTTATTTTTCCTCAGATACGGTAATTTAGTTCCGTATTTGCTTCGCCGATGGCGGAATTATGTTGCACAACAAAAGCGCGAGCTACTCGATCGTTGGTGGCTCCCCTTTCACTGACGCAATATGCACGCGGTAACATAACAACCCTTGTTGAATATTAGAAGAAGAGGAGAGCCCGGCTACAGCGCGGGCTCGCGAGCCGGCGCACCGGCGATCGAGTTGTTCTTCTAGATAAAATGGACGCAAACGGTACGGAGCGGTTCTAGTCCTTTCTTTAACATCTGGTGCCGAAACCCGGGAAGGCTTTGAAGGACCGCTTCGGCCTCACCGCGAACACCGACGTTCATGGACCGCATGAAGAGGACACGCGCCGTCGTCCGTTCAGCCGTTACCCGTACCCTGAACATGCTCACCGATCTACTACGAGGCCCTGATCCCGACTCCACCGATCTGCAAGTACACCTCGATTTCCTCCTCCAAAAAGAAGCGCAGCTGATAGACCTGGACAAGCAGATCAGCGATCTGGTGGACGACGACGGCCTGGAGAACGAGGTTGCCGGCACGCTAGAGTACAACATGAACATCAGTCACACCGTCACCCGAGTTCGTTGTGCTCTAGCTCGAAACCATATCGCCAGCGATCCATCCCAAGTCACGGACAACGCTACCGTCATCAGCGACCAGGGTCAAGTTTCTGCCGGAGCAGGAGGCCCCTCTCACACACCCGTTCAACGAACACCGCGTACCGTCGCTCTACCGAAGCTGCAAATACCTCCTTTTTCGGGGAACCTCCGGGACTGGCAAGGGTTTTGGGATCATTCTCGAGCGACGATTCACGACAACGTCGACCTTCCACGCATAGAAAAATTCAAATATTTACAGACTTATCTGACTGGGCCAGCGAAACAAACAATTGCATGGGTGAGGCTATCGGACGAAGGGTACGAGCTCGCTATCAAAAGCCTTTTTGAAAGATTTGGAAGGAACAGCATTCTGGTAGACGAGCATATCGACCAACTGCTAGCGTTGGCACCCGTCCACAGCTCCAACAACATCGCGCAGCTGCGACATCTGTATGACTCTATACAGTTCCGCAAAAGCTGTCTTGAAGGCTTAGGCGTCCCATCTACTCAGTACGCAGTCGTCCTCAAGCGCGTTCTTATGAGATCGCTCCCCAATGACCTCGCTATTCTCTTTAGACTGAACCTGAAGGAAAGGGAGTCACCGAACGACTCGGGCAATTACCAGACCGGTATCAGCATCCCAGATACAACCGAAGTTGCCACAATTTTGAAGTTTCTTCGAATACAAATAGAAAGTCGCGAGGAGAGTCAAGGAGGGAGTCAATGGTCTTCGTCTGTGCCACCACAAGAAGACCGAAGGGGGACACGACCTTCAATCGCCCATCCCAGTTCTCTATCGGCTCTCGCTCTGCCGACTGCGTCCATAACGCCAGGGCCTGGGTCGTGCTTACTTTGTAGCAACGTGGCACACCAACTCCAGGACTGCGATTCTAATATATCGCCAGATATGAAACGGAACCGACTGAGGGCTGCAAGGTGTTGCTTCAAATGCGCCAAGATTAACCACGTAGCTCGTAACTGCCGTACATCGACACGACTGGTTTGCGGTACTTGCAACGGACGTCATATAACTATCCTCTGCGACATATGGCGCTTCCCTCAAGACGAGTCCAGACCAAACCTCGCTGCGCCACTCAGCGAATCACGTAGAGACGAGAACAGAGGAGACTCCGATAACCACGTGACCAGCGCTCCCACTAGCAGCACGGGAGCTTCATCGGTTTTGCTCCAAACCGCGAAGGCATGGGCTACGGGCACCACTGACAGTACCCTGGTAAGAGTTCTCCTGGACACCGGAAGCCAACGGACATTCATAAAGCGAGACACCGCCGAGAGGCTTCAATGCGAAGTCCTCGGTACCGAAGAGCTCACAGTCTACACATTCGGAAACACTAGACACCCGACAAATTATCGTTTCCGCCGTGTGAGCTTGACGCTACAGAGTCAGTACAGTACAAGCAAGGTTACCATGGAGGCGCTCGAAGTACCCGACCTCTGTACCGTACGAACACCTCGCCTCGACAATGATATCTTGAATCAGCTACATTCCGAAGGGCTGATTGTGGCTGACGTCGCTCCCCCGAGTTTACAGGCCGACACCGAGATAAGCGTACTTGTCGGCTCCGACCTCTACTGGAAGGTAGCAACTGGACAAATCCGTCGTCTAACCGAACAACTGACAGCAGTCCATACCCTTTTTGGGTGGATGGTACAAGGTCGCTACAATTGCTCAACTGATTGCCGGAGTAACACAACAGCCCTTTCATTAATCAGCTACGAAATAGCGAACACCGGACCGTTTCCTCTTCCATCCGAGATGTGGCAACTGGATGCAATCGGAATCTCTGACCTTCCCTCTACTGACCCGGCAACTCACCCAGCGTTGCTTCAATTCAGAGAACAGATCATTATAAAGGGGGACCGCTATGAAGTACCTCTGATGTTCAAGCACCCAGAACTTGGTATCAGTGACAACAATCGCCTGACAGCTGTCACTCGATTACATGCTCAACTTCGGCGATTTCAGCACAATCCAGAACTTCTGATACAGTACGACGACGCTATCCGACAGTATTTTCGCGAAGGGCACGCTGAGCGAATTCCAGCCTCTTCCACTCCTTCTGAAAGTGTATACTACTTACCCCATCACGCCGTGGTGCGCAAGGGGGCAGTCACAACTAAGCTTCGCGTATTCTTTGACTCTTCGTCCCACGCTCCGAACATGCCGTCATTGAATAGTGTTCTGGACCAGGGCCCCAAACTGGACACGGATCTGGTACAACCCCTCCTCACGTTCCGCAGCAGTCCAGTCATCCTGACCGCTGACATTCACAAGGGCTTTCTTCAAATCGGCATCCGAGCACAAGACCGTGACGCCCTTAGATTTCTTTGGATCGAACACTTGCCACCAGAAGATGGGCTTCCACCTCCCATTGTCGAATGGCGGATGACTCGTGTTCCATTTGGAGCGTCATCGAGTCCGTTCCTTCTGGCAGCAACGCTCCGTTATCACCTTGAATCAATGAAGAATCACTACCCCTCAGTCGTTTCCGAGCTACAGAACTCATTCTACGTCGACGACCTCGTTGTGGGTGCTGCGTCAGAAACGGAGGCCCTTCACATTTACCGCGATGCCACGTCCATCCTGGCGAAGGCTGGGATGAAACTCTGTAAGTGGTCATCGAATTCTTCTCGCCTCCAGAGTTTGTTCCTGCAGGATGGTGTTTCGTACAACAATGCGACATCGGAAACAGACACGATAAAGGTGCTAGGTCTGGAATGGGACCGCAAAGCTGACGAGGTCTTTATCAGCACAAATGGAGCCTCCTTCCCACCGCATCGAGCGACAAAACGCACACTCCTTCAGGCATATTCACGAATTTTCGATCCCCTAGGATACCTCGCGCCACTCGTGATCCGTGCACGACTTCTGTTTCAAACACTTTGGATTATCAACCACGCATGGGACAAGGTCCTTACCCCCAAGGAACAAGGGGAATGGGAATCTTGGTATTCCGAGCTTCCGTCGCTCTCCTCTCTGCGTCTACCACGAAACGCCCTACCCTTAGCAATCGAGAGAGATACGCCGGTGGAGATGCACATCTTTGTCGATGCTAGCCCCCGCGCTTACGGTGCAGCAATCTATCTGCGAACACCCGTCAAGCAGGGCTCGTTCACGACAAACATCCTAATTAGCCGCTCCCGCATCGCGCCCATTAAACCAGTGACGCTGCCCCGCTTGGAATTGTTAGCTTGCTTGTTAGGAGCTCGCCTCTTCGACTACGTAAAGAAGACAACAAGAATTGCCCACCTGCAAGTCCAATTTTGGACGGACTCCGAGATTGCTTTATGCTGGATCGCCGGTGACGCAGCAAGATGGCAACAGTTCGTCCGCAACGGCGTGACCCAAATCCAGCGTCTCACCGGAGGATTCCCTTGGTCCCACTGCCCGAGTCACGACAACCCCGCAGATCTACTCACACGAGGGGTATCAGCTACCTTTCTACTCAAAAGTCAGAAATGGTGGAATGGACCCCTCTGGTTAACCCAGTCGTCGACAGATTGGCCCGTCGAAGAAACTCGCAACCAACTCACCATTCTTCCAGAGACGGTAGCATCGTCGAGCACGATCGCTCCGGTCACGACGTCAAACAACACGAGCCCGTTACTCGAGTTGTCTAATTACGGATCGCTATCTCGCGTCATCCGTCTCACTGCGTGGATTCGGCGCTTCATGAACAATGCGTCGCCCAGTCGTATTTCTGTCTCGGGACTCTTAACTTCTACAGAACTGATATCTGCTGAGACTTACTGGATTCGCGTCGTCCAAATCGAAGCCTTTCCACTTGAAGTCGCAGCGCTACAAGAGAATCGACCCCTGCCTTCCAGCTCAGGCATCCGTCGTCTACTTCCGTTCATCGGACCACAAGGTACAATGCGTGTTGGAGGCCGCCTACAGGAGCTGAATGCATCACAAGAGTTGAAGCACCCTTATTTGTTACCGCCCAAGCACAAATTTACACACCTATTAGTGTTGGACGCACACAACCGATTGCTTCATGGTGGAATACAAGATACCCTGACTGAGGTACGGGAAAGATTTTGGGTACCGAGGGAACGGCAGATCGTCAAAAGGGTCTTGCACACCTGCTTACCATGCAAGCGCCGGAGGCTCGCACCAGAAACTGCACCCATGGCTCCTCTCCCGCGTGAGCGAATCACAGAAACAGGTCCGTTTAATGTCGTCGGCATCGATTTCTGTGGACCCCTATATGTTCGTAACACCGCGATCGATACGAAGGCCTACATCGCAGTTTTTTCTTGCGCGGTCACCCGAGCCATACACCTCGAACTTACTTCGCGCACGACGTCTCAAGCCTTTTTGTTCGCCTTTCGTCGTTTTGTCTCTCGCAGAGGTCTGCCATCTATAGTCTACTCGGACAACGCTCGAACATTCCACCAATCCGCGAAACTCCTCAACCTCGCCTCCTCTCCTGAAGTACAAGACTACACAAGCGGACTCCGAATTCAATGGCGCTTCAACGTGGAGCGAGCCCCTTGGCGGGGAGGATGGTGGGAGCGCGTCATCTGCTCTGTAAAGGACTGCTTGAAACGATGTCTGGGTCGCAACAGTCTGTCATGCGAGGAACTGACCACCGTGCTCCTTGAAGTTGAAGCCGTTTTAAATTCCCGCCCACTGACTTATCTAAGTTCCGAACCCGACGATCTTCAGGCATTGACACCTTCGCACTTCCTCCTAGGAAAACGCGCTATCAGTCTACCGTTGGAAGTAGAGCCTACATCGCTGAGCTCGACACCTGTGGACCTTCGCTGCCGTGTTCAAGTGTGGAAGCGGACTTTGGAACACCTTTGGAAGCGGTGGAGAAAAGAATATCTGCTGCAGTTACGCTCCGCCCACATCAGCACCACAACATCACCGCCTCGACTACAGATCGGCGACGTGGTCATCGTAGAGGACGACAACACACCTCCTCTGCTATGGAAACTTGGTCGGGTGACGACTACGTTCCCGGGCAGGGACGGCGTAACTCGAGCATGCGCGCTACGCCTTTCTAACGGCTCGCAACTGCGCCGCCCTGTTCAGCGCCTCTATCTCCTCGAGGCGGGAATACCATCCGCAACGCCGCCGGAGGGAGGATGTTGAATATTAGAAGAAGAGGAGAGCCCGGCTACAGCGCGGGCTCGCGAGCCGGCGCACCGGCGATCGAGTTGTTCTTGTAGATAAAATGGACGCAAACGGTACGGAGCGGTTCTAGTCCTTTCTTTAACAACCCTCTTTATTTTAGTAGCACCGCAATCTCTCACGAATTGTTCTCAACTCGCCCGACTCAATGCAAGCGAGCTAAGAGCGAGCGAGTCAGTTTCCATTATCAACTACGCACAAAACGACGTGTCAAAGTTATTCGTGCCGGGAATTTAGTTCCACGCTTGACTCGTCTCATGCTCGTATTAGACGATCTTCATCAGCGAGACCGAAAGAGACAGGTAACACGATCCAGAGTTTTACCGTGACTTTCCTCGTAAAGTCTTTTTCGGAAGCAGTCGAACCTTTTCTGACCGATGCGGTGGAGCCATTGTCTTCGTCGCTGAAGATTTTTTTCCCGTCGGGACGGTAAAAAGCTTCTTCCCTTTCGAAACGCTGTTTTTACAATCCACAGCGCAGCAAGATGACATCGCGTTGCCGCCAATATTGTACAAAAAAAAAAAAAAAATTACGGTTGTTGTCACGTTTTGTTTAAAGATGGCGCCGGTTTCTAGCAAACCATTGAATCGCGCGCGATCATTGGAAGGCTACGCTCGAGTATCACCGAACACTTTAGACGTTTGGTTTGATTAGAAGCCATAAACACACCCACAGAAAAACGTCATGAGCGGAGTGACGTTGCACTTTCGACGCTGTTTGATTAGCTCGTCGCCTCCTGGCGTGGGCAGTGCTCTGACGTTCGATAGCATAGGGAATGGCTTGCATCTTCCATGATATCCGTTGTTCTCCCCAACGTGCAGTGGTTCCGAACTTCAATAATTGGCACGTGACTTTCGAAACGGGTCTATTAACCGTGACTCAGTGCAGTTTTTTTTGTGCTTATGTGCATTGTATTGTGTATATTTGGTTGCTTCCCAATGTTGGGTAAAGTACAGTGCTAATCACACATGTCTATAACGCGCGAGCGTGCGGCTTTCTCCGGGAAGCGCTGGACTGGTGGCATCCGCGGAAACTAAGCTAGCCACGTGCCGCAACATGGAACGGCCCACGCGAGGGATGTCCTGCACACTCTATCAGCTGGCGGCGAACGTGGAAGGCTGCTCGCACGCTAATTTTTTTCTTGATGCGTGCTACTGAGATATGTTAACATAATTTTGTTCAATCTTTTTTTGTGTGTATTTAGCTTTTTAATTACTGTATCTTAGTGTAGGCAAACATCGCTGTTGTCAATTCATTATTTCGTTGTTTTTGTTGCTTTCGTGGTGGAAGTACACCCGTGAGCGATATGAAGGTGAACAGCCCTCTTCTTGTTCTTGACGCTCATGCAAGTTTTGGAACAAGCTCTTTTCCAGTAGAGGGCTAGAACGCAAAGTTTAGACCCCAAAGCCACGTACCATTTGAGACGTTGAGAGTTAATATAGCTTTAGGGAGCCGTAAAACAGGCACGAAACCAGGTGAGGTGTTCACCTTCATATTGCCGGCGGAATATTAAGACTTAAAGTACGTGCAAGACTCAATTCACCTTTTTATACATCTAGAGATTTTAGCAATTTATGCCCAATTCCCATGTTATTCGATTGTTACAACGGTTACGCAGAAAGACTGCATATGTCTGACTCCAGCCGAAAGAATTTGGACTACTCAAATCAAAAACCTGTTCCAATTAAGGCACAGCTGAAAGGTACAAAGAAATTACAGCGAACCTCAGAAGAATATTTTTTTCTTCTTTCTTGTGACTTTGAAGATGCGTTGTTTTAAGTTTCGTTCGCACTGTTGCGTCGACTACGTGACACTGCGTTGCGTTGTGCTGCACAGCACTTCCCAATCGGCTTGTACTAAGTGTTGCCATAGCAACAGCTTGACGCAAGCAGTCTTTACAAGGCGCAAATGGTTGCAGTCACACTCGGTCGCGAGCGCAACTGTGCGAGCGAGCCTTTACTCTTGAAGCTCATATCTAGTCGACATAAGTTACTATCACTTTTGAACTGCCCGATAATGATTACAAACGGTATGATGGCTACAGTACCACTAACATTTGCGAACAACTTTCTCAGTTCTTACATTCTTCTTTATTCTTTCTGCGTGATGTACTGTCCAGAGTATATACATTCATATTCACGGCGTACCAACGTATGAACTCCCAACATGATTATTTGCCTTCTAATTTTATGTGTCAGTAATACTGATCTTTGTGTGTCTTTGTCAAGTTATAATGTTCATTTTTATCTTGTAATCTGAGTGTGTTCCTTGTTTTTAAAGGATCGGTGCAACAATATTCAATTGGAATGTTTTTCACTTGACACGAGCTTACTGGCACACATGGGACACAAGGATACTCACACGCAACGCCACTGGCCAAGAAACTCCTTTGTTGCGGTGTAATTTCAAGGACAAAAGCGATCAGTTTCATTCAATCTCTCCTTTGCAAAATTTGATGACGTAACTCGGGGATCGCAGTACACCCAAGTGACGATATTTGAATGCGGTTCATAGATTGGACCCGAGCATTGCGTGGGCACTCGACTTGGGCTCGTGACAATTGCTAGCTCGAGAAGCATTCGGGTAGTGGCCCGTGTCCAATCGCTGCAACGACGACAATAGCCGAACCATAACAATGTCTGGAACTCAGCGCATGTCCTGCGCTTTGCCAACCCCAGCGCGTGGCTATGATCAACATTGGCGGCATATAATCGGCTCTAGATCACGTGGCCGCTTGTTCTGGCTGCGAGTTGAGGGGGTGAACGCTGCTCGTTTTTCTTTAATTTTTTGGGGGGGCTTCTATTGCGTGGGGTGAAAAACGAACGCGTGTTTCATAGGTCATTAACATTAGGGATCCGTTTCAAGCGGTATTTGCGCAAAGTACAAAAATTGTTGCATCGCTCCTTTAAGGTGCAACCCGACCGTGCATGACGTTTTGTACTTTGTTTGGCTGTTTAAAACGTTCCTTTTATGTATCCTTAAGTCATGAAGTTAATAGGGACCTTTAGCAAACCCTTGCCGTGTTTGGAGTACCGCACTGTCGGAGCCTTTGAAGCATGCTTTTAAGCGAGCGCCCCGCGGTCACGGTACCACCCTGGCGCGCGCTTAAAAGCATGCTCCAAAGGCTCCGGTAGTGCGGTACGCAGAGCACGGCAACGGTTTGCTAAAAGCCCCAATGTGAAATAAAAAAAAAACGTCTTATTAACAACACTTTATTGTCTAAATACTACGATTATCACTTCCTGTTCCTTCATTATTTAGCTCTTAACAGACCACAGTTTCTAATATAGAAAAAAAAACGTTTCTAGAGTTATAATGTACCATCGCCTACGATAATTTCCGTGAACGGTCGGTTGAATGTAATAAATCAAAGAAGCTAAGCAACAATTTTTACCAATACAGTATACCTTAAAATAAAAAAAGAATGTTTAAAATATTACAATTCCATCGTGTTAAAAAACGGAATCACGCCAACTAATCAAATTTATGAGACACTAAAGTACGGAGCATCTATCGATATTACATTTTCCAGAATTTCTATGTCGATATCTTACACGTGAAGAATGTTATTAGACCTCATATTTCGCCCATTTTGTTGCGGCAAGTTGCAGTTTCTTAATATAAAAAAAAAACAGACTGTGACACGCGTTCAAGAATAGCTTCATATGAATGTGACGTCATGTGCCGCTTGGAACGCCGCGTGAAAGTCTTAAAAAGCGCGAGTTGTTTGGGTGTGAGATGCCTGGATGCCCGCAGTGACCGAGCCAGGGATATCAGGACAACAAGCGCGAGGCTGCGGGTGTACCAGAGCAATGGTCACAGCTGCTTTTGTGCGCATTTTACTATGCGTCGGTGCACGTGCTTGACGCGATCCAATTGAAATATGGTCGCCATGAAAGAGATTCCGGCAGTTGGGATTCCGCAACGTATGCACAAACAATTATATGTCTTCATCAATTGCGAAAATCATTTTCGCAATTGAACTAGACTTGTCGGAATGGTTCGACAAAATTTGTTTTACAAAAACGCCGGTGGTTTTTAAGTGGCAATGATATTAAAACAAAACACAAAACATTAAAACGTTTCAGCGGCTCTGAGCCAACACGCTAGCGTATGAATCCCTATTTGACAGATTTGAATACCGAACGAGGTGCCCGTAACCTGTTGGAGGCCAATCTGAGATTTCGGTTGCACGTGAAAAGATCTACAAATAATCAAAATAAAACCGCGATATTTTTTTTTTTTTTTTTGGGGGGGGGGAGGCTCGGGCGTGTCAGATTATTTTCGTTTGTCTGTCTTGCAAAGCCTTAAGATCTGGATATTTGCTTCGCTTTAGCTTAGTTCAGAGCGCAGTCAACGCTAAGGGGCTCATAAAGCCACTGAAGCGGCTCCAAGAGCGCGAGGTCATGCAGTTCCTTCTCTTTCGTTGTCAAGTAAGAAATATAAAAAAAAGGCAAAACGAGAAAGATTAACGGCAGCGATAAAATTACGAACACCTTCCATTTGCCTGGCGAAGGCCAAAACCAGACTTGTACGTAATCCGTTACAAGTAACGAAATTACTTGTAATCCCTTACATTTATCGGTAATTTAGTAACGGAATAATTACATATTTTCTAGAGTAATTTTAAAGTAATTCCCTTACATTTTTGACGTAACGGATTCCTTGTAATCCGTTACATATTTTTGTCAGAACCAACCCCCCCCCCCCCCCATCCCCTTCTAAATAAAGTTTTTTTTTTTTTTTCATTTTTGTAGAGTCAAGCGGCAGTGGGCGCAAAGGGAGGCTTGGCACTTCAGTTCCGCAAAGCCTTTTTTTTTTTTTGCAACACCAAGCCCCTGAATTTGTTCTTTTTTAGACCCTAACAACCATGTCACAAAAATCTAAATAAACATTTCTAGAAAAAAAAAAAAAAGAAAAAGGGGGGGGGGGAAGGGGGCAAGATATTTCGTTCGTCAAGACGGGGAGAGGAGGACACCAAGTGATTGTGCGCCTCTTCGAGAAGCGCGAGGCGGTAAATGCACTGAAAAGAATTAACAATGTCCTTCTACGACTATTTTCATAATCTCACAACACGAGACAACGCTCCGTCTACCCTACCCTTTTTGTGAGTCAGCTTTTTGCGTTTTGCCCCAGCAGGGCCCATCTTATCTCAAGCAGATATTTTTACAAATAAAACATAAAGGTGGCTGACGTAGACTTGATATTCTGGGCTGGAGGAAAGACTGAAATTCATGAGTGGGGCCATAGCGCGGCTTACTTCTACCCTTTGCTGCCCGTGGCATCAGCGGACGTTTATCTGGAGAGCACCGGAGTAAACTGCAGTCGGTTCGTGCTCCGTGCGTTTTTGAACGGCACCAAGAAAGGTACACACGGCAAACGTGCGTTTACATTTCCTTGTTTTAACCGTCGTTCTAATTAATTGTTGTTATGAGTGTCATTCTTTTTTTTTTATTACTTATATTTATATACTGGAAAGTTTCTTTTATTCACCAACGTCTCAAGTGGGGCTCGAACTCTTCAGAACCAAAGGAAGAAGAATATCGAGCCAAACATTATTTATTATTCAATGATCACCTTACTGTTACAACTATGTTTTGCTATTGATGACTTCCACAGCTTCGCGATTTAGACAATGGAGAATTTTAGTAGATCGGTCCGATGACTCCGATCACAATATCCGATACTTCGCCGCCGTCTTTGCGTATGCATCATATCGTTATCGCGGGTATCGGAGGTATCAGAAGGATCTACTAAATCTCTCGAATAGCAGGCAACGGCTGCAACGATGAAGCTTTGCTCTACATTCGAGGTAAATAGTACTTCCCTTGCTTCGCTGAAAAAGCTCAAAGCAGAGCATGAAGCATTCGTGAGGAACAATATGGCACTCCCATCCAGTGCCTCAGCTCAAATGGTGTTCAGCGTAGCAGTCGACGTATTGAGTAAGAAATAACGCAAAATGTCTGACGAGACTTTTGAGGGCCAGCTGTTGCTCAAAATACTCAAGGTCATTAAATGGAACACGTTACAGCAACAAGAACTTGAATAACCCTCTTCCCTTTGTTTCTTACTTGAGGACATAAATGTTAAAAGTAACGCCACGAAAGTAACGGATTACTTTTTGGGGTAACGGTCAGTTACTTTTATGGGAGGGTAATTGTAATTGTAATAAATTACAATTTAGCCTCGAGTAATTGTAAATGTAATTCGTTACTATTTTTCAGTATCGTGTACAAGTCTGGCCAAAACGATGTTTCCCCTCCTATCGGAAGTTGCACAATTCGCGATGGCGACGACTATACGGAAATAAGCTGCAGTACTGGGAAATCCAAGGACGCGAGCACGTGGTCTTTGAAAGAGCTTAAAGGCCGGTTCACACATCTGCGTTGGTTGCATACGCATGCAACCGAAACGCTTGTAACGACAAAGCCACCGGGACAAGCGTTCGCCGGACACATCATGGCAAGCGATGCAAGGAGTAGCTTCATCGCTTCACCATAGCTTCACCATGAGTCACGGTTGTTGCGGTGTTTCGGTGGTTCCGGCTGTTTCGGTTGCATGCGAACGCAGCCGTTGCAAATGTCTGACCCAGACTTAATTTCACAGAGCGCACGACGGCTCTGCCCAGATCAACGCGCTCGCTCCCGTGCCTGTCGTGAACCCTGCGAGTCTTGCCCATGCTCACACCTCTCCCTCCATCTTTAGAATTTGACGCCACTTGCACTGGCTTGCACCCAATGGGGGTTATAAGCGTAGCAATGCGTCGTCCGCTCCCGTTACTGGTGAGAGTAGAATATCCCCCCAGAATGTCTTCAGATTTTGCAAAGCATCATTTTCTAATGCAAATTTAAGAAATGGTCAAATTTGGGGAACATACCTTGAAGTCGGGAGCTCTACTTTCCAGGGTAAGCGCAAAACAAAATGATTTAGGTACACAACAAGTACACGCTCAAAGGATGTGGTTCAAGTAAAGTACAAGCTTTTTAAACCTACTTGAAGGAGTACTTTAAGTACTATGTTTTAAACTACTTCTCACCACTTCTGTTTCTTTGAAGCCTTTCAAGAAAAGATAGTAGTACCTGTAAACAAACAAACAAACGCAAATATTTCTCGTGCAGTTGCGTGTGTTTTGTTTGAGTTCCTTTTTCTTTTCAGCGCCGCAGTTTCTGCAGCCTTGCCCTAAAATCGGTCATGTGCATCGAAAGGCTGAAAGACGCCAAGAATTGATAGGGAAGGGGCGGGGACTTGAGTTTCGGAATACGTGCCCAACTGCTGCAGCGGCCGAGATAGCGGGCACACACTCTGAAAGATGTATTTTTGTTTCTGCTGATGCAATTTTTTATTTATAGATTTATTTGCATTGCACCGCGCATTGTATTTTTTTGAGGATTGTATCACGCAGCTCTGGGGTGAAAAATAAAGCATATTTTTCTTCACTACTTTAAACCTAACGGTTAGATGTTGTGAATTTCGCAATCACAGGTAAGGTACGTGCCCTACTCTAGGTCACTAATATTGGTTCTTTTATTTTCCCTATATACATGACGTGCATAATCTTGCTCTCTTAACGTTTTCGTGATTTTTGTGTTCATATTTTTTTTTTTTTGCAATGTCGCTGTCCAGAAATGGATTCTTTGCGATCGCTGTTGTTGATATCGTGGTGCTGCACTCAAAAATGTTTTCGAGCAAGAAAGTAAAAACAAATAATTATAAAAAAAATTAATCGAGTAGAACTATTTGCACCGAAATTAACCCCATACCACTCGCAGGTTTCACTTGTTTCAAGGTTCGGTAAGTTTAATTATTAAAAATCATCATATAATTTGACATTTCGAGCAATGAGCAAGGTCAGATTCCGTATACAGTCCAACATTGTTGAAATACGTCCTCATTTGCTTTTTCGGCGCTTTTAGATCGTGACGCAAATATAGCACGAAGTTGGTGCGGCCAAATCGGGACAAGCTTGGAGCTGTTACTCACTCCTGGCTTTTCCTTACTCCGTTCAAAAACTGAGATCTTACTTTCTTTTATTCGCGAAGGTAAGAACGTCGTTATGCCTGAAAAAAATTGCGGTGAGTGCATGCTTATACTGACTAGAACTTTATCTGCCTCAACGGGTGACAAATCTCCCGGCTGTAGATGATAAATTTAGGCAGTCCAGAACAACCACTACCCTGGGGTCTTTAAGGTGCATCACACAGCAGTGATACACGACCGCACGCCGGTACGATGCTCATCCAGATCGAAACGGGCAGAGGTGGGGATTGAGCCCAGGTTGCTGGGTTCTGCAGGGCGAGCTTTCGCTGCACGTGCTCCGAACCGGTGCTCACTAGCCCTTTTCGGTCACCGATCCCCCGACGTGGTTATGCTTGATCACGGTTATAGGTGACGTGTTAGGGCACTTGGGACTGCTAACAATCGAGGAAGTTAAAACCTCTTGGGACAGGACGAGAGGACACACTTGCACCCTCTATTTGGTTACCGTAAAAAGCTTGTGATTATCTTAAATTTCCAACTTTCTTCGCGCCTCATCCTTTCTTTATTACCTCGAAAGTCTTTTGACACTGTTATAAGTGGTAATTTCTCATTAATGGTACGTACATTTGACCTCGCGAATACTGCCCAAACATTCGCTCTAGGGCAATGCAGTTACAGGGTGACCACACTGACGGCGCCAGCGTGCCGTTATGTCCTCTAGTCATGAGAGATCCAAGAACTCGACCGTACGCAAACGCAAGTGTGTGAACCGGACTTTAGAAAGAAGGCGCTCAGTTTCCACGCGTTACGTGCAAGTCTTCAGCCCACCCTTTCACCTTCGCGGATTCACTCGGCTCCCAAAAGTGGCCGCCCTTTTGAAGAACGTCGGTTTGGGGGAAGAAGGGATGGCGAGATAAATGCGGAGCGGCAGCGGCACAAGCGGAAAGCAAAGTGCTGTTCCATCACTCAAAGAGGCTTCCCCTCCCAATTACGGTATGGGCTACTCCTAGCTCCGACGAGACGTTTGGAGCACGGACCACTCAGACACGTGAGTAATCGGACACGGCAAGTCCAAAGGAAAACATGCTGCCCCTCCGCCAAAGGCTGCGAGCAATCGAGCACAGACGGGCCACACAGGCACGATCGTGTCTCTCTTTCCCCGTACTCCCTTGATCGTGACAGACGGCAAGGCTGAGGAGAAGACGGAAAGGAAAAAGTGTCGGCGCGAGTTTTTCGTTGGAACTCCGAAGCGTATCGACATCGATCCCGCCATGGCCCGTCGCTCGAATACTCTTTGAGTGGCGAAGTCGGGTGTATATACCTAAACAACGGCAACAGTAGCGGGGAAGTTGGGCTGCAGATCGTAGATCAGAAAGTCCAGCCTTTTTGTTTGTTTTGTTTTCATGTACTTTTAGCTTGACGCCGAACACTCTCTTTCTTTCAACTCTACCGTGTCAAGATGGTTCTATATTAGATCGTAATTTATACTTCACGCTTTGTTTTCACGTTGACAGTGTGTGTCCGTGTTACTTGACGGAGACGGAACTGGCGTCTTCTCTCGAAGCGGGTTTCTTTGGGGGGGGGGGGGGGGGGGGGGGGGGGGGGAAGGGGGGGCTCTCACTTTGATATCGGGTCTAACTTTGACATTGTTTTGGATTTATACTGTTTGGTGGGAACAGCGCAAAAAGACGTAGGACGAGGTCGACGAAACACACAGACAGGGCGCTGACTTACAACTGAAATTTGATTGCTCTGCAACAAGAGAAATAAACACAGTAAGGAGGAAGGGGAGAGAACAAACAAATCAAACCAATAACATACGGCATCACCCACGCCCACGCAGCGTCACACTAACCTGCCACACTTTCTTACAAAATCTACCTCGTCATTTGCAAGGGCAACAGAAGGAGCGCTCACACACGTGTCAGCTCCGATAGACGCTATAAAATACGCTTCGTCTATCTCCCTCACAGTCTTGTTTTTGTGACGAGACAAAATTTTTATATCATGAAATGACGGCGTGCAGCCACACCTATCACAATGGACCGCTAGATTCCCTGAGGGCGATGAACGTAAAGAAAGCGAATGCTCCATTGCCCTTACGTTTACACAACGCCCAGTCTGACCAATATACACCCTGCTCTAGGACAGGGGGATCTGGTACACGACCCCGCTTGCACATGCGACAAACGGAGTGCGATGTTTGACGTCGCACTGAAGGGAAGGGCCTCCCTCCCTACTCACAGCAGCACAAAGGTGTGACAGCTTAGATGGCGCCGAGAAGACGACAAACACCTCAAACCTACCGGCAACGCGCTTAATTCGGTGGGACAAGGCATGGATATACGGGAGTACGACAGGTCTGGTGGATGGCCTTTGCTTTTTCCTAGGACTAGTGTGCCCCCTAAACATCCTAACAAGGGACTCGGCAACACTCACCACAACCGCCGAAGGGAAGCCCGCAGAAGCAAGTCTTTCAACCTGTGTCACAAAACTTGACCCGCACCTATGGTGACAGGATTTTAACAAAGACGCCCTGAGGCACGACCCTGCAATGGCCCTTTTCACCAATTTTGAGTGCGCCGAGTCATAGGGAAGCAATCCCTTCTTCGATCTGGGATCATAGGCCCAGCGCACGTGTGACATCTCAAGGCGGAGATTAATGTCCAAAAATTGCAAAGCCCCCCCTGTCGGGACCTCGAGCTTAAAACTTAGGCCCTGGGAACATTCAATAAAAATGTCCACAATCTCTTTAACCACTTGAACACTGTCGCTGTCAAGGCTGGGTCTAAGGACAATGAGATAATCATCTACATATCTTAGCACTTTCAAAATGCGTCCGTCCAGTCTGCCAGCAATGCCTCTATCACACCTCGCCAGATAGATATCACTAAGCACCGGTGCTACGCTAGACCCTATGCAAATGCCACTCTTTTGCAAAAAGGTTTCACCCTCGCAGGCAACGTAGGTTCACTGGAGGTAGAAATGCAGCAACTCTAGAAACAAATCACTCGATACCCCTGAAGAGCTACTGAAGGCCACGGCCCCATTGGTTTGGATACATTCCTCCACGGCCGTCATGATTTTGGATTTACCTCGAGTTAATAATAAGCACTAAGTGACAACGGACTCAAGTTGACCCATACATGACATACACACCGGTATTTACTGATTTGTTAAGTTTCCCATTATTGTTAGGTAACATATGTGTAAAGTGCAGCATTTGTGAAATGTCATTGGATGTTTCGTCACTAGTTATCGTTATTATCAGGTTTTATGTCCATGCCGTTCAGTCCCGATGTCTTTATCGAGTGTTTATACTGTTTTCGCAAGAAATGCTCCCGCTGTCCGATCAAATTTGTTGTCATCATTTTCCGAATTTGTGAGAATTTTCTGGTTTTGCCAAAAAACAAACACATGTATATTAATATATTCACCTTATCCAGCAAACTTCATAGAATGCAATCTTCAGAGAGCCTTCTATACCATTGTAGTTTCGTCATTGCTGTACCAAAACGAACCCAAAGTATTTTTAATTAGCAAAGACGCATCCGAGCGCGTTTGCGTAAACCAGAAAAAGTTTTCTTTTTTGTTGAACTCCTGGGAGTCAGACCTGCAGTCGAGCATCACCCCTGAACGGGGTAATAAATAAAAAGTGCTCATGGAAGCAGGATTCAGAATTTGGGTCGAAAGGAAGATCGGAGGCGTGCCAAAGTGTTGAGAGACGTCGGCGCGTGGCTCAAAATAGAAGATTAATAGGCGGAAGAGTTGAAAGAGCCGCGTTCTATTCACCACGCATCATCTCCAACCACTTTGGACGACTCAAAAATATTTAATCGGTGAAACGTCCACTGACTAAATCTCGCTCGTTTTTTACTATATTTTAGTTTGAGATAAACAGGACGGGGTGTCGAGTGCAAACTATTTTTTGTTGTGGTTGTTGCCAAGAAGTCAGCCAAAATCTTGAAAGGTTATCCTCAATTCAAGAATTACCTTTTCCATTACTTTTTTTTTTCTTTTTTGCTTTGGAATTTCTGTGGGCGTCCAGCTGCATGACCACTCTCTGCAGCCGAGCCCCATATCTCGATATTATTTTCCACTACTGGAGCAATTTGTGGGGTTCAATCGTTCGGCAGTATATAACAAAAGAAAACATTAATACGAAACCCAAAGTTTCTGAAATTTGACAAGGTGTATCTGAATCGCATTGAAATATTACAGAGTTTTAGGCAACGGGTTTCTGAACTCCCATACGATCAATCCGCAGCCTAGTGACTGCCGCCAATCCGCCTTAGGCTCGATCACAGGTAGAAGATGAAGAGGCTGCACGTACGAGTGAAATGAAATTCGACCGTGTACTTGGGAAGTTCACGTTAAAAGAAACCTAAAGAACAACCTCGGAGACTAAAGTTTTTTGAACGTGCGTTACATTTTAATTCGGCGTTGAAAAATGTGGGCACCAAACCCTCTTGGGTTTATATTCTATGTAACTTAATCATATTTTTTGCTGTTTTATGACGCAATATACTAATTTTATCACCCCTGCGACCTCAGTCCTAGAACAAAATTTCGAACCATCACTCTCCTCTGTTACTACCTGGGGCTATGGCCACTATGCCTGGCAAAACAGAGAAATTCCTGACTTGCCCTTTGCTAACGATGCTGTGCAACGCCTTTACCAGGAAGCCGATAATAGGACAACTGCGTTTAAGTCGCGCTGTTGTACCGTGCAATTGTCAAGAAACGCAGGTCAAGACAGAAAAAAAAGATCCAGAAGACGATTCTAATTTCAACATTTTAAGCTGGAAAACAAGTACGTAAAAGGTGTTTATCAATTCGCACAAAAGCGCTAATTGTATCATTCATTTATTTTCTGCTTTAGTTCACGTTCATGGCTTGAATTTGCGTCAGCGGTTTGGAATTATCTAAGACGTACACAGTCTCTAAGAATTAAATTGGTACAAAAATATGCGCATTTTATACGACAGACACTTCCAGCGTCGTTTTTATTATGATTATAAATTTCTTCTTCATACTGTTTTGCTTAGGTCTTTGCCAAATAGAAAATTCAAGTCCATTAAATTTCTTTCACTGTTTTCTAGTTTATTAAACCGATCAGGAAATTAAACACGTGCTTTTCTCCCGTGGAGAATACATTTAAAAGACCGCACTGAAAGCTTTCTTGAAGATAGAGAAAGATCCCCAGCTGGACTTGAAACTTATGTTCCGACCTTGAATATCTGCCGCAGAGGCTTACAGAGCTACGCTCTAAATTTGAACTCTGTTACCAAGTAAGATGTCGTTTAAAACAATTTCCTCCTTAAACGCAAGAGAAACTGCTGCCTTCATAAATCACAGCGACAAGCGCCCTTTTTGAACTTATGCCCGCATCTCAATAAGGAAGCTGTCCCATCAAATGTAAAAAGAATAGCAGCCCACTTAAATTTTTGATGAAGATCGTCTCTTAAGCAAGACTTTCTTAATTTTATCACTCCTTATAAGAGCGACTTTCTTCTTCATGTGTTTCTATCCTAAAAAAAAAAGACTGCGTCCGTATTAAAAAAAAAAAAAATCATGGACGCGCGTGGTTGTTCCTCCTAAAGGGTAGCACAGCAGATAGTAGAACAAGCGTTTATCAGACAAGATCTATAGAAGTAAAGTGGCACCTATGACGAGCTAAATATATGGGAAAGATTACATTATGATGCCAAAAGAATAATTTAATTAACTTAATGATTCACAACGCCATAATTCATGAAGAGCACCCTAAACAATATAAAATCAACATGTTCAACACTTGACTGAAATTTACGAGCGTTCCCTGAAATTAAAGACAAGTACGACGCCAGCGGTAATGCGATATGGTCGCCAGCTCTTTCCGTTTGAAGCCTCGGTGGAAACAACGTCCGCATGTCTGTCCTTCGTTTCACGTACCTTGCGACCTAGATATCATCATCGGGTAGTTCAGCTTCCCCGAGACATAACATTAAGCACCATATCAGTCTGGAACTTAACTAGGGTGAGACCGACTCAGCTTACGTTTTTTTAATGGCCCTTTAAAACAAGAATATTGAGTGGCGACATCACAGCGTAGGTATGCTTTCACGCTTCAATCCGCCCACCGACACCACAAAAATAATCGATTATATTAATATATTCTTTATATTTACACGAATACGAAGTAATATAGTACTTTATATTTATATTAACTATTTTTGTATTAAAGCACAAAAACTTATTTTTTTTATTACGTGACTCCAGAGGATGCCAACAGTCAGCAGAGTATTGGGGGGTGACTGATTCTTCTTCCCCTCCAAAATGTCCAAGTTAGCATTTTGATTCGTTTACATGCATAATGTGTGTGAAGCGGATATTTGTAAATGCTATTAAAACAAAGGGTGAAAACCGACGGACTTAAGCTCAAACACATTTACAAACTGTCAATAGCACGCCGCTTCAGAAAAGCCACAATATTGCTGCAAGCAAACGCTAAAGAACAGTGGGCTCAAGATAGTCAAAAGCTCGCGAGCCTCGTCGTAGGGTAAAAGGAGGCGCAAAAACGAGTGGAAACGACACAAAGCATTCTTATTCCATTTGAACGACCAGACAAGTACACACAGTGGCAGAACCTCCCAGTTCTCATCGCGGCCATGTAAATCAACTAATTACCTACCTCGGGCTTGGTGGTTCGTTTTCGCACAGCACAGGCCAGGAGAGCTGGCTGCTGTCCACATGTATCTTGGGCTTGACTGCCAGAGGGGGATACACACACTTGCGAATGTTTTGCGACCGAGTTCTTTTAAACTTCGTAGGATATCTTACGACGAGAGCAGAGCCTTTTGTAGAAAGAGTTTGGTCAATGGGAGTAGCCCGCGGGAGCCGAGGCGCAAAGGCTAAAGCGGTGGCGCCGCCAGCGCCGCATAATCCCCCTGTGATAATACTGCCAAATAACATTCGAGATGACCTTGAAGATCCTCACGTATATTTGTACTTCGCAATATCATCTCGGGTTTACCGCGTCACATGTATTCTTGGTTTCTGGATGAGGCTGAAATTACAAGAATCGATAATTGTAAGAGATTGATAGAAACAGGGTGTTTGAAGATGCTGACAGAGCTGTTTATAGAAAGAGTTTGGACATTTACTGGGAAATATCGGAGCCAAATCAGAAGGCGTCATTGGCCGAAAGCGGGCTGGGCGTGTTCCAGGGCGTCTTCACAAATTCGAATCTGGCCAGCCAGAAGCCGCGAAAAATACTCTGGCAGTGGTTGCGAGGAACAAAATTAATAAGTTCATTGGAGTTACTCTTGACGGTTCAAAATATCGTGCACGTGACGTTTTGATCACAGTCAAGCAAATCATTGTTAAAGACATTCAAAGATAAAGAAGATATTAAAAACCGCGCGCGGATTCCGGCGCCTGGCGCACGGAATCCGAGCGCCAGGCGATGAGCGCCGGTAATCTGCCGTCCGAGCTGTCAGACTCCGTCCGAGCGGCCAGACTCCGTCCGAGCAAAACAGAATCCGAGCGGCACATTCGTTTCTTACATGCTTTTGCACAATCATAGTCGAAACATCACGTTCACAATATTTTCAACCATGAAGAGTAACTACATTTAACTCTTACGCACTTATTAAAACTGGTTTTCGCTACCACCGATAGGGTATTATTTTCGGCATCTGGTTAGCCAAGAGGGCATGTCCTGCCCTCTTACTGCGTCTGGTGCACGCCCTTGCTCTGCTCGATCCTCGCATTGACGGAACTCTATATACGGCTGTGGGTGCTGAGTGCGTTTATTGAGCCAGAAAAGGTGACATTGACGACAACTGGTTCCTGAAACATGGGGCGAATTTGCGAACGTGGGGTGCGCGTTCGGCGTTGGGGTCGAAATTCCCACGCAGCCGTGTCCACGGTTTTCACCGTCCACTCCAAGGACGTTGAAATAGGGCAGGACCCGGCGTGACGTTATGCCCAGCGACGTCGGAAAAAGGAGCTCAATTCCAGACTTCCTTGCGCAACAAGAAGAGTGGTTGTTTCGGCTTGTTGGTTTGCCATCTTATGCAATCTTGTGCGCAGCAAGGACGAGGACAAAAAGGAGAACAGGACACAACGAGGCAGAACTCTCAGCTGATTTTTTTTTTTATGCGTATTCCGGTATTTGTAGTCTGAACCATCGTCACAAAACAAAAAACGACAACAAACAAAACGACAAAGGAAAGGAAACAACCATCCTAGATCATGATCGAGAAAAACACAATCTCGTTCTCAGGAATGCCATTTTGTTCTCCGATAACGCAATCGAAAATGCAAAATGCATATAAAATGCAAGTAAACGTTAACACTCGAAATAGTAGAAGCCGAACACATCGATTATTTAGGGGACATGTGTGTTGCTATGACTTCGATTGCGTTATCGGAGAAAGAACTGGTTCGACGTTGTTAAACGTCCCAGGGACCAGCTTACTCGTGAAAGTCTGGAGGCTGTTGAGATAGCGAGGTTGGGCGCTGCATGTTTAAGTAGTCCTTCTGTAGCCCTATCAGGCAAAAATATTAATTTTCTAGTTCCTTAACCTGCTTGTTTTTTTAACACGTGCGCTGAACGGCTGTGTCATGGGGCCTTTTTATTGGCGATGTATTACGTGGGCTGAATTCCTCCTTTAGTTTATTTTATTCCTCCTTGTTCGTTGCAGCGCATGTATATATTGGAAATTTGCGATCAATAAACTCTGGTGTAAGTAGACTTGTACACGTTACTGAAAAAAGTAACTGATTACAACTACAATTACCTCTCTGTAAAAAGTAACCGATTACAATTACAATTACAGCCTCGAAAAAGTAATCGAAAAATTACTCTAAAGTAATCAATTACTTCCCGCGTTACTCTTCAGTCAACTTTTTTTATTACGGTAGCATAATCCTTGGTATCTCGCGCTCAGTTGTTCCGGAAAAAAAAGAAAGAAAAAAAAGCTTTGACCGTTTTTGCTTAGAGCTGAGTGAGGGACGCCAACACACCCATCTCGCTCATGAAAAAAAAAGAAAAAAAAAAGAAAGAGCGCTGTTTAAATACGTTATTTACAAGATATCATTTTTCATACCTAAACGTAATCTCCGGTGTACCAAAGAAAAATGTACCCATGAAACGGAGCATAGTTAAGTGACCTACTAATCCTCGAGGTCCAGCGCCTAGTGGCTTCGAAAAAAAAAAAAAAAAAATTGCGTTGCCCAGAGCGGAGTGGCTCCAGCACCATCTAACCCCTTCCCCATTAAAAAAAAAATTAGAAAAATCTTATTGGGGAATGTTTTAATCGATTAGAGCAAAAAAGTAATTCAATTACAAGGATCGTTACTCCTTAAAGGAAGTCATTGAAGTGTTACCAAATTAAAGTAAAATGTAATCGATTACAAGTAATCTATTGCTCGTAACGCGTTACCTCCAAGTCTGGGTGTAAGTCAGCGCTGCGTCCGTGTTACTTCCTCGTCTGGTCCTTCGTCTTTCGCACTGTTTTTAATCCCGAAGTGCGTCTCAGTCGCCTAGTCACGCCTACTTCCTTTGCACTTATCTATGGAAATGCGGGCGCCGCCTCTTGTCCAGTATAACCTCATTAGTCCAGTCAGTCGTGGCCTCGACAGCGACTACAATCAAAAGAAAGATTCAGTGCATTCCGAATGTCGCCGTGACGACAACGTCACTTGCGTTCCCTTCCAGTAACGAAGGGTCGCAAACTTCAACTCGAGCGTATTGAAATGAAACATTTGAAATCATCTTTATCTAGAAATTCTGATTGTGAGATGTGAGATGTAACTTTAGCTCACTCTCTCCGCTAGGGAATATTCGTGGCGGGTGGTTGATTACAATAGCAGTCAATCAAGGCGCCCAAGGTCTTTGAAACAATTTCGGTCAATGGCGTGCCCGTATTTTCGCCCTATTCTTACCAATTGATCACCGAACACTCTACATATACGGCACTGGTCGAGCGCTGGTCGAGCGAACACACTGGCGCCACCTGTCGCCGTTTCCGGCGTTTCCGTGTGTTCTCTCTCTGTCGCGCATCATTTCTTATTGGCTCGAAAAACTTTGACAACCTTATAAACCTTTACAAACGACAATTTCTCATAGGCTGTACGTATATTTGATCTCTAAAATTCTGCAAAATATTCGCTCAGTGAAATGCAGTTCCCGGGTCGCCTCATAGATGGTGCCAGTGTGCCAGTGTGTTGGCCACAAGAACTAGAACGCGCGAAAACACAAGGGTGTAAACGGGCCTTTAGACGTTACAATCTGGAGTCAGTAACTTCTAGGACGGAAGGGAAATCAAGGTACTACCACATCTTTACTCCGGGAAGTGTTGTGCGAAATACATAGAGTCAACCAATTTGAAAAAAAAAAATAAAAAATAACATGGGATTCAATTCTATCAGAAGTATTCTAGTGCGCACTTTAGCTGTCTCAGTAAGGTATGTACATGAGTGATTGCACAGCTTCGTTGAATTGGGACTCTTTTCGGCACACTTGTACAGGATTCGCGTCGGCTCGATGCCGGACTATGTTGCTGCATGGAGGTTGAAGTCGCTTTGCTCGGCTTCTCCGTACAAAAGCTTATGGGGACATTTGTTGACACTGCTCAACAATCAAGATGGACAACCGCTTTGTTTTCTTCTGCCTTTCAAAAAAATTCAGACATATCCCTGTGATATGTGTCATTACACCCCTAAAACGAAAACCGTCTTTCTAGTTCGGCTTTCTTCAGGAAGAGCTGTCCCCCTGACATACCCCATTTCCCTCGCATAAAAAAGGGTGATAGGAATTTGTAAAACGACTCAATGTTAATGTACGGAAAAGCCTTCTTACTTTTTTTTTTCAAATATGCACAGCCATAACGATCAGCTTAGGGCAGTGCAACGCTCTGCAAGGTTGAGAGGACACTTGTCAATTAATAAATCCTCTGCGTGCATGCGTGCGTGCGTGCGTGCGTGCGTGCCTGCGTGCGTGCGTGCGTGCGTGCGTGCGTGCGTGCGAGTGTGTAATTGTGTTTATTTATGTTTTTTTTTTTTTTTAATTTTATTTCTTTGTAACACTATCTCTATCTCTTTTGCTCTCATTACTGCCTTCGCCTTAACCAAGTGTCTCCAAACGTTGTGACCACGAAGCCGGATTAGGCATCTCCCACAGTCTCGATGGCCGGGAGGAAAAATAGTAATTATAACTGAGGAAAAACGAAATGAATAAACCTAGCTAAGAATCTAAACACACACAAAAAAATGTTAGATCAAGTATTGGAAAAAAAAACTAGAGTGGATGACTTCATATATTTCAAATGGAAATTTAGCTTTAGCTAATTATGACGCCACACAACAATTGTGACCGCTAAAACTCGCGAGGCATAAATTTAATCGAATGGAAACTTCGGCAGACTCGCGCGATGCAAAAGACTACTGGGAATGATAAAACTAATGCTGACACATTGTGCACAAGAACGCCAAATACTGTTTACATAGAAACAAAATTGAAACATGAAGCCGGGGATTAAGAATGGTGTTGTTGATCCTGACAATTTTCAGTAATGGCGAGAGAACCCCGTTAAGATGCAGACTTTTTTGTTATTTCTGGTATTTTCTTTTTGCGGATTCGGAGCGCGCCGCGTCGCCGTTTTTTTCAAGCGCGGATGTTTTTTTTTTTTTGTTTTTTTTTGCCGGTTACATTGGTTATGCTGGAAGCGAGACGCGGGCCGGGCTTGTTTGGGAGGACCTCGGCGAACCGCGGGTCGCGGGTCGGTCGGAAGACATCCGCCAGCCGGATTTGACACGTGGGTCAGTGTTTGGAGACCCCTGTTCTATTAGCGCCGAGATGCTTCGGTGGCGCCCTCTTATGGTTTCTATCCGTGACGTCCCGACTGGGATTTGCCTCGCCGTGACGTCACCAGTTGTTATCCTGGCTACTTACCATCAGGTGCGACGACGAGTTCGGTGGTGTTTTAGAGCGCAGCTCTTAGGGGCCCGTTCCCGGCTTGAGCGGCGTCGCCGTCGCCGTCGCCGTCGGCGTAACCAAGGTCATCCCAAGGTCACGTGACCCCCAAGGTCACGTGACCCCTGCAGGTCACGTGACCCCTCTCAAGGTCATCTCAAGGTCACGTGACCCCACGTGACCCCCAAGGTCACGTGACCCCTCGAGGTCACGTGACCCCTCCCAAGGTCATCTCAAGGTCACGTGACCCCAAGACCCCACGTGACCCTTTGAAGGTCACGTGACCCCCAAGTCACGTGACCCCTCTGAGGTCACGTGACCCCCGAGGTCACGTGGTCTCCCCCCAAGGTCACGTGACCCCCAAGGTCACGTGACCCCTCCCAAGGTCATCTCAAGGTCACGTGACCCCAAGGTGACCCCCGCGTGACCCCCAGGTCACGTGACCCCTCTGAGGTCACGTGACCCCCCCGAAGTCACGTGACCCCCCCCTCCCCGAAGTCACGTGACACCCCCCCCCCCCCCCCCCGAGGTCACGTGACCGCCCCCCCGAAGCATATTAAAGAATGAGGGGAGGAGGAGGGGTCTACCCTCCCCTCAGTACCCTTCACTCCTCCTCCTCAAGAGCTGCGCTCCAATTCGGCGTTACAGGGATTTGTAAACGGCTCACTTTTTTTAAAAGCACAGTGGAAGCTAGGAGCCATCGCAATCCGAAACTAACACCGTCAAAGTTGACATTCTGACAATGCTCATATGCCCATGGTTTTGCCAATCGTGGAAAGCTGACCGCAGCGACGCTTTTGGTCGCGCACATCGCTAATACTATCCACTGATCCATTTTCTATATCTATTTGTCTCTTTTCACAGCGTAGCAAGCCGATGCAAATCCCTGAGTCGCGGTTAGGTATTGACCTTGTTGGTACACATATATACTTGTAAGTAGATCAGCTTGAACTGTAAAACAATAAGTGAACACGGAGGAAAAAAGGACAGGAGAGGACAAACAGCTGATTGCCAACGACTGACAGCTTAATACCAACTAAAACATCCTTTGCAGTCATCTGTCTGTCCAGCGCTGCCCTTTCTTTTTTCGTGTCCGAGTACAGTTCTATCAGTGAAACCCGGTTAGAACAATCCCACGTACAGCAAATTATTGTCAATATCAGATTCACGGAAAATTTAAATAAATATGCATGTAAAGAGTACTTTTTATAAAGAACAACATATTGGGTATATCGAACTTTTTCCCACGGGGAAGCATTCCAAAAACGCGCAAACAATCATCTTCTAGCCTGTCCCTCCCCGCCCCCCCCCCCCCCCCCAAAAAAAAAAGGAAAGAAAGAAAATTTTAAAAGCTCAAGCCGTGAACAAAATTGAGTGAAGAGATGCAATTCAGAAGGGGAGAAAGCTAAAAAAACGACCGTATGTCCATGTGGTGAATGATTTAGATTGGGGCGAAGCTCTAAAGGCGCTGATCGTGCTGATTTTCATCCAAGTCAGAAAGAGAATGTGTGGTATGGAACGTGGTTATATGCGCATTTGAGCATTTGACCGCAGCGCCCTCTCGTCTATAATCGTTGAGCCAATGCATGTAAAGTTTAACGCGATTATATACGTATTTGACCGCAGCGCCCTCTCCTGTATAGACGTTGAGCAGCTAAATGCAACATTTCATCCATGACATCCCCAGCTCTTGAGTTACTACCACATCTCAGAGCCCCTTACTCGTCCCGAAATCATGGCCGAGTGGTTAAGGCGATGGACTAGAAATATATTGGGGTCTCCCCGCACAGGTTCGAATCCTGTCAACTGCGGAAACATTTCTTTTTTTTAGGAAGACAGATAGGATGGCAATCGACGTGAGCACGGACGCCCGATGGACAAGACTAGACCCTAAGGAGCTTCGCCCCTAAAAAAACTCTGCACGCACGCACGCACAAAAAAAGAACTTTTCATCCCAAAGCGGTTGCCCACGAAGAGAAGAGGTTCAAAGCGAAGCTACGCTAAAAAAAGAAAAAAAAAATTATGCATGCATGAAAAAAAGAAAAAAAACTTTCCAGCGCTTCGTGACAAGGTGGAAACAAAGAGATGAGAAAGAAGGAGGAGCTCTTCGTCTTACAACGAACGCATCGTGAAAGTTCGTTGTAAATAATTTTTGCTGTATATATTTTTGCTATATCGAACTGATCGAAGCGTTTCATAGTGTTCGTTATAAACGGGTTTGACTGCAGTTCGAGCCGTTTGATTTACAAAGCCCGGTTGGCCTTGCTGTTTTCTTATAGTTGTTTACCATCCCTCCGTCCGCCAACTCTGATATCACTCTCTCTCTCTCTATTTTAGTCACGGAGCTTGTGAAGCGGACTCAAAAGTAAACTAGAATTAAAGTGTAGGTCAATTAAGGGAACGTTAAAAGGTTTCTGAAACCCTAATGTTCAAGATATAAATGGGTGTTTTTCAAGCCAACTCAGGCATGGTTTTACGAAGGAATTTTTAATTTTGATAAACAAAATATATATTTATATATTTTGGCGTCATTCTAGAAATAAAAAAGAGGGAAAACGGCAAGCTTGGCGGATTGTGTTTATCAAGTTATTTTCAATTGAGGTGCCCGAGGCGCAAACTGGCGTTTCTTCAACCTGGCGGAGATCGCATGTTTTACCACTCGCTCTTTGGTCAAGTATCAAACTACTACACAAGGACTTTTTGGTAACAATTTCAAAGAAGTGTTTCTTGTGCTTATTGAACTGAATTTCTTTTTATACTTTGGGTTATAAAATAATCGAACTGTGTTTGCTTGGTCATGCCTCGCAAAGTTTGGCCATTTTTACGTGTTACATATTTAAGATTTTCAATGAGCTTTATATCGTCAGAAAAAACGCCAGCGTGGTTCTTTGAATTCGCTATAAATGCAGTAGTATAGGTAAGTATAAACCTTTGCTACATACATCAGAAATAACCAATGTATTAAAACATTTGCCAATTTGGGATCGCTCTTTCAGAAAAACGCCACTTTTAATTTCCTTAGTTTTTTTATTAGTTGTTAAGAATAATGGTGGTTTTATATAAAATATAAATAGAGGGTGTAGTATATTAATTGTTTGTATACCCTCAATTGAAGCTTTAATTTCGTAAGATGTGTGTTGTCAAAGCGCCTTCACATGGGTGCTATTATGGCCAATACTGTGGAATGGGTATGATTAATGACCTACTATTAATACTTTCCTTTACATGTATCCTACAGATAAAAAAGTATATGATGCGGAGTGAAAAATTCGCTATAAGGTGGCTCGCGCTACATCTATACTTCCTGCATAGTCCGTGGCGCAATTCTTTCGATGAAGATACCGCTTCCCCACAGCCCTTCATTTCCAGCTCTGACGTCTTTCACATTGTATAAGTTAGACAACCACCTAACCGGACATGCCCTCAAACTGCGCCGGTCTGCCGTCAGTGTATCCTGCGGGGTGCAAGAGCATCGAAGGGTTATTTATATCTTTGGGAGCAGTGGCAAACACAGATTGTCGCAAGACCAGGCCCTTGGAGGTCAGCTCTGACGTCGGCAGTTTTTCTTTCTTCTGCCTCCTCCTCCTCCTCCTCCCCCTCCCGTGCACTCTATCTGACATGTTCTAGGGAAAAGGGAATAGTGTTAACCTATTCGGTTTCCGTCTGGCTGAAGCAATCTTGGAGGGCTGGTGGCGACATCTTTGTTTTAAGCTTGGTGTACTTGAAAAATGCTCTCTCTTGTTTCCAGAAAGCCAGGAGCGCTCGTTTGAGCTATGGCTTGCAAGTTCAGTGCAGACCGGCAAGCGTGCGCCGATTATTTAAAAAGGCATAAGATAATAATTTATTACAATCGCCATTTACGTAAATTTTCAGAGCTCGGCCTCAGTTTCCTTAAGCAAGTAATACGGGCCGAGCGCGCCGAGAACGTAAACCCATGTGACGTCATGTGCAAGAACTGCTGCACAATACTCTGCAGTCAGATCAGATAGGGCAGAAAGCATCGTCGAGCTCCCATCGTCACCATCCCTCACACATTCACATCATTCATTGGCGAATAAATCCTGGTTTAAGGGGTGGCGGAAACACTCAAATTAAGTGTGACACCGCTGAAACTCTTAGAGTAAGCCCGCGCAGACGGGCTGGCTATGCTAAATGGAAAAAAATCCGGAGTGACCAAGGAGTTCCGAAAGAAATTTGGTCATAAGCTGAGCCATGTGTACGGAGCACCTGTAGATCTGGACAATGAAGAGTCATGTGCCTCATGCACAGACTGGGTCAGCAGTTTTCGTGTCGACTATCTCAAAAGCACGTTGCAAATGGAACGCTACCGCCTGCTAATTTTTTTCCCTCCAATCTCTAAAAGCAAGATATTTTGAAAGCAATCCCTGGCGCCAGAAAGCACGCTGTAGACATGTACAAACAGCTTAGAAGGGAAATGGGGATGTGAGCGACGGCTGACCTCATACGAAGGACAACCTATTTGAAGAAAAAGTATGCGGCTCCTTCTTCTGCCCGTTACACATCAGACGCTAAAGAATGCTCCAGAAAAAGTCAGAATAAAAAAGATGCGGTGCGACGTTTCGTTGATGAGCCGCTACGTCGCGAATCGGCTCATGACAAGTTCGGTTAGAGTAGCCTGCAAAAAAATTTGAGGCGGCTTTCCCGAACCAAAAGTAGGCCTAACGTAATTTTACTCTCTTCGACCTAAGTGGGTTAAGAAACGTCCAGTTCACGATGAATGTGTGTGCGTGGATTGTGCCAACTTCTCACTTGGCCTCATATCTTTGTCAAATGCCACAGGGAAGACCACGGCATTTGTAGATATTCAGGATTTTTTTCTTCGTGACGATCCTTCAAAAAACCGTTTCCTGTTAGCATGCGAAGCCTGTTTGAAAAGAAAGGATATATTTCTTGCGAAATTAGGCATAGAACCTGAAGATGAGCTAGAATTGGCATAGTGGCAGTCTTCTGGGCAGTTGATAAGAAAACATTTTGAAAAAACAGCCTTGCTTAATGAGTTCCAAAAAAGGGGCGACAAAAAGCAAACCCCACCTTTAAATAAACGCGTTAAACAAAATGTCAACTGCCTCAAAAAAGCGAAGGTTCAGCCACGTGCCGGGATCTTACAGTTCGATTTTACCGAAAACTGGAGTGTTGTTATTCAACGTGCCGTGCAAGGCTACCGCTGGGAGAACAAGATGGTGACGATCTTCACCTCTGTAGTCGCTGTCACAAAGTAAACGTAAGCTTTAGAGTGGTGAGTGATGATATTTGCCACGAGTCTGGAAACGCGCTCTTTGCACTCCCGCCGATCGAAGAACAACTTGTGGAGCCGGTTCCCGTGTTTTCGGATGTAATTTATATTTCTGACGGGGCCATTTCCAGTTACAAAAATTCAAGAGGAAGACAAATGTCACCAAATGGAGCCACCTTTTATTTATTTGGTTTTTTTACTTAAAGCGCCGATAGCGGTACATTAAAGCGACACGAAGGAACGTTACGGAAACCGCACATGCACACATTTAGAAAAGTACGAAATCGAGGATATTTTGGGGAGAAGGAGAAAAATAAACTTTTTACAATGCAGCGGAAAAAGCGTCAACGCCCAAAGTGTCTACAACCTCCAAAAGCAATTGGTTCCATTTGGTAATGGTTTTGGGTAAAAATTGGTTCCATTTGTATTCTCGGATTTTTAGTTCGTGATCGACACGATGAGATATATAATGCGTGGAGAAGAGGTAGCTTTCACGGTGTATGCCAACTCTACAGTAATATATGTTATGAAACAGTTTTAGCCGTAGTTTCTTTCTTCTTGTTTCAAGAAATTCCCTACCTAAATATTGCTTCATACTTGTCATGCTGAGTTGCGTGCTGTAATGTGCTGAGACATATCTAGCTGCTAAGTTTTCAACTCTTCTAGTTAATTCCTATCGATAGCTGTTGGTGGGTCCCGAACTGCACAGGAGTACTGGAGAACAAATCTAATGTAAATTTTCTATAGCAAGTCTCGCGCACCTGGCGGGAATTGTCGAGTATTGCGTCGTAAAAAGCCCAGTAGTTTACAAGCTTTTGCAGTGACGTAATCAACGTGCCTATGCCTACACAAAGAGGGTGTTAGGTATATACCAAAGTATTTAAACCCAAAGACAGTTTGGAGGGGTGTACTGTCAATGAAGTATATATTTATAGGTATATCTCTTTTCCTTGCAAAGCATCAGTGTACAGATTTCTCTAGGTTTATTCTCATATTCCGTTTTGGCACACATGTGCATTATGAACAGGTCGCGTTGTAATTAATTGCTGTCATCCACACTTCTAATTCATCGGTACACGACACAGTCATCTGCAAACAGTCTCATATGAGAAGTGATATTTTCTGAAACGTCATTTATATGAACTAGGAACAGTAGTGGGCCCAGAACCAACCCCCGTGGGACGCCTGTCGTCGCATCAATATAGTTTGAGATGCAGCTCCATCTACAACTACATATTAAGACCTAAAATCTAAGCATTTTTGAATCCACAATACTACGCGTGATTTAATATTAAAGCAATGTAGTTTACAAAGAAGCCAATTGTGGTCTATGTTATCAAAAGCCTTTTTTAAATCTATAAATACAGAGTCTATGCAACTTCGCTGATCCAACTTTTCACTTACTTGGTGAACAAACTCTGTTGGTTGGGTAACACAAGATACTCCCTGGCGAAAACCATTCTGGTTTGAATTGAGCAATGCATGCGCGTTGGTGTGTTTATAATTATGCTGGTATATATGTTCCAAGGTTTTACACAAAATACTCGTTAAAGAGATGGGCCGGTAATTAGTAACGAGCTCACTAGGTCCAGATTTGTGTACAGGGACAACACAGGCTATCTTCCAGCCGCTGAGAAGTAAGCCAACATGTACTCAATGAATTAGCAAAAAACACGTTCACAAAAGATGAAACAGATCGTGCACACACCTTTAATATACTGCTCGACAAGCCGTCCGGTCCTCCCACTTTGGTTGCATCCAAGGGCTGTATTAGCATTGTGATTCCATGCTTGTCAATTTCCGCCTCTTCCATTGTTTCAGTATTCATTCTGGCTGGTCTTGACTGATTAGAGTTCACCGTTTTAGGAGAAAAAACGGAACCGAAAAAGTCGTTTAGACAGTTTGCTTGCGAAAGACTATTTTCTATTGGACCGCCGTTATGTGAAAGTGGTGGGAAACATACTTTATCTTTTCTACTTCTTTGAACGTACCTCGAAAAGGCTTTGGTGTTTTCTTTTAATCGCGATTGGAATGACCCCAGAAAGTTATAGTTTTTGCTTTGCTCATTGCTCTTTTAAATTCTTTGTTTATAGCCAGCAATTTCGCTGTACACTCTGGGGATGGATTGTTTTTAGGACTAGTAAACACCCTCTGCCTATTGATTCTAAGAGCCCGTAACTCATTATTAAACCACGGCTTACATTTTGCAAGTCTTGCTGTTAGTAACCAAGACGACAGAAAGTGGTCTCGCAGCTCAAGAATTTTTTTGTTTCCAGAAGTAACCATAGATTATTAACATTAAGTTAATTTGATAATGTTTCAAAATTCTTCTTAGTATCTGTCTAAGGCAAAACTTATCTCTCCAGTATTTCAACTTTCATCATTGTACATTCTTCGGGCAGTGGTTGGTTGTTGTTTTTCGTACGATGCATGCATTTCACAAGGAACCACATGGTAGTCACGTATTCCTGATAGAAGCAAGGTAGACTTTACCCAAGCTGGTTGGTTTATTAAAACTATCCAGCTGAAATGTTGTTTCCTTTAGTCGGTTCTTTTGAAATATGTGTGACCGCAAATGTTCGCATCATGTTTATCATTTCCTTGCGTACTCCTGATATCGCGCCAGACGGCAGCATGAACGGATTCCAAGAAACTGCAGCTATATTAAAATCCCTATTTATAACAAGACAGTACGTTTGAATCGTTATAGTGTTTCAGAAAGTTCAGTGATGACATCAACCGAGCTTCCAGGCGATATATAAAAAGAACAGAGCGTTAGTGATTTTGCTATTTGATAACCTAATGCAGCACAACACAGCTTCGCACGACCTAACAGTGATGTCAAGGAGAGAGGAAGAGACAGTATTACCTACTCGTATAAAACCGCCCTCAGCATGATAGCTCTTGTCTTTTCTGTAGCCTATGTAGTTGTTTGGAAATACCTCGTCAACACTAATGATATTATCTAGCCATGATTCAGTGCCAAGACCACGGTAGGCTTTGTCAAACACAACAAATTATAGAATTCATCTCCTTTATTTTTAACGCTCCAGCAGTTCACAATAACGAAGGTACACTTAACGCCTAGCAGCTCTTTTTCTCTAAGGTATTCTGAACAACTTGACCAAGTGCTTCGTCGCAGACGAATCTTGTATCGTTCAAGTACAGTGCATTATACCGAAGCTTTACAGAAGTATTGCCATTAAGGTAATATTTTGCGAAATTCCAAAATTGTTTTCTTTTCCTTCGGACCGACTCTGAAAAATCTTCCGAGATGCTAATGGGAATACCTTTTATTTTATTTGTGTTTGACAAGACAGATTGTTTTTCTTTTATAGATGCAAAGCTTGCGATAAGTGGTCGGATTTTGCAAACACACTGTCTACTAAGTTTGCGCGCTCTTTCAGTTTGGACGGGTTTTAATCCACGTTTAGTTACGACTTCCTCTACTCCTTCCTCAGCATTCGTAGGAACCTCCCAAGTGCCTGCGTCGAGTACTCTGTAAAAAAAAATATACAACCGCGACGTTGATTTTTTTAAATCGTCTGCTTTAGCTGTTAGGCTCTTTAGGACACTATACGTGTCCTCACACTATTTTCTGCAATCCGTGATTGCAGATTTCATGTATTTAAATTGTGTCAAATGGTGTTCCAATGACTCATTGCGTTTGTTTAGAGCGTCCAAGGTTGCTTTACTCTCTTCTTCAATAGTTTCAATAGTTTGAAGCTTAGCCTTAATTTCGTTTTTGCCATCTAAAAGCCTCCGTAAGGTGGCCGCCGTACCATGACCGGGACTCAATTCAATGTCTCCGCATAGTACCAACAATAAGAAAAAAAAAGTTGCGTACTGCGTGATGCTATACTCCGTTTCGCCTTATGTTGTACCGCAGCGAAGGCTAGAAGCGCGCGCTTATAGCGTTGGCAGCTGCCCTTGGTGAACGACAGCTTGTGCCGCCGAGATTTTCCCTATAAAAGGAGCTCGCGGTTGTAGCCTTTCCTGCGGTACAACACAAGGCGAAACAGAGTATAGTATTATCGCTCTACTGACTGACATACAAACCTATTGGCAGGGAATGCATGCGTACGTAAACTACTGACGACTGTAGTGTACTGTGAGTAGTTGTGTGTTCCAGAGGTAAACGAACAAAATGAAAGCCGTTTACAATTCCCTGTAACGCCGGTTAGAGCGCAGCTCTTGAGGAAGATGGAAGCGTACTGAGGGATAGGTGACTCCTTGAGGTCACGTGACTTCAGGGGGTCACGTGACCTAAGGGTCACGTGACCTCAGGGGGTCACGTGACCTTTGGGGGTCACGTGACCTGAAGGGGTCACATGACATTAGGGGGATCACGTGACCTCAAGGGGGTCACGTGACTTCAGGGGGTCACGTGACGTCGGGGTGTCACGTGACCTAGGGGTGTCACGTGACCTGGGTGGGTCACGTGACCCCCTCAGGTCACGTGGCCTCAGGGGGTCACGTGACCTCAAGGGGACACGTGACTTCAGGGGTCACGTGACCTAGGGGGTCACGTGACCTAGGGGTGTCACGTGACCTGGGTGGGTCACGTGACCTCGCGGTTACGCCGACGGCGACGCCGACGCCGACGCCGCTCAAGCCGGAAACGGGCCCCTAAGAGCTGCGCTCTAATAAAAAGCGTAACTGCGCAGTAAAACAAACCGTCGACGTACGCGGCAAGTGACATTGCGTGACATAGCGGTAGCGAAGGCGATTTGAGGTGGAACCGGCAATACAAACAATCTAGAACAGTTAGTAAGACTTGAACTAACCCGGAGAGGCGACAGAAAGTGCGTGAGTAGTACGACCGTGATCGTGCCGGTTCCACGCCCTAAGTTGTCACTGAATCACTTCCTCTTTTGTACGCTGTATGCACGCCGACTGCCACCCCAGTGTTCGTAGCTTGGCTGTAGACATTGGTCAAATTATGTCAGCGGACCCGTTCCAGGAGCAGAGTCGTTGAAGCCGAAGTCCAGGCCAGTCGATGTCGGATGCACGGCGCCTCCATTGTTCACTCGGTGCAGCGGTGATGGAGGATAACGCCTCTCAACCTGGACACGCAGCAGAAAGTGCATGAGCGGAACGACCCTGATCGTGCCGGTTCCACGCCCCAAATCTTCACTGAATCGTTCCGTCTTTTGTACGCTGCATGCATGCCGACTGTCGCCCTAATGTTCGTAGCTTGGCTGTACACATTATTCAAATCCTGTCAGCAGACACTCAGCATCAGGGCACCGAAAAAGCTCGTGCAATGGATTGGGCGGTGTTCTCAAGCACCAAATACCAACTGATATTTTGAGAACATCGAAGTTAAATTTCATGACAGACGCGCGCACATTTGTTGAGAAACTAAGCTATAAAATCAAAGGAGCAGTGCTTGTTTCAATCGCCCAAGTGGAGATAACCATTTTAGGTAGTCGAAGAAGAGGGAGTTGAAGAAGGTTAGAGCATAAAAAAGCATTCAGTCCTCACACATGTGGAGCAAAGGGAAAACGCAAAGGGACAATACCGTCATATTTTGTAAAACTTAAATGTAGCAAGACACACATGCTGGGCCATGAACCGGACAGACTAGCATGTTTCAACATTGCATTCCCCTCGACCCTCTGGGAGCGGGCTCTCGGCAGTGAGACTGCTGCGTTCAACTCTTCAGCAGTGACTTGCCTGAATATTGACCCGTGCGAAGGTTAACCCAGTATCGCAGTGAGCTAGTATCTAAAAAACTTGCTCCCTTCTAATAATGTTTGTCAATATTCTTCGTGTTTGTGACTGTTTCTTCACTGATTTTTTCGTATTCCAGAGAATTGCCAGCAGAGATGGGAAAATTACTTTCAAAAAGTAATTAAGTTACATCACTAATTACTCTTCTGAAAACTGCGAAAATTTAATTAAATTACATTATAAATTACCGCAGACTAAATGTAATGACCTTACATTACAATTACTTTCCAAAAGTAATGGAATTCCTTTGAAAGCACTTTTGAATACCTTGAGGCAGTAATGCGCGCTCATTTTATTTACCGTATACACACACACAGTGTTTACAAAACAAGCCCTCCTTTGCCCACACAGAGCTTGTGCAGGAACCAGATCCGGAGAGAAGCGAGGCGCTGGGTATGCGCAGTGCCAACAGCAACGACACCGCAGTGATGCACATCAAATAGGTGGGTTGGTTTATACATAGAGTTATTACAATAAACGCTAGAGGCTCAGCTGGCGCTAGTGTGCTGTTGCAAATTGAAGCAGACAGCATGCAGGCAGAAATTGACTTCCGGTAATGCATTTCTATGGGAAAAAGCGAGTGCATTTTCTCTCTCCGCTCGATTATAAGAGCAAATATCACGAATAATTTGTACGTACTAGGCACATTAGAACATTTCTCAGTGACGCAGACGAAATAATTGGCCAGTTACAGCATTTTTATTTGAAATTCGCGGCATTAAAAATGGTGTTAAAACCGCTTCGTACGTGTATTTATGTGCACTGTCGGACACTGTTAGCGCGAACACGGCGTCGACGCTTTCCAGCATGGGGAATATACGTGCCAAACGAACGAACGACATGTGGAAAACCAAGAGAGACAACTCCTTGTGCTTGCAGACGATCAAAATAAGTTGAAAGTGACGTAATATAGTCCGATTTGCAATAAATAAGTACTGCTTTATTCTTTCTGCTCATGAATATGTGCGAAGATGCTTGTTCTGTGTTCAAATCATCACCCGCACGCTCCAAATCTTTGCAAATAGGGGGAAGCCAGAGGACAGGTGCGCGATAAAAACTGCCCAACATAGGAAATAATAAGAAAACGCACCTTTCGTTGCGCACGTACTTTATTCTTTACGTTTCGAACGTTTTTCTTAACCGCTCGTAGAGATGCACGACGGGGTCATTTTCATATAGTGAGAGGGCATTCATATTAGCAATATATAAGCACCAACGGAATGCTGGCGAACTTTGAACACACTCTACATTCCTTTCGATCGTTATTTTGCTTAGTATCGTCGCTCGTTTCTACATATCTGCCATGGAACAGAGTTTTGGGCCTGAAATATAGCGCAGTTTAACATCGTTCAGTGGTAAAGGAAAAATGCTGCAACTAAAGCAATTACACTTTCACAATATTAATAAAGGTACATACTACCCGGTACAACTGAAATAACACAAGTTATTAATGGTATTTTGCGGCGACGAGACAAAATTCACGCGTGTTTTCCCATAGGAATACACAGGAAGACTGGAAAAGTAGACTGCATGCTGTCTGCTTCAATTTGCAACCGGAAGTCCCATAGACACTAGCGCCAGCTGAGCCTCTAGCGTTTATTGTAATAACTCTATGGGTTTATATGTACTAAAACTCGGATCATCCTGTTTACACCGCAACAACCTCATGTGCCTCAAAGTGAATCCTGCTGAACAGCGGTTTTGCTGGCGCATACAACATAAGCGTTAAACATGATGAATCGCCTCTTTAGATGGGACTCAGAAAATCAGTCGACTCACCTGTTTAGCTGTTTATTCAACGGTGAAGGTTCTTACTAAAGAAGTGATGTGTTCCCGTCTCCCTGATTTAGAAGTTGTAGTCCGAGTCAGTTTTTTTTTTATTTTTAAGTCGGGCAATGGCAGTTTGTTCTTAATCACCACGTGAAACGTTTCCCTTCCGCCTCCCCCGACACAATCTAACTCTACTCTCCCAAGAGCCTATTCTCAGTCATTCCTTTCAAAGGGCTTTTTCCCCAAACACGCAAAGAGCCCAACACTTTATGCATTGTTATACAAAGGGCCTGGATAATTGCTAAGCAAAAGCGTCGCCAGTTGAGGAATGGTGCGAGCTTCCTGAATTGCGTACTTTCCCAACAAACGGGGGCGATATTTGCTTGTAGGCTTATTCCCAAATAAACTTCCCAAGGGAAGGTAGCGAGGCATACCGCAAGCGGCACCTGCTTTCCTCGAGGACGCACGAAACGTTCTGGGGCTTCGAGAAGGCATTTGGAATTAACTATTTATTCCGGCCGTTTGTTGTTAGCCATGGTTGAAGCTTACGGTTCGACCTTGCGTGACGAAGGTGCAAGGCTGGGGTTCTGTTTGTCCTGTCCTCTCAAGTTTTAACTTATGTTTAACCAACTCTATAATGGGCGACCAGCTCACCTTCTCCTGCCCCAGCACGCCTCTTTTTGTTTTGCTTGTTTAGTTTTTTTTTAGTTCGCCTAGTTTCCGCCGCTCCCGCTGGCGCTGCTTAGAATCTCCACTTTCCCCGCTGCCTAGTACGTTCGGGAAGCCTGGGGAGGCTAGTACAAGCTGTCTTTTGGCACGTGCACGCGTGGACGCGTAGTTTTTCTGGCTGTAAAGTAGCTCAACGTTAAAGGTAAAGTGGTACTCAACGACGGGCTGTGATGGTCTTCTGCTGTGTGCCGCTGTGCAAGTCGAGCACGCGGACTTCGACGGGGGTCGCTTTCGACGAGTTCGCGGTGACGGAGATCCGGAACGACTGGCTGAAGAAAATCTCTTGCCAAGCAGAAGGCGAATCAGTTATCCACCAAACTATGTAGCATAAAGAGAAAATAGGTTCTCCTCATGTTCATAACACAAAATAGGTCGTGGTACATATAAGTTTACAGCGTCATCCTTTACACGCCGAGTTGCGAATGTTGGACGCTGTATATAACCTTCCTCATTTTGAGCGATTAGTTAAATATGCAGTGATGCTGATACCGCTACGTACCTGATTAGCCGTCATTCATCGGAAGGAATGATGTTCACGTGTTAATGTTGCGAGCTCGCGAAGTTCAGATGACGCGGAACTTGCTGACAGGGTGTATATTTTAATTATGAGCATGTTAGACGTCGTTTGTTTATCTGATACTGTTTACTGTATTCGTTACTGTTTTCAATTTAGAGCGTCACTAATAAAGCAGTTAGTTGTCTGTGTCCTAGTGAAAATGAAAGAATAATTGTAAATATACAGCTTGTCTCTGTCTCTCCTATTTTAACCATTGTTATGAGTATGCCAATTTTAATGGTATATTTTAAACATTTTTACGCTTTTGCCTTTCCTACAGCATTATTTCAAGAGATTGAGTATACGTTTTCTTCATGTATACAATAGTATGTTCATTACTGGCCTGGCAAAAAATTTTCGAGTGAAGAGGAGCCATACCCTAAAACCGAAACTAATATCTTTTTATTCAAATTTGGAGTATTTCTGGGTGTGCATTTCTTACAAGAGGTATCAAACTGAAGCCGGTCGTATTAAGTGAGAAAAAACACTGTGCGCTATAGGACTGAAAGCTATACTGATAAGCAAACACTCCCATTGGTCTACGTTGGCTTCACATAACTTAGCTCTTCTCAAAGGGGGAAAAATTAATAACTTAAGTAATAGACCGGCAATAGAAAGCGCTGTCGCTTTACCCTGTTTACAGAAAATGTCAAGAAAGCTATGCGGTTGTCGACAGAAAAGGTTACAATCAAACTCGTGGGTTTTATCAACACAACCGCCGCCCGTCGCGTATGACCGCGAGCGCATTTGGAGATGATACGCGGCGGCGCCTGGCGGATTTCGCTGTCCCCAGCCGTCGTCACGTGGTATTTTCCGGTACACGCGTTCCCGTAGAGAGGGGAGAGCGGACCTGGTCGGCCCTTTATAGAGTTGGTCGTGTGTTTAACTCACTAGTGATGTGCCGGACGTCTTCTAGCCTATAAGCCGTTCATCCCTAGGATGATGCACTGTCAGCTTAGTGATGAACGGTGGAATCTACGTGTTTGTTGGAGCAGTCACACGTCTATCGTCCGCCACGTAACCACGCGTCGTTCATGCCCACGCGCAGAGAAAGGGACGGGTCAAGCGGTCAAAGGAAGGTGCCTGATTGGTCCTGGTTATCTTGTAGCTGCCACCGCGCTGTCAGCTTAGGGATGAACGAAGTATAGTATCGCCCTCATGACGCGGCGCCGTGAATCTGTCATGCCTAAAGTTCGTAAGCCATTGCCTTCCAGCGATGTCTACACGTAAGCTTTTCTCCTTCGGCTTGCCAGCCCTCCTTTCTGCGTCTGTCCAGCTCTTCGTACGAGGTTTCGCGCTCAGGTGGCCGTCGTTTATTTCCTCCGATGCTCTTTCACAACATTTCACAATGGAAAATAATTTTCTCCTTTTTGAAAGGTTCCAAACAACTTTCTAATTTAGGACGAAGTAATCTCAAAGTTAATGAGCATTTTCCTCCAAATTACTGCCTGGAAGTAATTCATTACATTACTAAATTACTAGGCTAGAGAAGTAATTCATTACATTACTCATTACTAATTTAATTACTGTACTTCCATTAGAGTAATGTCAGTACCACCATCCCTGACCGCCAGTTCCGTACTATGTACCTTATACGTTCTGTGTGATGTGTGGTATATCAAAAACGCACTTGAACACGAACTTACAGCACTGAGAACTTTAACACGGACAGTAAAACATGTTTTTAGAGCGCAGCTGTTAGGGGCCCGTTTCCGGCTTGAACGGCGTCGGCGTCGGCGTCGCCGTCCCCGTAACCGCGAGGTCAGGTGACCCCACAGACCTCGTGACCCCTCTCAAGATCACGTGACCCCCCGGGGTCACGTGACCCCACTGAGGTCACGTGACACCCGGAGGTCACGTTAACCCCCCCCCCCCCCCCCCCCGAGGTCACGCGACCGCCGGAGGTCACGTGCTCCTTCCTGAGGTCACGTGACCCCCCTGACGTCACACGACCCTCCCGGAGGTCACGTGACCTTAAAGGGTCACCTATCCCTCAGTACGCTTCCATCCTCCTCCTCAAGAGTTGCGCTCTAGTCTGACGTCACAGGGAATTGTATACGGCTCTCATTTTTTGTCAATGCAACCACTGTGTGTGCTTCGAAAACATTTTGACACAGTTGTATAATTCTGCAGTATTTCTGCGATCTGTCAAGCTTTTCAATTCACTTGATGCAAATTCACCGGCCTGATCTTGCACAGGACAATTTTAACAGGGCTTTTTGTCAAATAACAGGCAGAAGTGCCTGTTATGATCTCTTCGAACCGGTGACTTATTCAACTTGATTCAACTTGACCGCAGATTACGTTTTGCTAGTCTTTTTTTTTAATTTTGAATATTTTATGTTTATTGGTGCATAAAAATATTTGGTAACCATCTGTGAGTTATGTTTTATACACGAAAGAAGTAATATTGCTCCCCTTCTGTGGTAATAAGTGAAGCAAAAGTTTTAACATCGAGCTTGGTAACTAAATGTACATGCCAACATGAAATATGTTGATCGCATAAATTATAATATCTTGATCGTCTAAGCGGAAATCCCCAAAGCGCAAACAATCACTTAGTAATTCGTCAGCTTTGGAACCTTTAGCTAACACGAAAATATTTGTGTTAGCCATTATATAGTTTTGTTTTATTGTCACTGGTTCCTGAAGAATTATGATTAATTTTACCCTTTGATATGTACTTTTATTTGTCGAGGATTTTGTTATATTTCTTGTATTTTTACATTGCGTGACTCAGTGCAGTATTGTAACAACCCCATAAAACAAATGTCATTACTCAGAACGTACCATTCTGGTTCTATTAATGATTAATTTCTATGGTATGTAATAATATTTTGTCGTTATTCATGCATACCCATGTCACAATATTGACCAGGTGCATTAACAACGCTGAACTTACGAGACTCAAGCTTTCATTGCGGACATACAAACAATATTTTGCAAGTTCTACTTATATTTTCTAATAAAACACTATCATAACTTACTACTAATAAAAATGAGGGAAAATAAAAGTGGAGTTTCCGTTTTAGAAAACCGATTTAGAATTCCAAAGATTTTTTTAAACATTGTTGAATTACGATACACGTAGAGCATATTTATTACACATATAATATTGAATATATATTAAATCGAAATAACTAGCCTTGAGCTTTTTTTTAAGATATCAAGTTTCTTAACATATGTTATATAAGTAACACATAAAACATTTCAAAATTTTGCAAAAATGATCAAGAAGAGACAGTTTGACATATAAAAGATATTTTACAGTTTATAAAAAAATAATTCAATAAGCACAATCAGAACTATTTTCGGAGCATCAACAAAAAGTTCTAGTGCGGTAGTTTGATAATTAAGCGACAAAATGCCGAGCGGTCAAGCATGCAATCTACGACAGGCTGAAGAAACGTCAGTTTTCGCCTCGATCACTACAAACCCCTATAATTTGAAAACAAAACAAAACAAAAATCCGCGAAGCTTGCAGTTTACACTCTGTTTCATTTAAAAAGTTCTGCCAACACGGTATTTCTTTTTTTTGTCATCATTGAAAATACGATTTTAAAATTACGTCTATTATACGGGAAGCGCTAGTACATCGTGTCAAGCTGCCAAACCAACTTCAAGTGCTTCCGGTCTGAAATCCCCCGCATGTACGACGTTACGACACCGTGCCGAACTTCCTCGATTTCGATAAGCAACGGGAAGTATACGCAGCGACAAGCAGTTCCCTCTCAATATGGGTCCAAGAGGAGGATACAGAGGCCAAACGACCTACAGGCGAGGCCTTTATAACACGCGGGCACGAGGTGGTCTGAACTTTCGTTCCTCTTTTGTTTGCCCGTCATTGCGCCGCTGCCACCAAACACGCCGGCGAAAACAACGCGGCCAAAGCCTTCATTACCTTTCCCCTTTTTCTTTTCACCCATCCCCCGGCTTTTCTTCTTTCTATACAACAAAACTAGCAGTCAACACGAACTCTCTAAGTGGGGCTCAGATATCGATTTACCCACCCGTTTTGCCAGTTTATCTGCTTGTATACGCTAGAGAGGAGGGAGTCAAGAAACAGCTATTTGAAATTATTAGCGAAATAGAACCCCCTTTCCCTTCCCATAAAAACAAACAAACAAAAGAAAGAGCTGAGAAGTTGGAAGTGCGCGGGCGAGTGTTCGCCGAAGCTCCCTTTCATACGAGATCTCCCGTTAACAACTGCTAAGCGTCTTTGTTTTGCGCCGAAATTGCCGCCAGCGCAGAATCGCGAAACACGACTGCGTCCTTGGAGTTTTGCTTCCTCGGAATTTCTTGAGGCTTTTATTTCTAAGTGCAGGCAATACGACAGAGTGCCAGAGGCGGTTTGCTTGGACAGAAAAACGGATCACAAAGGGAGTACATTAACGTTCTTCGTTCCCGTTCTGTTGTTTTGGCAGAGCAGGCCGCTTTTGATGTTCGAGCGCTGTCTCGGCATGTCCTTGCGTGCTGTCGGGGCACTTTTTGCGACGCAGCTGCTGATTTAAAGTCAGCGACATACGATCGGAAGTTCAGGGTTGATGAGATGCTCTCTTCGCTACTCAACTCCTCTGACCCGGGTTATTAGCGGGTACGAAGGACACGTGAAAAGGGAATTAAAACCGGGCTCTTTACGCGGCAGGTTTTGCCCAGTGATATATATTCCAGTAGACTGGATCGCGGATCGGGAGCCCGATGGTGGTAGCACCGGCGGCCACTCCTTGACACCAGGCAATACACACAAATCTATACGAAGAAGGAATAAATTCAATTTTTTAAGCTTGTGTGAAGTGCCCTGTAAAAAAACAAAAAAAACAACGTTTATGAGGTTTCGTTGGAATAATAAGACAGAGTTCGCAGTCGCCAGTAACTGTTGAGAAAGTCATTAAATCACCCAAACAGCGTTCCAATCTTTGTCCTCTGATTCCATCAACGAAATTTGTCTGCTCGATTGTTCCGAATCGTTGTATTGCTTAAAAAAACGTTTTTGCTTAAAAGTTGCAACGCAAACACATGTTCTTATGATAATGTATTAACAAGAGCACCAGCAGCTCACCTCGCAAGTCTGCTGCTTTCTTCTTGTAGACTGTCGTGCTCGGGCAGTGGTTGAGCAGAAAGACAGCACACAACACAGCAAGGATCACGGGAGCCCATCGCAGCTGTTTCTGGCTGCGACTGATGGCGGCCATGGCGGCCATTTATTTCGTCCTGTCAAAATTCATTACAGAAACACGCCTCGACTGGCAATGCACGTAGAGAATGTGGTGTACGAACATCGTTATAGTTTTTTTTTCTTTCACTTTCGTATCGTCATTAATTAATTATGAACGGGATCAAGAATATTCTCCGACCAATCGAATGTTACCGAACGCAGTTTTGGTGACACGGTGCTCGTATAAAATTCGTGAGCTAGATTCGGCTGAAAAAAAAAATAAAAAAATAAACCGGTTTTATTTTCCATATTTTAGGGCGAAAAGCATACTTGGTTCTGTATCTTCACTTGCTCGTTTAAATTTGCCCCACAGTCAATTTTAATTAGTAAAATTGAAACACTTTCGAAAGCCTCTGAGAGTATGTTTCCCTGTGGTGAACGAGAAACACCTTTCATTGGTCTTCCTTTTTTTAGGTCGACCTATGCTTAAAAGGGATGGGCGGCTTTTTTCACCGAGAAGCACGATTATTGGAGCAGGATACGAAGTACACTCCTTGTTGACTCGGATGGTTAGAGAAAGGCACGTGTGTGTTGCGAGGCACCAATGCAAAGAAGCATATTCTAATAGCCCCGCGGGAAGGAAGGAAACCGAAATGCCACCCCACGAAGGTTTAACATTCGATGCGTGAAAGAGAAAGAGAAACAAAAACAAAGCAAACAATGAAAATAAAGGGAATGAGCTTAATTAATAAAACACGGGAGACGGTTTCGCGAACCGCTGTTCCACCAATCCACTCCGTGAGATTGCTGAATAATAAACATAAAAAACAGCTTGACGGCGTTTGCGAACTAGCTTAAAGCTTGCACAAGAGTAGACAACCAAGCGCTTTGTCTATTATCCTGTGCAGGTCCCAACGGCGGCAAACCTAACATCCTGGAAAATCAACCCCTCGGGCAGGGAGGAAAAATATTGACCGGTTGAACACTCCCTCTATATCTTGCGGGCAAACATCGGCTAGTAGAAGAGCCGCAGGCGCTATACGCCTATCTATTTCTCCGCTCGTGCACACTTGCCGCGAGCCAAAACGCAGACCTGAGTGACATTTCTCCAATTCTGGAGATTGGGGAAACAGAAGAACAGGACAACACGAAGGAAAGGGCAACTCAGCCACAGGAAATCACGGACAGGACAACACGAAGCGGAGATTCGTATTGCCCTGTCCTGTTTCCCCACTTTCCAGGGTAAAAAAAAAACTGAGTCCTTAACCAGCTCGCCTGCATCCTTGCATTAACAACTGAGTGGGAGTACCGCTCGGCTGGCCGCTTTGCTTTCGCACTTTTCAGCTACCATAAAGGTGCTGGCATTCAGCCAAAGCATCCCTTTTTTTTACATCTCGCAAAGGCAGAAAATTATTCCAATAGACTACTTCAATATCCGTCACCGTCTACCCTGCTCGCTGCATTCTGGGAATGTGTAGGCCAGGAGCAGGGCGCGTATGGATTTTGCTAGAGTTCCTCAGTGTCCTTCCGTTTAGGGTGATGCCATCGTTTGTAGTACCCGATGCCAACAGAAATCGCAGGAAACAAAATGTCGCCGTAGCACAGTCAGCGCCACGAGCGCGTGCATGGATACGCTCTTTCACGCGCTTCAGTATAAAAAATTAAAATACGCGTTCGAAACAAAATGGCCAGACGTCATCACCCCTAGCAAAGCGCACATGAAGGTACCCTAGATTTTTGTTCCCACTGATTCTCACAATGCATAACGTGGCATTACGCCGTGATGGGGCGCGTCGAGTTTTGGAATAAGTCTATTTGCAACTGCTCGGACCCCTCTGGTATAAAGGGTAATCACTGGACGCTATATAGACACTGTTCATAAGTGAGTGAGAAAACGTATTGATTAAAGGAATGGGATACATCGCAATTTCTCGATAAAGTCACCCAATCGTGATGGGGGAAGGGGATTATGGGAAGGGTAGGCGGAGGAGGCTAAATGTAGCAGGTGATCTCCGATGAAGGACTAAACTAATCAGGGAATCGAGAATGCCGAAAAAAAAAGCGCACACTTGTAGCTTTCCAAGACGCGCAATCTTGATGGTGTGGAATGAATGTTGCAAACACACTATAAAAGCTCGCGATCGGCATGCGCTGAGGAGTTCTGCACTCAGGCATGGCCGCCGGCGAATACGTCCTACCCCTTTTTATGGCAAACGCCACCAGGCGGTGCTCCCAGTCATTGACGTTTCAGGGAACTCCCGGTTCATAAAAAGCATGAACAAAACCCACCTTAAGATTGCTGCTTTAAATGTCGATGAAACGTTTGACCACCAATTATTCAGGTGAACGCCAAAAGGACAAAGAAGTGCGAGATCTCTTAATATGTTTCGAATATTTTTTGTAATCCAACTTTCCTCTTCCAAGACGTTAAATTGTACACGCGAAGGCCTTCGTTAAATCTCCAACTTTTTTATCCGTCTAGCATTTATGTTTTCTACAGCACTGATGACATAAGCAAGCTCAAAAGGTTTGCAAAGACAGAGCGACGGGAAATCGCTTGGGACGCAAGTGGCAGTTCATGCTTGTAAACAGGAAAACGGTCTATAGACACTGTAAGGAGAATTCACGCGGGATTTATTTTCACCCTTTTTCTTATAGACGGTGCAGAAATTTTTCTCAACAAACGAGTTGCATGCTCGCAGTTCCGCATGTAAATGGGGTGCTCGGAGTGAGCTCGGGCCACGGCTATTCGCCCGGCATCTGGCTCCGAAGTTGGCACCGTGTTCGTACCATTCGAACGTATTTTGTGAACAACCTATTTGCTGATCTTGCTGTACGTTGGTAGTCCATTCGTGTTTTCAGCGTTTGCAAGTGTGTCATGTCTGTACAAATAAAGTCTCTACCTCGACTGACGCCTTGACATCATGTATTCGCTTTAGCGGCGTTCATCGCTTGTTTCGCATGGTATTTGGATTCCGAAGAATACTCGGCGGCGTGTTGTAATATATTTATGAAGGCCGAATATTTATGTTAATCTTCGCTTCACTGAGTTCAGCCTTTAGATGCGAGCCTGTAATTTAGGTTATGCACGGGTTACGGTTGTAGGTGGAAAACAAGATCATATGATCAGTGAAAGTAGCGCCATGGCCTTCCCTGCCTGCTAGCCAAACACAGATAAATACAAACATACAGATAACCGAAACCTCGCAAGGCAATTGGTTAATCTGTCTCTGTTGCTATGGCGATCTCCATTTCGCCCCTTTCAGATTATCGAAGCTTCGAGAGGGTTGTTCTAATCTAGTCGAACTAGCTAATTTAGATCGGCTCTCCGGGAACAAAGACGTCAAGAAGAATTTGTTCATTTTATGAGCCAAAATGGCGTCCATTCGAGGATCTTGCCGCTAGCTTCCCACGATCCAGTTACTTCAGTAGAACAGAGCTTCTGAACATGGGGCCATCAGTGCAATTTTCAGCACCTGTTGTTGGGTTGGGTTGAGTTGGGTGATTACATTCACGGTTGTCAAGGGATTATCAACGCCCGCCTTCGTTTACGCACGTGCCGAATGTGAAAACGATGGCATTTCTACAAAATTAAATATTTGAGTGTAATATGATCTGAGCTCTCGCGTTAAGATGAAGCAACAACACATGTCTTTTTTTTTCTTTTTGAAGTTAAGATGAGCTAGAAAATTACCGAGATGTGAAGTGGCCGATAGAAGTCAGGGAAGTCAAATCAGCGCTGTAAGCTTGAGTCCCTGCATAAAATGAACGCTTGGCGTTTCTTAGAGGTACAGACAATCACTGTTGGCGAACACGAAAGACGCGCACCACGAGACCCCGAGCAAGATGCGCACCCCAGTTTCCCTTCAGGGGCCGCTCCATAGCCGCTAATTTTAGTGCTGCGCCGAAGTTTGCTTCCATGTGTCGCACGAGGCACGGGCTCGTGAATTGGCGCATTTGATGATTTGATGCCGCTTGCAAGACAAACAAACGCATCAAGGGGCTTAACTGAGGGTATGTGACTCTTCGGGGTGACCTAGGGACTCGCGGAGCGCGAGGTTACGTAGCACATTCTTACAGCTAGATTAGTTCATAGGTTTAATTTTAATTTTAATTTTAGACTGACTGCATCGACTGCAGTCAGTCTAAAATTAAAAACTCGTCGCGCGGCGGTGAGAAGCAGCACGTCGACATTGCACCACTTCGTCATACATGAGTCGCCTCTCATTGCTTCTATTTTTTGTGTCGTGCAGCAGAGAGAAATCTCACATGGGACATACTCCGTCCAGACGGCAAAACAGATATACTCGTGCCGCGGGTCACCGTCCGTGCAAGCTCGTGAAAACAGCAACAAGAGCCAATGCTCTGGTTTAGTCAGTCAATCAGTAAAGCGTTTATTATTTTGCCGAAAAGGAGGGGGGATGCATGGGCACGCTTTAAGATCATTATACCTGATGTAGCTGATAAGGTGAATCGATGCGCTACACCCATTTCCAAGGAACGTCTCACGCACGATTGGACGGAATGTATATCTCAGGTAATATATTGACTCAACGAGAAATTATCAAGTCAAACCAGTTTCCTTTTCTGATCATTGCATGGTGTCAGTCTGTTTTGGGCCGCGCAAACTCAGAAGTGTTCATCAGCAGTGGGAACACTGGAAGCTTAACCTGGAGGCTTCTAAGTGATGAGCAATTTTCAACTAACGTCGCCTTACTTTTGTCAAATGCATTGCAAAACATTGACATGCACATCTTTGCAAAGTGGGATAGTTTCCAGCAAGAAGTAAAAAAAAAACATCGCAGTCGAACGCTCTTCAATTGCATCATATATGAACACACAACAGCAGTGTGACCTTTTAGTAACCCTGCACGAGCTTGAATGCTTAAATCAAGGCGCGTGCAGCGACGATATTAACACACTACGAGCCCAGCTTCAAAAGTATGAAACCTAAAGGTACCGCCGAATATTCATTTGCTCGCGGAAGAAACGCTTTCTCCTCCGCGAACAAACCTACAAAAATACCTCTGGATGACGAAAGGCGTAATGCACTGTCAAAGGAAACAGTAGAAATTAACAAAGATGGATCGATACTCACCGATGCCACAGAAATAGGTAAATTTTTTCACCGCTTCTAGACAAATATTTTTAGAACAGTAATACCCACGAACGAGAAGACTGAGATCGAACAGGTTACTAACAGGGATGCCAACACTTGACGAGGAAGGTCGCGATTTAATTGAAGGTCCCGTAACATTAAACGAAACTAAGGCTGCCAATAAATTTCTCCCGAATGCGAAAATACCAGGACCAGAAGGAATAAGAGGAGAATTTTACAAAAACGTTCCAGGACATTGTATTTTTCTGTTTTACTGGCTGTATTTGAAGAATACTACACATAAAAAATTCTTCCCTTTTCATTTTACTGTGGAGGCACGGCATTGCTGCCAAAAACAAAAGATACTGAAATGCTTAAAAAGATGGAAAACTACAGATCAATATCCCTTTTCAACGTAGATTATAAAATTCACCCCAAAGTGCTCAATGAAATACTTCAGTGCGTAATAGAGAAGCTGCTAAGTGAGCACCAAAAATGTGGGATGCACGGCGGATCTATCCAAAACAAACTACATGTTGCCCGTTCCGTCCTAGAGTCTGTGTCGGACAGTAATGACCATCTATCACTTGTACGAATAGACCTTACAAAAGCCTTTACACGCGTGAGTCATTCATTTTCATTTGCTCTTCTTGGACACGTAAACGTAGGAGAGACACTTCTGGAAGGAATCCGACTTTGCTACAATCATTGTTCGACACGACTGAAAATCAATAACACACTTTCTGATGAAATTAAGATGAAATCTTCCTAAGGCAGGGCTGCCCGCTATCCACCCTTCTTTTTTTTATTGTGTTTAGAGCCCTTGTGCCTTCGCATCGTGGAAACGAAATGTATCCGTGGATACTCCGTGGCAAATCTTGAGGTAAAAGTCCTGGCATACGCAGACGATGTTGGATTTTGTGCGTTTACAAGAGGAGTGTCGAGTGTCCTCCTTCGACTACACCGAAAAGGAAGGCTTATGCGTGGAAAGATAGAGCCATTTCCAGTTTTACTAGAGCCACTGTTTGTAATATATTCCTCGCTTCGAAGCTTGTGTACGTTCTTCAAGTGCTTCATTGCGTTCGAGCAGCCATCCGAAAATTCCATAGAATATTTGCCACTTTGATATGGTGCGCAACGTCGGAACGTGTAAAAAGTGACAACCTATACCTCCCTCTCGAATTTGGTGGTTTAGGACCCTCTCACATTTCTGTTCGCCAGTTATTGTCAAGATTCCTTATTTTAAAAATCGCAATCACAAGTTCCTTAGAGTCATACTCCAATCACGCCTTGCTGAGAATTTAAGTTGTCTTGTTGCTTCAACGGGCGAAACGTCGAAACATTTGGAGCGGGTCTCACGGAGCGGCTCTTGGCCTCCCTCGCGGATTTTGGAAAGCGCTCCAGATGTACCAGCTGAATTGTCCATAAGCTTATTTCGGAGTCATAAATTATGAGATTGCGTACTGAAAAGGTACGCTTGATTACTTGGGTATTGTTATATTTCGAAGGCGGGGAACAGCGAAATGCCGAGCGCAGTGGAAGGTGGATCAGGCTTGTGCTTACACGAACCGGAAGTGTGAGCGTTGCACAAGCGAATATCTTTCCTTACGTGGATCGCAGACTGAGCAGAAAGAAAATAAGAACATGAAAGAAGAAGCAACTTGGGACTTAGGTGTGGGTCGAGTAAACAAGCCGTCCGTCCGGTCCCCAGGGCGTCGTTTGGGGCCCCGGTGGACCTGAAGTAGGGAGAGGGAGAGCGGCAGCGTCCAATATTCCCGGCTTATATTGACTGTTCTCACGCGACACCAACCTTCCCCCCTCCACACACACACACACTTTTGTTTTTCGATGCAACTACGTGTAATCGTTATATGAGAAAAAGATACGTGAATAATACGTCATCAAATCACAGGTATCACAATCTTTTGGGCGGTTATTTCTGTTTTTTGGTTTGTGAGTGTAGGGCCTTATAATCTAGCAAAAGTCAAAGTAGAGGCAAAATTGTCCTTTTTTGAAAAGAGTCTGGGTATCTTTGCCCTAATTCACCAAACAAGCGCCAAAGTCAGCCCTTACTGCAACTAGTTTTGTTGTCATCTGGAATCTTGGGGTCTAAAGCGCCAAACGAGAGCCAGAGTGAGCACCTTCACTACTGGTTCTTTCGTTAATCTTTCTCGACATGTTTCGTTCGAGTCTGGCAGTTTGGCATTTACGTAGCGAGCCAGAGTAAAGTCGTAGCCAAGGAAGAGTAGTTTAGCACTTGGAGCAAAAGCGTATTAGGGCAAACCTCGAAGGAGAACTGTGGCCCAATTTCGGCCCCGCCAAACTTCTGCCAAGTTGGGCGTTTCTCACGCGTGCTACCTGAGGAGGGTCAGTGACAGCTTAAAAAACGGAAGACATGACTTATTGGGATTTTAGCTTCTTGATTCGCTCTTCACTGCAGCAACGTAGCGATGATAAGATTCTCGGCACTCGCCTCGCCCTGCGTTTCTTAAAGTGCCAGTTCAGAGATTAAACACGACTGCGGCGTCGGCGTTGGGCTGGGACTCGTGTGCTCACTGATTGGACAAGAGTCACAGCCGAACGCTCACGCCGTAGTCGTGTCCAGTCTCTGGCGAAAGAAAGCCTTCTTTGCTGGCGCAGGAAAACTCAACCCTTAGGCTTTCTTATCTAGGAGGAGTTGGTCAGTCACAGTATAGTTTGGAGAGCCCAGGAAAAGTCGCAAGTGTTGAGCTCCGAGCATCTTGTGAGTGCATCCCACGAGGTAGCGGCTTTAGCCGATAAGAACTCGGTCTTGGGTAAGTTACTTTTGAGAAGTAATTCGTTACAGTTGCAGTTACTTTCCGAAAAACAGTAGCGAAGTTACCGTTACAGTTACCACAACAAAAGAGTAACTCGTTACAGTTACAGTTACTTTTAAGAAGCAACGAAGTTACTTTTAATTTACTTTTCTATAACAAAAAGATTAAGAAGAAACTAGAAAACGCCCCTCCCCAAACTTTATTGCATAAAATTTAAAAAAAGTGCGGTTTTTAGTTTATATTGTAACCTAGCAGCAGTTGCTTCTCGAATGTATTGTCTGAAAGTTTCCCTCCTTTGATGGCGAACACCTCCCTGCCCTTGCTGAACAGGCACCCAATTGGAGCGCTGAAAGGAATTGCACGGAACAAACGCGGACCCAATGCAAATGCCCAATCCTTGGTATCACCAGCACATTGCTGGCTCGTTGACGGTTGCTCTGGGTTCATAGAGTCCCTGGACATATTCCAGTTCGTCCCCGGCAAGCCAGAAACAAACCTTGCGCAAACAGCAGTAAAGTTTGCCTCAACTGTTGACACCACGCCGGAGTAGTGGTGCAAAACAAAATACGAAACATGAGCAGTGCCCTCCACGTGTATTGTTGATTCACGGTTGATTCACTCGATTAAAAAGCGTTTGCTCAGAAAAAAGAAAAACCGCTGCATAGATAGTGCTTCAAGATACTAAGAAGTAATTGTTCAGTCACGAAGGACAAGCGCGTGCGTAAAGATAATTTGATTTTTTTTCATCAAATCTACACGTGGCTATATTCGGGTCGTGACTCGCGAGAAAGAACGTATTTACAAGTTTGTGCAAGGCCAACTTCACACTCGAAATGTTGGAAAAGACAATTTGGGAAGTGCAAGAAATAGCTAGATTGGTTACTCGTTCAATGATAAATTATTCATAAAAAACTGGAAAGTTACGACAAAAGTAACGTCGTTACTTTCATCGCTACTTTAGAAAAAGTAATAGAACTACAGTTACAAGTTACATTTTTAAAAAGTAACTCATTACAGTTACAAGTTACCAAAAAAGTAACGAAGTTACAGTAACGCGTTTCTATTTAAGACTGTGAGAACTGCGGATAACGAAGCAACGATCGAGCGTGAACATAATAGTCTATGGCGTGCGATTCTTAAGATGGCAGTAGGGCGACAAACTCAACCTTTTCTCTGTTTATTTATATGTAATTGGCTTTAACTTTTGAGTTAGATGCGCTTCCAGGCGGTGCCGAGAGAAGGCGATCATTTTCTAGTCTTTTTTTTTCCCTATTATTGCCCCGAAATAATCTGTCACACATCGGAACAGCGCTGGCGCGAAATGGAGGCGACTTGGGCGCTTGCTCAGTCAGCTAGTTCATGTCTCGTAAATCTCTGAAGCCTCAGACAGCGGGTGTGCGACACGACTCGCACTCGGCGCTCCGGAGGTTCGGCGAGATGCAATTTTGATCCGGTCAAAGAAGAAGCAGGCCCTCCCGGTGCAGGGATCCGAGAGACCCGGCGGGGCGAATACACAGCAATAATTTGGCGGGCGCCGTTATTCACGCCCGACACCCCATTGTCAGGCGCGGAGCATCCTTCTGGCTCAGCCGGGAACTCGGCCGGAAGCACAAAAGGAAATGTATTCCAATCGATGCAGGCGGGCACAAGGACTCCTTGCAAGCCGCAGGAAACTGGGTCGCAGACTTCCTTAGAGGCGAACCCCGGACCACAACCCGCACAGGAGCAGGGCCCGGTCCTGGGGGCGCATTATGTACATACGCTTTCTCGGAAACTCCGGAAGCGCGCCGGGATACGCTCGGATTCACAAACCACCGGTTGCATTTTAATCAGTTCACGTGATCAGCCAACTAGAAGGGCCAACCGTATTCCGCTATGGCCGTTCTTCAGACGCACTGCGAAACGAAATGCGCCAGCCTCATTTTTTCGCTGAAACCGCACAATCACCTACCGCCCTGCTGTTTAGTTAAACTAATAAAAAAAACTCATCTTATTTTATTTTTCCGACTTCTTTTTTCGTGCGTATGTGCGTGTGTGTATTTGTGTGTGCGTGCGTGTATATGCGCATGTGTCTGTGCGTGTTGGCGTCCACGTGCACCTGTGTGTGTGCGATTGCGTGGCGTAGTACACTCTAACAAAAGTTCGTGCATCTGCTTTAACGCGCAACACTCTGAGAGCCAATCACCGCGACTTACGGAGACAGCTGAGCGAATGAAAATACCGAAACATATGTATAGACCAAAAAACGCAGTCTGAGTTATGACATTAAGCGATGCAAAACGTCAGGCTTGCATTGTTTGATGTCACAACTCGGACTGCTTTCTTTGGTCTAAACATATGTTTCGGCATTGTCGTTCGCTGAGCTGACACCGTAAGTTGCGGTGATTGGCTCTCCGAGTGTTGTGCGGGAAAGCAGACGCACAAACGTTTTTGGGAGCGTACTCTTTTTTGAATACGGACGTGCAAAGGATGTGGGGTAACCAGTGTGCTCACTGACATCCGCTTAACATGTACTGTTTCTGAATCGATATCCCATGGGAGTCGTCCAAGTGAAGTCCCAAACTCCTTCCGTCTAAATAACAAGTGCACATAGTTGTAAAAGTAAGTAAATCGCTTAGACTGAAACCCGCCAAGCCTCCGTCACCTTCTTAGAACTTTGACGACCGTTCTCAGCTGCTGAACGTCAGAAAGCTTAAGCAGCGATCTTTGTGATTTCGATAAAAGAACATGCGCGCTGCAAACTACGTCAATTAGAGCTGGGCTTTTTTCTTTCGAACACTGGGGTGTTTTAAAGTAGCGCTCGAAATTGTACGTTCTATCTAGCAGTTGGACGCTAAAACAAGAGCCTATAACGCCAGAAAGATTTGGGGTGGGGCATCACCTCCGCAACTTAAAACAAAAGCATGCATCTCCTGCTGGCAGCGCCATAAAATAGAGTCAGAGCTTTAATTGCTCATGCGAATTGCGGTGAATTGGAAAAACGTTTTTGCTTTCGACAGAACCTTTCTTAGTTAGCTGGAAGATGCAAAGACGATGTGAGCGGTCATGTTCACTCACTCGTCGGCTCGCGCCGACACAGTGACCGCTCTCATCGTAAATGTGTTAGTGGCAGGGCTGCCTACACGGGAAGTCAGAATTGCTCTTGTGGACGCATGACATTTCCCTATTTCTGCAGAAATTTACCTCCCTTGTCCAAGAAACTATATAATGCTAAATATTCGTGTTTTTTTATCACTTTTATTGTTACGATGAGAGACAAATTACGTAGCCTTTATGCCTCGCGTCCGTTTCGCGAAAATGAGTTTATCTGGCCAAATGAGTGGTCGAAGCAAATCTGGCAAGAGGAAGTATTACGGTGAGATGGAAACTGACAAAGCCCAATATTATCGGCGGTAGGAGATTATTGTTTTCGATGCATGCTTAGAGTCGAGTGAGTACCACGTGCACGAATAACTCTCCGATACACGAAGTCAGGGAGATCGGTCGCAGGTTCTCTAATTTGGGAGGTTTTCCGGTCTTGGGGCTTAGGATGTTATCGGCGTGTTTTCACTCTGTCAGGAGGGTGCCTTCCTTCCAGTTCCGATTGAAAAAGTGATGAGGGTTTCGAGGAGGTGTCGCTATATTCCCTTAGACAAAGTAGTCGGTGTACTGGGAACAATTCAATGAAACGATCACAAGAACACCCCACATTGACCTCCTTCGAAAAGTTCGGCTACTTTCGAATGTACTTGGGCAAAGAAGCGAAAGTAGCCGTTGCTGGGTTACCAAGGATAGAGGCCTGCTGCGCGGCTACAATATGTATCCTCAATGGCAGTTTTAAAGGCAACCCTATCTTCGCCTTAAATTTTATGGATGTCATTACAATATGGTACTGCTTCAACAGCTTATTTAGCGCTTTTTTATAATAGTCACTCTAAAACAAAAGCTGTGACACAAGCTAGAGTTCTCAAACACGAACACATGGAACACGACAGGTAGTAAGCAACATTCCGTGGACAGCTCTTCACGAAATATTGCTACTCATGCGAAGTCCGTCTCTTGGACATGGTGTCTGCATCTCCAGAGATCGCAGTATTTCTTGTTGTACTCAGGTTTTCTTTTCCGAGAAAGCACAGTGGCGCACCAGGAGCTTCGAGTGCGCTGGTCCCTTCCCCCATAATTTTCACGGCGGCGATGAAAACTGATTTTGCCGAAAAAGGTTGCTTGAGTGCTCCTCGGTGTTGTCAGATGATCGCACAACAAACCGCCAAATGGACGGAGGGAATAATCCAGACGTAGCTAAAGTCACTGAAATTCGATGTTATCTAAAAAAAAAATCATAATTGACCAAGAATTTTCAAGATATATACGGTGCCCAAACGTTTCCTCAAACTGGCAAGATTTCATTTATTCCCACGTAGATTGAAATATTACCTTAATATGGGAAAGTTCCCTTTGTTTGGCAGCCCTGGTTAGTGATCTCGTAGCGCTGGCGCCGATAACTTTATACCGGCCGCAAGTAACAAGTGCCTGGCGACCGTTGCCCACCTTAATGGTACTTCAACACAGTTTGTAGTGTGCACCCACAGGTTAGGTTAGAGGCAATGACACATCTGCGATGGCGCCAAAAACTGCCATCATCGCAGTGGCGATGACGCCATTTTCTTGGCTAGGCAAAAGGCTTGGAAACGTTATTACAAAACTCTGTTTCCATGCGTCGTGATCACGTGCCGCGAACTCAGTCATAGTCCGGCGGCCAAGCGTAGAGCCCGTGATCGATGGCCCGGTCCCCGTATGATGACGGGAGACGTGGCCCAACTCTCGCAGCAAGGCATGTAGTTGGGCTAGTTGGCGGTACATACTGTTTGGTGGGAACAGCGCAAAAGAGACGTAGGACGAGGTCGAAGCACACAGACAGTGTCCTGTCTGTGTGTTCCTTCGACCTCGTCCTACGTCTTTTTTGCGCTGTAAGCAACAAACAGCCCAACTTTTGACTGGCCGAAATTACAGGCCACGGCTCGTGAAGTTTTCCGTTTTGCGCTTGCCCTTCCATTTAGTTGCCTCAGCGCGCGTAGAAGTAGTCGCGCCATAATTGTCAGCCTGTTCTCAGACATCATGCATTTATTTGATCGTGCGTTCGGGTCAGACTATAGGAGAGCCTACACAAGTGTATCGCGAGAGTATTCCAGAAATACACCTTGTATTTGCATTTATGTATCGGGACTAGCCTTTCAAAACCATCTGTAGTCCCAGTATCTAAATATTAGAAATATGCGAATAGTGAAATTTAAGCTCGAATCAAATTTGAATGAAATAATGCTGAATAATAGCAAAAAAAAAGAATTAATGTCGATACTAATACTGAAAACCAATAAATCTATTCGCAATTTTCACAAGACGAGTATTTATTTTCCCGCAGGACACGCGGAACAAAGACAGGCAATCCACGAACAGAAACGGCGTCAACGACCACATCGAAACGACCAACTCGAGATACAGCTGACAAATGTGTCCACCCATCCACCCGTGGATGCGCAGTGTGCTCGGTGAATGGACGGATCATGGGTGAACCGCTTGAAAAGGGTGATGTGTTGCATCACATATACTCCGTTTCACTCCAAGTCTGACCGCAGCCGACGCAACGATCCATTGTTGCCAAGCAAGCAGCTCCAAAAGTGCATAATCACGGACCTCGTTTTCTTCGTTGCTGTGGACGGCTGAACCAATCAAAAACGCACGATCCTTCACTTTGAGTTTGAAGTTTAGTCTCGGTGATAGCAAAGCCATAGAAACGATGAGCGCCATGAATATGCGCTTTTGAAGCTGCTTGATTGGCAGCATTGTAGCGTAGCGTCGGCTGCGGTTACCATGGTATAGACGCAACAACCAAGAATAGGTTTTTAATGCTCAGAGTAGGCTTCAGGTGGCGCAAGATTTCTGAGTTCAAACTAAATTTGTGTGTGGTTCACTTTTTTTTTTTTTTGTCGAGCGCATTTGGGAAGTTCTAGGAGCATGACAACTTCGCTCTCGGAATGCCAGACAACCCAATTTTTGTTTAAATTGTTCTTCAATCCAGGCTTCTGAGTTTACGCTTGATTTGCATCCATTGGAGGCATGTGAAGACTACTGCTCCATATGAAGAGCATTCCTGAATTAGCCAGACTTCTAGCCAGCAGTCACTGATATTCGATGTATCCAATTATTTGAAAACTAAAACACTATAGCTCTGAAAGTAGAATCGAATTATTCGGCTCATTATTATCCTATTCAAACTGAAAAGTAATATTCGCTTATCCCTATAAATATATTTCCGGGTGTATTCTTGATATCCCCGTAACTATGAGGGGTGATGCATCTCGTTTTGTTTTCGAGGTGACCCTGACAAAGAACAAAAGTTCATCCTCGAAACACCCGCTTGAAGCATGCTGTTTCAGAAGTTTATCACGAAAGTTCAAGCTGACTTTCTGGAAAGGAGTGAACGGAGTTCTGGAGACGATTTTAAGGCTTCATTGTTATGCAAACAAAGGTTCCTACGGAATGTTTTCTCTCCAATCATGCGTGACCTCCCCGCTCTATTCTGTGCGAATAACGAATGCTCTACCTTCTGCTTCAGGTGGTCCACTATTCTTTCGGATTCCAGACGTTGAAGGTGTTATTAATTGAAGCCTTAGAAGGTCACCATTGTGAATTATACAAAGGGGAGAAGGGGAGGGGGGATAAAGTGTACATGTTCAGATCCAGCCAACAGATGGTATTAATTATACTAGAAAGAAACCCTTGTTCAACTATATATAGGTAAAAATAGAGATACAGCTGAAAAAAATATTGAGGAAGTGAGAAGGGATTTAGGTGAATAACCCCTAATGCAATTAATCGAGTATGCGAATGCACCTCTGACGAATGATTATGGTGGTGGTGATCTAATAGTCATGTTGATACTTTCCCAAGATGTTGAAGAAAAGAACCTTGTTAGTTGAGATGCGAGGAAAAGTAAGGCGACTGATGGCTGTATACGTTATTAGGTTGATGAATAAACTATTAGGCAATTAGAATATATTTGCAATATTATCACGTCTCACATATTAAACTCATAATAACGAAACTTTGACCAATTTGTACTGGGATGAAGGTAATTTTCTAGCTTAATCTGTAGATTACAAATCTTAAACATGTATCATAGTGCAGAATGCCTATTGTTATTAAAGCGTCACTATTGCAAAGTTCATTAAATATCCATAATATTTTGTTTATTTGTAGTTGGGTATAGAATATAAGGAGATCAATTAAAACGTTAATCTATGACGATTGCTTAAATTGTACTTTCATAAGCTATCTCGGGTTATCTAGGTAAACTGTGAAATTAGATGTATTTTGTAGCAGAGTCCTCTCGTATTTAAAATCTACTGTTTTCTTTAGGTTTTTTTTTTTTTTTTTTTAACCCGTAATTTTGGTTTTAAATGTTTGGCATCCGCTCACTTCCGCGAGCACTAGGTTCTGGTGCAGTGTGAAGTTTTCCGCAATGTTTAGTTTATTTTTCCGACGCAAAGCACGGTTCACTTTTTATAGGGTTCTTTTACTACCGTCAAGAATCCAGTGCCTGTAAAATGACAGTTGTTCTTTTTTTCCCCACAAAAAAAGACGTGCATATAAATCAGGTTACCTTTAACTTGTCTACTGTAAAATATAATCTCGTGGTCCGTTCTTCAGCTTCGTAGTGAACCGCAGGTGCAAATAAAATTAGGTTCAAGACCTTCCGAAGCAGAACAGCGGCTGCCAATATATACTGCATGTTTCCGCATGGCTGAAATACGATACCTTGTTTTATAGTTGTTTCTTTTTTTTAAGCATGAATGAGGAAAAAATGAAGTTTAGCTATGTTCATCGTTTCCACCTTTTGTTGCTCTTCCAGCCCGCCCCGGAAGTTCCGCATAAGTGCGACAGTAGAGCGCCGGAAGAAGGATCATGTCAAAACCAGCCATTCGCATAGATTTGCATAGGCAATGGTTTCCACGGCAGGAGTTCTTGCTTCGCCAAGGATGATTTTCCCATCTGAGATTCTCATTTTGTGCCCAAAGTTTCGGTTTAATTTCCGTTATACACTTTTTTTGTTTGTGTGTGAGTGTGCGTGTGAGAGGAAAGTCGCTTGGTTTCCCTTTTGCTTCGTTTGGAATTTCCCTTTTGATTGCAGAAAAATAGGCTCTCTTGTTTGAGAACGACGTATATGCAAATCGAAATATCCATTCGGAATGTTTCGTCGGAAAGCCGCATATTACGCGTGATACATATTAGAGTCTAACGATATAGTCACATATGCGTGTCACTTTTAGTATCAGCTTCCAAAACAAAGTCTCTGTGAATATTGATATTTTAATTTTTGTGTGCGAGCACAGGTTTCAGAAGACGTAAACGGGAAGTGCGTATTACCATTTATTCCAAATACGAAGAGCACTGCTTAACAGAATATCAAGACTTTTGGGCGGCAGGCATATTAAATTAGCAGCTGTCGACATTTGAATGGCCGGGTAAGCCTAAATATCGTGAGGCCTTGCGGTAAATACCGTTGGCATTTACGGCAAGGATTAGCCAAGAGTGTGCACTACAAGAAACGTCCTGGCGTATGCCCGCAAAATTCTTACTGCTTGAGACAATGAGTGTATTCTACTGAGAGAATTAACTCCGTATCATGGCAAAGGCTTGAACCTTTCCCCACGAATGTTGACAATAGAGGATCCAGGCAGCGCCGCCTGCCTAGCGTCACCGTTGCCGCCAACGCGTCTTGCAGCGTCCCACAACGCGCGTGACATTAGAAAGCGGCGACGGTAAAGCGCCGTTCACACCAGTGTTGCGGAATGGGCACCCCCATTCCATTCCAATTCCATTCCGGGGAATTAGAGTTTTCGATAATTCCATTCCTTTCAACTCCTAGGAATGGGGGCACGGGGCCCATTCCCACTCCTGGAATGGCTGAGTCGCTCCATTCCATTCCTCCAATTCCTAAACGCTAAAAGTGTAATTTGACAGCTGCATTACGTTACAGGGTTGGGCAGAAATATTCAGAAATGTATTTAGAAATACAAATACTGGGATAGATGAAAATAGTTGCTAAGATACTGATACTCAAGTCTCAAATATATCTATAAAAATGTATCGTGATACGTATCGGAAATACATCTCAAAAAGAGGCAAAGAGTCTTTGGAAATACAAATACAAGAATACATTTTAGGGAGGGCAGAAATACAAATACTGATAATACAATACGTTTTTCACATTTCTTTGAGACGCCAACTGAAATGAGGCTTTAAGTTTGAAGTGGAAGTTTCTTTATTTCTTTTTTTCGTCCCGAAACTACTTTTCCGCAGGCTTCGCACTTCGCCTTGAAGGTAGTGGTTCCGGACGAAGAGTTCTAAATGGGTTTAAAAAACGTTCCATCAAGGATTGACCGCGGTCCCTTCCCTGGCATCCTGTCTGACTGACCCAGTGATGCGAAAAGACTTCGACCTCTAAAATAAATTCCATCAAGACATCACCACTTCCCTGTCCAATAAGGGCGCCCCTGTCAGCACTGATCACATGACGTCACGGTGGGATGAACTAGTATTCTTGAATCTGTAGGTGTTGCCTTGAACATGAAACTTTACCCACGCTGCTGTATCAAAGGACAATACATACTTTCGTTGTAGCTGATCTCGTTGAAGACTATGCAGGCAGTTGCATTTGGAATTTTCGAGAAAAGTGGACCACCTGAAGCATCCTGAAGCACATGTATTATCTTCTGTTACGGTTGAAAAATCGATATGGTGGCATTCCTGTTGTGACGGTCCTTCCTGCCTACTCTCCGCCTCCAACGCATTAATGGCAGTCTTCAAGTTTCGCCTAGCATCATTCAAACAGAGACCTCGTGGATTGCGACCTGAGATGTCCGGCACAGGTGCGAGCTCTTCGAGAAACAGCGCGCTCGAGACGAGTCGAAAGTGTACGAAGTCTGGGTCCGCACAGCGAGGCCACGTCTGGCCTCCTTCCTGGGTATCGGATCACCAGAGCAGCAGGTCACGTTCACGTCGGCTGATGACCTACCAGCCGTGCAATATTACAGGCGCAGACGCATTCAGATATGTGTTGAACTTCACTGGTGAAAGGCACCACCGCCGCCTCCCCCCCCCCCTCCCCTCCCCCCTCTGTTCTTTGCTTTGACACTTGTTTTTTGTATTGCATTTTTTTCTTTTGCGCATAAGTCTGCTAGGGCCTTACGCGGGTTCGCAGTTTCCTGCTCATTTTATTTCTGAACAACCGACTCCCTGACTGGCTCGGTATAGCTGAACGTAAAAAATAAATAACTAAATAAATAAATAAATAAATAAATAAAATATAAAGAACCTGACCCATTCCATTCCCATTCCATTCCGGGCAAAAGACATCTAATTCCATTCCCATTCCATTCCCCTGAACGTTGCTGCCATTCCATTCCCATTCCATTCCGGGGTCGCGAAAATGCGGAATCATTCCGGAATCATTCCAACTCCGGAGTGGTAACTCCGCAACACTGGTTCACACTCTTGCGACCGAGTTAGACCGAGAGAGACCAGACCGGTTTTTAAGCCTTTTGCGACCTCTTAGGACCGGATGCGATGCTGCCGAGCTGGTCCTAAGAGATCGCAAGAGGCTTAAAAACCGGTCTGGTCTCTCTCGGTCGTACTCGGTCGCAAGAGTGTGAACGGGCCTTAAGACGGAAAAGATTCCTGCTTTGCGGCGGCTCTCATCGAACCTCAGTGTGCTTGCCGCTTGGGATCCACAAACGATGACGTCATGTGCGGGCCTCGGTGGTATTGCTATGCCCCCGTGGCTACACCCTTCCATGGCCACGCGGCGTCAGGGGCCCAAGGTGCGGACCTTAGAGGTATTGTAATGTACGCTAGAAGTTCAAATGGCGCTAGTGTGCTATGGAAAATTAAGCAGACAGCAACGAGTCGAAAATGCACTACCGGTAATGCAATTTTATGGGGAAAATTGAGTGCATTTTTTGTTGCGCTCGATTATAAGAGCAACTATCCCGAATAATTCGCACAAGGAAGCTTGGAACATGCCTCAGTCAGGCAGACAAAATAATTGTTCAGTTACGGTGTTTTTTTGTTTTTTTTTTCAGTTCATTGCATTAAAAACGGTGCTAAAACGGCTTCGTTGATGTATTTATGTGCACTGCCTGACACTGTTAACGCGAACACGACGTCGGTGCTTTTGAACATGCGGGGATATCCGTGCCAAGCGAACGAAGGACATCTGGAAAACTAAGAAAGACAGCCAGAAGTACGCAGGAACGCTTGATCACCAACTCACAGTGCATGTACGATAAAAAAAAAAAAAAAAAAAAGCTGAAGGCCACGAATATAGTCCGATTTTCAATAAGCAAGTACCACCTTATTCTTTCTGCTCTGCGGAGATGCGTCTGTTACGTTCAAAACGTCCTCCGCGAGCTCGAAATCTTTGAGAACAAGTACCGCATAAAAGCTGCACGGCCGAGAAAATAGTAAAATGAAACAACTTACATAGCCCACACACTATAATCTTTACAATTGGAATGTTTTCAACAGGTCGTAAAAATGAGAAAGGGGCAATTTTTATATAGTGACAGGACTGTCATATTAGCAATATATAAGAGTCATCAGAAAGCTGGCGGTCCTTGAACACACTCTCTATTCCTTTCGATTGTTATTTTCCTTAGAATCGCCCCTTGTTTTTGCATACCTTCCGTGGAACAGAGGTCGGGACCTGAAGTATAGCGAACTTAAACATCGGTAACTGATCAAGAAAAATGCGCTAAATAAAGCGATTATACTTTTATAATGTTGATAAAGCTAGATTCGCTTCGGTACGACCTAAATTACAAAAGTGTTCCATGTTATTTGTCGCCGAAGATACAGAATGCACGCGCGTTTTGCCATAGAAACGCACAGGAGTACCGCAAAAGTAGACTTGTTGCTGTCTGCTTTAATTTGCCTCTTGGAAGTCGCATAGACACTAGCGCCAGTTGAACCTCTAGCGTACATTATACTAACTCTACGGGGCGGACGGATAGCCACGTTTTGGTGACGTCCGGAGCACGTGCTGTGCTCCGGACGTCGTTAGAGTTCGGTAATTTCCGTCGCCGTACGACTTCACCCCGAACGCGAACAAGAATATTCCGCGAGGTGTTCACGAGTCGAATGGGGAAGCTCGCTCGGCTCCTCCAATCTGTGTCTGCCACACGCAAGCCGCATCCAGCGGTGTCGCCCCAGGCACCGTTTGGGAGACGGGAAGCGTGACCGAAATGGGCAAACGTGTCTTTAAAAAAAAAGAAAGAAAAAGAAACAGGGAAAGGACAGTTTTCTTTTAATTTTGTTTGTAGCTGTTTGTACGTTTGTTTTTGTAGGTTTGAAGTACGTTTGTAGCTGCTCCTTTTCCTCATGTGTTAGTTCTCGACTGTCATTTTTTTCAGTCGATGTCATCAAGTCCGTGTGATTCGAACCCACTTTATGATTTCTTTGAGGGGACATATTTATCAGTTACCGTGTTGCAACGTATTACCTAAAGAAATGTACGTTTTAGTAAAATGACTTTTTCACGAACGACGAGATTCCTTTCGACATTTTTTTTTATTTGAATGAGAATTACAAGAGAGATGCTCATTGGTGAAAATGTCTATGTTTAGTGTTCTTCGTGAATACCATAGTAGTTCAAAACTAAAAATCAAATAATTAAAATCTTAGTTTCGTCTTGACATTTCTAGTGAACAAAGCACGAGAAAAGGACGACCAAGGAAAGGCAAAACTCGCACTGGTTCTTGTTTCTTGCCCTCTCTCTTTATTAATTTTTCGGGCTCCTTTTCTCTTTCTTTTTTTTTTACCATGTAGTTGTTAAGATTAGAAACTTCCTACTCTTCTCCTTTTATTGTCATCCTCCGAAGCAGATGAATCTAAAGGAATCATTCAATTATCTCATTCTATAGCTCTTCCATCCGAAATTTTTACAAGAACAAAAATGCTTATGATGACGGCACAAGTACGAGCAAGCGTCGTTCTGCACCCTGAAGTAACTGACCGGGCATGACGTTTAACATGCTCTATCCTCGCTTAATGTCATATGAAACATGAAAATATTAGGCCCGAATGTATTTTTTTGGCCCCGTCATTCGCCACTTACTGAAATCGGCTGATTAGGGCGACCCACATTGGGCCGGCCCGTCAACAAAAGCAGTAAAATTTACAGTAACCGACGTGTACGTAAAAGACACGTTCTGTGCAGAAGAAAAGAAACGAGATAATACCCAGCCGCCGTCGCGTAGTCGCGCATGAGTTTAATGTAAGCTAAGTTTAATGTTCTTTGACCGAGGAATCGGAAGAGAATCTCGGAAAGACCGTGCAAACAAGAGCCTCGTTCTCTCAGTTGATGCGTGGGGAAACGTCACGTAAAGCTTATTTACATCGCGCAAGCAAGGAGCGAGTGCTGCGCTAGATTAATTTTAACCGTCCTCTCTGACTTAATGTGCGTTTTTCTGTGAGGGACTGACTAATCGTTTTCGATGTGCCTAGTCAAGTTCCGAATAGCACGCCGCCGGCGAATTCACCAGCTCGAGAGCATGGCTCGCGCTGCACAGGGGATCTCGGCGGCAGCTGGGTACCTTAAAATCCGCCCTCGGAAAACATAGCGGCCTCGACGCATACAGCACTGAGGATGATCGGTGAGTCGGGAAATCGGGCGAAGTTCTCTTTTTTGGGTGCTGATGACCTGTCAGACTTAAAAAAAGGAAATCGTCAAACGGTCAAAACCACTGCGTTTGGTGTCTGTGTACCATAGTTTAGGTTCTGACATCGCCGAGGCAGCATTTTACGTAGAATCGGCGCGACCTGGCCCCTCACGTCGCTCACAGATGTTCACTGCGCGTTCTCTTCCGCCTCACACCGTTTCCAAGAATTTGAGATCGCTTAAAGAGCCCTAAAAGAACTTCAAACTTGAAAGTGAAGCGTTGTCAGCTAAAAGCGATAGGCACCACGGACAGAGCGGTTGATCGCGGAACGCGGGAGACCAGGATAGGTAGGTGGGAGAGAAACTCGAGTTGCAGGACGAGTCAATCTTTGACGTTTCTGCACTGGCGGGAATCGCGCGGGAACTTCAAATTCGGCTTTTGGAAATTCTTTTTTCAAGGACAGAACGAGCGGGCTGGTAGGGATAATTAAACTGGAGGAAGAAAACGGGAAGGACGGACAACCACATAGTGGCAATCTCTCCACAGACTGCAAACTAAAGCGAGAGCGAACATCAACTTTACGTCAAACTAGGCAAATCTAAAATGAAGACCTCTGAATTATTTTGAAGGTTTATGTCAAAAAGCCGTGAGGTGTGCAAGGTGTCTTGAGAGGCACTCGCGCCTCAAGAATGGCAGGACGTCACTTCACAAATGCTGAGTTCCCAAGTTACGAATTTTGAGGGTTATGTCCAGACATCGTTTTCAATCGTTTCGGATAATGAAAAGAATATAATTTTTACCTGTCAGTGCCCCTTCAATCCCCCCCCCCCCCCTCCCGGTTTACTTCGCGGTGAAAGTCTGCGGGTGGATTATAAAAAAAATACAAGTCCACTTGGCCCACTCCTACACGCCGCGAAGCGGCCTGTACAGAGCCCTGTTGTCGCCCATTGCACCTCCAAAAGTGCGACTCCAGGTTTGAGTAATCATTTCCTCACCCGCCTATCTTACTCCTTAAAGCCTGTGCAAGCCGAAATCAGCTGCCAGATCCGATATCTAATTTCGGCAAAAAAAAAAAAAAAAAAAAAGTGAGGAGGGCACGTCGGGACCCGATTTTGGTTTGCACGCATCCATAAGCCTGACCTTGTCGGAATCCCCCCGCCCGAGCGCCCGAGCACGCAAAAAGCCTTTCACACTCCTCACTCTCTTCCCGCAGGCCCCCGTCAAAAATCGGAAGGCATCGGAGCGACACGTAATGTTCCCTCCTCTCCGGAGCAGTTTTCTTGCCGAAATCGAATGGCGGATACGACAGCCGTCTTTGGTTCGCAGCGTGCTTGATTCTGGTTTTCCGACCGACTATTAACAAGGCTGTCCATTTACCTGTTGAAAACATAACCGTCGAGTGATGGCTGTAGATGAACCTCGCCTGTCTTACCAACAACCGATCGACCTTGTCTTCTTGCAGCCCTTGCTTAAGTTCGTAGCCCATGCGCTCGGCCTGACCATTGGTCACTGGGTGGTAAGGTGAACTTGTCATTACCCTGACTTTGTTTCTCTTGTAAACTTCCAGTACTTCTACACAAAAACACTTCCATTATCCGATACGGCTTTCGTGGCACTTCAAAGGTTGCAAATATACGAGGTGTAATCAAAATGCTTCGGGATTAATTCTGTAGCGTAAAAAAAGAGGGCACCACTGTGATGCGCGCGCAGCAGTGGAGGGAATGGAGTTTTGTGTCACGTTATAGGAAAGGGCGTCGCTTTGTGAACATTTGAGCCTCGCCACATGAGTTTGTTCGAACACATGCAGAAGCATAATGGCGATCTCTCCATAGACTGCAAAGCAAAGTGAGAACGAACATTAATTTTACATCAAACTCGGCAATTCTAAAATGGAAATCTCTGAATTAGTTAGGAGGCTTATTTCAAAAAGCCGTGAGGTGTGCGAGGTGTTTTGTGTTGCACTCGTGCCTCAAGAATGGCAAAACGTCTCTGAAGTCTAGGTAAGATTAAAGTCTCCCTACCCCTCCTCGTCTTCCAGCGATGCTCTGCTGTTTCTAAAGCACGAGTGCATCTTAAAACAACTTAAAAAGTTCACTCTTTTTTTAAACAATCCTGGGGAATCATTTTAGAGGTCTCTGTTTTAGATTTGTTAAGTTTAACGCAGAGGTTATGGTGAAATCGCCATTGTGTCCGTTCGCAAAGTCACGAAAACTCGTGTAGCGCAGCTCCAAATGCTCACAGAACGACGACCTTTGGTATAACGAGACACGAAAGTCCTTTCCTTCGACTGCTGAGCGCGCATCACTGCGCTGCCTTCTCTTTTTCGCGCTCCAAAATAAGTCCCGGAACGTTTTCATCACACCTCGTAGCCCGAAGTTCCCGTATAACAGCCATGGAAGTTTCTTATGTCGTTCATGGAACTGCTCTCACTTTAAGCCGTTTTGTGTGTGCGTCGACAACTACGAGGAACATGTGTTCTTCCATTGAGCCTGCAAAATCAAGGTGAATGCTACGTGTGCCACGGCCGGGATGAATGCTCAGGTACGCACAGCCGCTTTCCCCGGAACACGGCTGGATTTATGGCAGATCATGCGGTCCCAATTCACGCTCAATGTCTTTGTCGAATGTAGGCCACCTTTAATAACTCCTACCCCATCCCAACAGTCACTTCCGTGGCTGTTGGGAAGGGGTAGGACGACGTTTCTGCTACGGCGTTCAGAGTGCTGCGATAATCACAGCAGAGGCGGGTGCTACTGTTTTTTGCTCGCACGACGACAACTGTAGTTGCCCATTTCAAATATTGCGTGGGCTCAACAACTCCTTGCTGAAACCAGGGAACATTGACATGAAAAAGACCGGCCTTCATCAAGAACGACAAAAGGACTAGTTGTTCATAACAAAGCATCCCTGGACCGACATGGAGCGACCTTTTCAAGAACGAGACACAGTATGAACAAAGGTGAGACATATTTCAATAAATATAGTCAACATTAGAAGAATATACCTCGAAGAAATGTTAGAACGACCACGTTTCCTACAGGGTGTACTCTTCCGGCTCGACTTTGCCATCGAACCGCATGTGAGTGATGAGAATTTCGAGGAGGAGTTTGTAGATGTGTTGCAGTACGAAAAGATTATATTATAAATATGTCAAAATAAACGTTATGAATTACACCTGCAGAACATAGACGTCGAAACCTCAGATAAAAAATATTGGACGAAAAATAATCAAGGACAGGAAAGTTAAGAAGAGGACTGATCATTCAGTAGCAATTTTGCTCTTAACACACGTAATCGAAATATACGAAATCAACATAGTTCCTGAGGTGGAGTACAACGTGACTGGATAAAGCAGACATGACTTCTAGACTGTTCAAAAAGTCACGACATAATAACATATAAGTTTTTGACGTAGAGTGGAAACGAATCTATATGGAGGAAACCCCTCTTGCAGGCAAAGTGCAGGCCTAGACGCAGTCCGATATGTTGTCTGATATCCACGTACCTTCTTTGTTCGAGCAGTAAGCGTCTACCGACACTAAACTTTCTATTCAAGACATAAAAGCCGGCGGGGTACGACCAAAGAACAAAGAAACAAAACAGAGTCCACGAGGGCAAAAGAGCAAGTCAGCCGCAAGGCGTAAGAAGAACTGATTAAACTCGCAGAGCGTGGCGACAGAAAGCAAATCCACAAATCTATCGAGAAAAATACAAAGTCGACAGAGAAAAAAAAACACGCCTAAAAAGAAACTGAATGTGAAACGAAGAATCAAGCAACGTTCACCAACGGCAAGACAGAACAAGCAAAGACATAGCTCCCAAAATTTCACGCAAAACTCACGCTGAACACACGTTGGCTCCATTTCCATAAACAGAGTTGTAGTTTTGTGAGCATACTAGCCAGGTAGTAACCCCCCCCCCCCCCCCCCCCCTTAAGAAAAAAAAATTAAGCCGAAAAACAACACAGGATCAGCAACACGATGCTCTATGAGTGACCGATGTCAAATTATGATACTCGCCCCAGTGGAATATCGACGAGCACGTGCGCAGATAATTTTAAGAGGTCGCTCTTTACGGTACGTATATCATTGACTAGGGATACACGAACAATGAGAGCCATACTTAAAGATAACCTGATAAACAACACTTCCCAGAATTACCATGTCTTTAATATACTTGGCGACCAGTTTTCTATACAATGACGTCAACGCTACGGGTACCCTTGCGCTCGCTCAAATTAAGCGCCAATCACAGATGTGCTCGTGTGGTGTTCCCTTATTCAGAAGCGACAGAAAAAAGCTATCTCCGAGTATAACCACTTTACTTACGGCACACCCTAATGGCGCAGCTTGCTGAATCTTCAACAAAAAGAGCAAGGAAGACGACGAGAAGGAGCGCGCACCACGTTTCGGCTTTCATTCCATTAAGAAGTCGGTTGCCATTAAGCCATCGTCAGAAACCGTTCGTCTGTGTGATTTATCTGTAATGTGGCGAAGAAACCGGGTAATATTTAACAAAACGTATGAAGGAAACATGCTTCCAAAAGGCCTCAGTCCGCAAAATTCCCCATGTCTGCATCGACATCTTTTGGATGACCAGTGGGGCTGCGCCTAAAGAATTCCATTGAAAGAAAAAGCTGGACTTATGCTCTACTTTACGGTGACGTAAATTGAAATTAATAAGCAGTCAAAACTGTAAATACCCGTACCGCCGCGGATCATATTTTATGAACAAGAAACTTATACAAATGACGGAATTACTAAAAACCTAGAAGCGGCGAACAACTTCCATTGTGTAAATCTATTTTTCTCTCGTGTCATGGCTATCTCCGTGACAACGAGAGGACGCGAGGCCAAAAAACTTCATGCGAGTACCTTCAATTAAATGAAATATAGACACAAATAAAAGCGCGTTGATGCAAAACAAAAATGGCCACCGTGGGGCCATAGACTCCAATAAATCGCCAGCGGTGTGTTTACAAAAGTACGGCACATCACATCTCGCGTTATCTGCTCAGAGACCGACTCCCCTATACGGCTACCTGTGCACTCAAACTGCGTATTTGTATATCGACTTCGGCCAGGATTACGCATGCACTGGACGGAATGGGGGCGCGCATGAGCGGGCTCTAAAGTGGATGAAATTTGTGCGAGAGTTGCGAACCGTCGGATCATAAATCTTCCCGGGCGGAAAAAAGTTTTCCCGGCTTAGGTGGGCTCCAATTTCAAACGGGTTATTTCGAATGCCGATGCTTTTTGTTTCTTTATATCCAGAGGCAAACCACTTTTCTGCTCTCAACTGCAGACACTCGGAAACGATGCGGCTGCTTTCGGCTCTAACTTAATTGCGCTGTGCTAGCTTCAGTATTACTTTGTTGCGCCAAGTAAATATATCTGAATCAATTATAGCTTCAGCTCGTACGGACGACAGAGCTTTTGCAAGCTGTTTATGACCGCATTTGAGGTCACGGCACCAATTCACGAATGTGCCCGTGCGTCTCGTCTCCTCTGCAGATTGCACGGAGAAATAACGACTGCGTTCAACGAGAGAAGTTTGGCAAATGAAGAGACCGAAGAATAATGCGCTTAAGTTTCTGACACGATGGACGGAAAGAGAGGCGTCTGAACAAGGTTACCTAAATGCGGTAAAAGTTTGCTCGGACATCGCGGATCTCCCGGTGAGAGGACTGCCCGTTTAGAGGCCTTCGCGAAGGTTAATGAGGGCGCTTCTTCGATCCTCGTCAGTTCATTACATGATGCGCCATCTCATAGCGATTCTCAAATAGGCGAAGTTGCTCCTTGGCGAAATGGAGCCGTTCAGCCGATACTCTACTCCGCTTGCGCAGCAGGGTATCGCAAAGGTCTCAAATTTGATACTTCAGGTATGGCTGAAAAAGCGAACGTCTCCCTTGCACCAACTCGGCACCAAAAAAGCGAACTCGGCACCAAAGAAACGTGGCGCATCCTACGCACACTCCTCGAACCCTCTCAACCTCGCATTATGCTCGCCAGCAAAATGACCTCGCACGACCTTGAGCAGCAACTCCGCGACACCTTCTTTCCACCACCAACCGACACACCACACACAACAGAACCTCCAACTCCTCCCCTCGACCGATGTAACATGGACGCCCTTTTCCCACTCAATAAACTAAAAGGGCCCTTTACTCTCTCAAACGAAACACATCACCTGGCGAAAATCAAATCACATATCAACTTGGCAATCTCGACGACACACAACCCCAGAAACTCCTAAAATACTTCAATAGTGCTTGGCAAACTGGCGACATACCAGCAGAATGGAAACACGCCATCGTTACCATGATTCTTAAACCAAACAAAACCTCCGAAGTCAAGAACCTACGACCCGTTTCTCTCACCTCGTGCACCGGCAAACTTCTTGAGAAGCTTGTTCTCACGCGCCTCGAATGGCATCTCGAGCGCGTGAAAGCCCTACCCTTTACACTCATTGGCTACCGCAAGAATATCTCCACACAAGACTGTCTATTTCGGCTATACAATGACCTCCTCCAAGCCAAAAGCACCACACAACTCCGCTCACTCCTAAGCCTGGACATCTGCAAAGCCTTTGATAACGTCTCGCATGACTCCATAATCAGTACCCTCAGACAAGCGCAGTGCGGCCCTCGAATGTACAACTGCACCCGCAACTTTCGAACGAAGCGCACGGCCGCCTTTAAAATTCCTGGACACATCTCCACACCTTTTCCGTTGCAACAAGGAGTACCACAAGGCTCCATCTTCTCTCCCAACCTTTTCGATCTTGCCATGAGCAAACTTCCCGCACAACTCGACACCATCCCCCACCTCAAATTCTCCATTTACGCCGATGACGTTACCTTATGGACCAACAACGGTTCCCCCGGCCAGCAGGAAGAGACACTGCAACACGCCTGCGACACTGTCGCACGCTATGCCATTAGTATAGGTCTGGCCTGCTCTCCATCTAAATTGGAACTCCTCGACATCTCCAACCGCAAAAACAATCCCTACAGGCAGCTGATCACCGTGCACCTCGACGGCACTCCCATACCCGAACGCCCACACATCAAGCTCTTAGGCCTCACCATTCAAAACAACGGTGCAAGCGATATCACCGTGTCCACCCTCTCCAAACAGATAAATCAAATCACACACATCCACCGCCGCGTTTCCCGCCACCACAGAGGCCTCAAAGAGAGCTACATGATACGAGCCATCGAAGCTCTCATCTACTCTCTCGTACTCTACCATATCCCCTACACCCCGCTCGCTACCCGTCAACTCCAACACCTCCAAACACAGCTCCGCAAGCCCGCCCGCCTTGCTTTCGGCCTGCCACAGTACGCTCCCCTAGAGCACTTGCAACAGATGGACCCCTTCAACACACTCGAGGAGCGAGTCGACTTGCACCGTCTGGGTCAACAGCAACGCCTAACCACGTCACTGCAAGATCGCTACGTTCTCACCTCCCTCAGTTACAACACCCTGCACCTCCCTCCCATCGAAAGAACCACACCTGCCTGGGATACCATACCCCAAATCACCACACTCCCCATACCCAAACATGAATCCCGACAGCAACCCGGAACGCCACAAGCACAGAGCCAAACTCATATCCCAAAAACTCGCCACACTTCAGGCACAGCAGCACCAAATCTACTACGCAGACGCCAGCTACGACCGTGGCACCAAACTCGGGCGCACTGCAATTCACTGTCCCCAGACCAACACAACGCTTAGGCAAACATACACCGAAGGGCCTTCGGCAGACCTCCTGGAGACTCAGGCGCTGTGCTCCGCCATTCACCATGCTATCGCCAACCCCCACGAGGGACACACCTCCATCACTGTCCTGACAGATTCCCAAAAGGCAGTTCGCACATTTCAGTACAACCAACTCCCCAACTATATGTCGCTCGAGCTTCGAGCCGCCCTCAATACCACCCCCGCCCTTCGCTTCTGCATCTATTAGATCCCTGGCCACGCTCTAATCCCGGGCAATGAACGAGCACATTCACTTTCCCGAGTCACTTCCACTCCGGGTCCTGCGATTGACTGGCCTACGTCGTATGACCCCCAACTCCAGCGCAATGAATACCATCAACAGCGCACTGACACACTCCGACAACTCCGCGAATCCAGGATCGCCCTCGTACCACCGCCTCCCACACTCTCCCGACAACAGGCCAGCACTCTACGCCGAGCACAGACCCACACGCTATCCTCCCCACACTATGCTCATCTCTCCCTTCTTTCCTTTCTCTCTGCTTCTTTTTATGGGGAACCAGTTCAGCATTCCCGCTAGAACAACCTCCCCTGCTTCTCTCACGCCACCTCTCTCTCTCTCTCCAAGGCGCTCAGGGCACACCTAAGTGTCCCTTCTGCACTGACTACCCAAACAACACGCACACCTACTGGCAATGCCTCCATGCACAACCATCCATCCGCTCTATACTTTCCAAGCTCACTCCCAAGCTTCGGCTCACGACATGGAAAGAGTGGCTCTCTCCCACAAATCATCAACACATGCCCGCCATCTTCGACGCCCATCTTCACCACATCACGACGATCGAAGAGACGCTGAAGGCATCGAAAGATGTCACCAATCCCCCACGATCCACCTATCCTCACCATTCTGAGTGGCGTCCTCGTGGACACCACTTTGACACCTTGAACTGAGGGTCAATAAAGATGTTTTCTCTCTTTCTCTCTCCCTTGCACGAGATACGATGGGCGCGACGACACGAAGCCTGGTTCACCGCGCATCCGTGTTGTATGGAACAGCGTTCCTGAAACGCGATCCCTTTAGGAGGAACGGAGGAGCGCCACCGTTCGATTCTCTGTTAGTGGGACTGGAATGGGAACTCGGAAAGAGGAACGGCGTGCCTTTTTTCCCGCCCAGTGGGGTAATATTAGTTTTATTTCTAAGGGAGAAATTATTAAAAATATGAAAACAATACTTTTGGGAAGATTAGAATATTGCTGAGGTCTTGGTTACTTATCCTAGGTTTTATATTTTGGAGTCCTCGCTTGGTAACAGTCGGGTGCAGGCGAGCTGCTTGATATTGATTTTGTTTCAGTGCCCTAGACTGCGGTACAAAAAACCAAAACATTTAGTAGAAGGAAATGAAACAGGGACGTCTCAAACTCAGCTACTTTCTGCACTTCCACGGATCCACATACATTCAGAAATCTAAGGCCGACTGCAGCCATCAGTGAACTTCCACAGAGACATACAGTAACAACAGAAGAGCAGGTTACCAGACGTCAAACGCACCCTTATATCATAAACATTGGTAACTTAAAAGCAAATTAAGCTTTATTCCCCCTCCCCTTCTCTCCTACCTTCAGACTAGGCAACGAAATCGACGTTCCCGAAGACGGACTGGTAGCTTTCAAGACTGACCTTCTAAAATGTCTTCCCTCTTCGACACTTCCCCTCCACCGTAAAAAAAAAGTCGAGAAAACACATGTAGGAAGTGGGCGCATCTGTTTGTTTTATGCTAAACAAATATGCGTGTCGTTTAGTCATTGGGGCAAGATCTGAGACAGAACTCGTGCCGGGTAGACGTGGCGAGGACGCGCGTTCTTAAGAGGGCATCATGGTACCACCTCTTGTCTTCTGTGGTAACTGCCACAATGAGTGCCGTCTGATTCGCCCACCATAAACATAAATATGGTAAAACGCTGATATTTTTGAAGGCGAATATATCAGCATTTGGGACCTTGCTTCCCCTTGCTTTCTTCTCCAGCTGTCCTTCCATCACGGCATTCAAATTCGTATGTTGCCATTTGATTGGATAGATAAAACAACTTTGTTTGATCTAACTAAATATTGTAATTAACAAAATCCTGAAGCAATGTATACGTAATGGATACGCTTCATTTTCTGAACGGTAAATAGAACGAGTTCCTTTTAACAGATGGAACTTGTAACAGGAACGAGTTGCAAAAATCAAATAGAACGGAGAACGCACCTTCGCTCCTCTTTTTGAGGAACGTGCGCAAGATTGCCGCGTATGCGATTGCGGCGCCGCGCATGTGCAGTCATGCGCCTCCCGCTCCCCGGGGCCTTCGGAGGAACCGCGCGCGCCTGCGCAGCTTTGTCGGCCGTCGCGTCGTCTGCTCGAACGCGGCCACATTGACACAGCGCTTGCGTAATAAAAAAAATAACATAAATACACGTGTCTAAGTGTCACATCAAGAAACGTTTTCCTAATCCTACCTCAATGTAAGATCTACAATTCCCGAGCGAGAAGCGAAACATACCTCCAGTGCCACACCCTCCAATGAGGAGTTGACGGCGAAAGGAAAAGGAGGAAAAGGAAGGCAATACTCTGGAGCGCCATTTAGTTACTCTAACCCAGTCTTGGGTAAGTTACTTTTAAAAACTAATTTGTTACAGTTACAGTTACTTTCAGAGAGAAGTAGCGAAGTTACCGTTACAGTTACCGCAACAAAACACTAACCCGTTACAGTTACAGTTACTTTTAAAAAGTAACGACGTTACTTTCCAGGTACTTTTCTGTTACACACAAAAAAAAATATTTGGAAAAATTAGAAAACGTCCCTCACCAAATTGTATTGCATAAAATTAAAATGTACGCTTTTTACTTCATATTGTAACTTAACAAAAGTTGCTTCTCGAAATTAGTGTTTGAAAATTTCCACGCCAAAGTAGTGGCGCAAATAAAAATACGGATCATGCGCAGTGCGGAAAACTGGCGCTAATCAAAATACGACACATGCGCAGTGCCCTCCGCGTGTTGTTTCACGGTTGATTCACCCGATTAAAAAGCGTTTTCACAGAAAAACGAAAACCCACAACATAGATAGTGCTTCAAAACACTAAGATGTAAGTGTTCAGTCACGAAGTACAAGCGCGTGCGTAAAAATAACTAGATCTTTTTTTTTTTTTTTTTTTTTATGAAATCTACACGTGGCTATATTCGGGTCGTGACTCGTGAGAAAGAACGTATTCCCAAGTTTGGTGCAAGGCCAACTTGACACTCGAAATGTCGGAATAGACGATTTGAAAAGTGCAAGGAATATCTAAATTGTACCCTCGTTCAGTGATATATTATTCATAAAACACTGGAAAGTAACGACAAAAGTAACGTCGTTACTTTCATCGTTACCTAAGAAAAAAGTAATAGAACTACAGTTACAAGTTACATTTTAAAAAAAGTAAAACGTTACAGTTACAAGTTACCAAATAAGTAACGAAATTACAGTAACGCGTTACTACCCAAGACTGTAACCTCTCTTCCTCCACTCTGGTCCCAGTGAACGGCCACGCACATGACGTGGCAGTAAATGGGGGTTTGGAGACCAAGTGGGCTAGCGCACATTAGCTTGGATCACTTGGAGCGAAAGCTCGCCCTGCAGAACCCAGGGATCCTTGGCTAAATCCTCACCCCTCCCTGCCCGTTTCGATTTGGATGAACATCGTAACGGCGTGCGGTTGTGTATCCCTACTGCATGAAGCACGTTAAAGACCCCAGGCTAGCAGCTGTACTGCTCTGGCTAAATTTCTCATCTACTGTGGGTAACAATATCGCCATGTTTCTCCCGCTGTATAAACAACTAACGACAAATTTCTTTTTGGGGAAACAAATCTTGACACATTCTGTGCCTAAATGTCTTTGACAAAACAATCGAGCTTCTGCGCGTTTTTTTTTTTTTTCGGCCTCTGCGTTCGCCGATTTCCTCTCCGTAGATAACCGCGACTGTTTCTACAATTACTCTTCGGTACAATAGACGTACGAAGTTGTTTTCAAAATGTATTTCAATCGATCTATTGCTTGAAATGACGCGCGATCTGAGGGCCGAGATTAGTGACGCGTTCAAGACGCGACTTCATGTCTTGCTTTCGGGACGTTTCATTTGAATGGACTTATATTTAATGCTTTCATTACTCAACTTTTAAAGGGGCGATGCAGCGATTTTGCACTTTACAAAAATGCTGCATAGAATTTTGTCTTGACATTCATACCCTATTAAAGGAGCTGTGCAACAATTTTAGTGCTTTGCATCAATAATTTTGGAGTTGGTGTCTCAATCTTCCTGAAGTAGAGAACAAAAAACCGCTTACATGTCATAGTTTTTATTTTAAAAATGGACAAAGATTAAGTTTTTTGACACCTCTCAACTCCCTCGCCATTTTCCGAGTCACGTGCGCTGTGACCTAAATGGGGGTCGCGCGGGGTTCCGGTGAAGCTGTCTTTCTAGAGGCATCAGTGAGCAAGGACAACTCATCCGCTCGTGACCGCGTGACCACGTGCTGGCGCAGCGCGAACAATATGGTGAAAGGAGGAAAGTCTCATGCGGGTCCGGCCAAATCCGGCCATCGCCCGTCCGGTTCTGCCCCTCTCTCCCTCCGACTTCTGGCGGCTGTTCGCGATAGCAGATAGGGCTGACGGTTTTGTGGACCTAGGTTAGATGCGCCACTAAAACTCCCTATAATAGAAGTTGTGTCGATGATAGCAGGTTTTTGACGCGTTTATATTTATAATGAGAAAGACAAGATTTATAAAAAAAGTTACCTTTCATCGAGCAGGTATTCGCGCAACTTGCTATCTATCTAGAAGACCCCCGTTGACGTCATGCCGCGGGTTCTCATGGCCGCCGCTCGCGACTGCAGTTCGGGGAATATTCTAATTTTTGCCTGGCGATTACGCGGCAAAATTGCAACATTTCGAATGAAGGAAGTGTGTTTTTTGTCCTTTGTGACAAGATGAACCATGTCAAAACCAGAAGGTGCCATTTCTTTCAACGTTAAAATCGTTGCACAGTTCCTTTAAACACGTGTTAGTTTTTTGTTTGTTTTTTTTCACGCAACGGCAGTCGCAAAAATCAAAACAGATCCAGAAAAACAACTAGCGCTCACTCCCTCAACTCGCAGCAAGAATACGCGGCCACGTGATCTGCAGCCAGTTATATGTTGCCAATGTGTATCGTAGCACTCACCGAGTTGCACACATTATTAAGGCTCGGCTATTCACGTCATCGCAGTGATTGGGCAGGGGCCACTTCCCGAATGCACTGCTGCGATAAACATCGGCGCGACAGCCGATGCAGCGAGTGCGACCGCCCCCCCCCCCCCCCCCCCCCCCCCCGGACAACTATGATTGTTTATCTGTTTTAGCTTGTTAACTCAGTATATATATAATGCCTTACTACCTCTTCCGGGCCATGTCCCACAAGCATACTTTGGCTTTGACGGGCCCTAAAATATTGAAAACAAAGATGAAAGCGGAATAAATATGATTATTATTATTAACATTATTAATATTATTATTCTTACCTGTCCGGCGGGCTATTAATGAGTGTGGATCACTTTAAGATCGATTGCGGAGAGCACAAACATTGTTCGGTTTGTGCTTGCGCTATTGCTTCGTATACAGTATTACTTGCTTTGAGTGCCTCTAAAACTAGTTTTTTAAATTACTGCAATATCTCATCAATGTACACAAAACCTAGAAATTGCATTATGGCATTTTGTTATAATTCAGCTCAGTGTATGTCCTGTATGATTATAAGCAGTTACTGTATAGTGCATTGCTCTTCTGTGTTTGTGTGTTTTTTGTATTCATTTCAGTCCAGTGTGTCAGTACCAAGACCGCAAGGTTGTTCCAGGGCACTATGATAAACATTGATTATTATTATTACTATTATTATTATTATTATTATTATTATTTATTGGCTCAGGAGAGACGCGGCATCGCAGAAAGGCAACGGCTCGTACCGGATGACCACGGTGCCTCCATGGTACGATATCTCGAGTGGTCCTTTCACTAACAGGCCTAACATTATTGCCTTGGCTCAGTTGGAATTCCGGCCCTTCATATTTGTTGCATCACAAATTTTACTCCTCCCCTCCACCTCCCCCCCCCCCCCCCCGTCCAGTGGCCCACCTTAAATATCTTCATTTGAATTACTAAGAATAAAGTAAGCCTATGCATTGCTCCGCGAGACAACTTTCCACCTTCTCGAAAGTAAAAGTCGAAGTGCCTCGTCGGGGAAGCAGAAAACAAAACGCGAAAGCAAGTTCGCGTCGCGCGTTCAAAGAAACCGCACTTTTGCAAGCCTCAGCGCTAAGGAATGGGGGGGGGGGGGGGGGGGGGGGAGGGGGAGGCTAATATGTCGACTATAGAACGAGGTTAGCTGCGACAGCAACGGAGACCCGAATAAAAAGCATAGCGCAAACGCACTTCCAAAGCCTAATGGCCTGGCGCACAGCGTTCGAAAGTCGTCCGCATCACGACCAAACAAAACCTGCCTCAGCAGTTTTTTTGTTTTTTTTTTCTCAGGGTGGCAAAGTGAAAACGCCAAGGACCCCCCATGAGCCAATTAGAGCTACGAAATAGCTCTCCACACAAGGAGTGATCTCTGGAGGCATGTTGTCACGTGCCACACACTAACGCTCTGATTGGCTCAGCTAGGGTCTTAGCTTTCGCAGTGTTCCACGTTTCGTTTAAGACGTTGTATAGTAGGGTACCGTAATCTTCGTTGTCGCAGACTCGCTGCTGCGTTGCTGATCGCACGATGTTCGCTTCCTGCAGCGTCCCGCGCCAAATGCACGAACTTGAGGTTATCTCCCTAACGAGGCAATAAAAGCTAACTGCCTGCACCGCTAGCCAGGCTTTGCTGTCGTGCGCGGTAAAAGCAGGGGACTTTAGTTGAGTGCCGCCACTGGCTGACTTTAAGATCAGGTAGTTGCCAGACGTGAGGTTTCAAGGCACTCCTAGTTAGAGGATTAGTGGTGGTGGGGTGTGCATGACACTCGTAAGCTTGTATTCTGCTCTGGGTTTCGTTCTGTTCGCAAGCAGAACGATCTTAATCTGCTTAGGAATGCAAGATACTCTACCAACATTCAATCGGAGTTAGTTTTCTGCTGAAACATTATCACTTTGACTGCCCTGCCAACGAACACGCGTGACGCTGAATGGCAGTCACTACACTTAAAGTTTTTCCACTTGGTGAGTGTCAAAAGAGCTTTTTGAATTATCCATATCTACTTACATTTAGTATTACGCCTATAACCGCGAATATTCATGGGGTTGTTACACACAGACACAGTACAGGAACAAAAAGAGTGTAATTTCGCGCTTTGTAAATGCATTCATTGATTTGATGTGATGGATTCTGAACTAAAGCAACTATTAAAGCAATAGTTTTCAGCGAAGGGACTCTCTGCGACACACAAGAAATGTGCCCGCTTGTTAAAACTACGTTATAACATATCAGTAGTCCGATCTCACCAGTCAGTTTGGCTACGCCACCTCAGCCGCAATGCATGCAGGGAACTTTCGTCTTTTATAACGTGGAATGACCTCGCTGAAGCTTTGTTCGTGAATATCATTAGACGGCACGAGTCGTGTCGTGCATAGCCGCCTGTCCCCTGTGAACTAAAGTTACGGTCTCCAATCTCCCCAAGCACCGAACGCTTGGGGAGATTGGTCAATTGTCTGAATGTAGCAAGCTGCGTTTTTATAGCCCCATAAATTGCGTATTCATCGTCTAAAGTTTAAACTATTATTACATTTCAATAAATGTATTGCATGGTAGCACCTGAATTTGCGGTCACACTGCTCATACATTATGCAAACAATACTCACCACAATATCCGTGGTTCGAACGCTGTGTGCCAAGTTTTCTCCTTGAACTCATTGCCATGTGGCATTCGAAGCACAGACCTCGCGGTAATTCGCGTTCCAATCTGTGTGCAGACTGTCTTTTGTATGATATATAAGCAGTCTGACCCCGGTTTAACTTTCAAATGAAAGGCACAAGTTGCGATGTCTAACTGAACCAACAAGGTGGCCTGCGCACATAAACTCCCGCAAAGGCGCCATCACATCGCGGTGAATTTAGTTTACCGAAGCTTGAGTTAAAAACTTCTTGAGTTAAAAAATTCCTCGCAGGATTAATAGAGCACTTGCTAAATCCCCCAAGCGTCCCGGTCCGCACTCGAGAAACAGCTCTAGTGATCGGGAATTTCGACCGATTTGACGCTTAGAGACTCTTGAGTGTAATCCAGAGTCACCCTGAACAAGTGCTGTGTAGAGTTCAAAGACCTGCCATTTAACTTTTAAAACTTCTCGTCAATGTTAGCACTTTTTATTCTTTGCACGCAATTCACAATTCAACCCGGCTGAGATGCAGAATTATTTTACGATATTATCATTCTTATGATTGTTGTTTTGGCAGGAACTGCTTAACAAGCTGACCATTCACCACTAAAACCAGCATTGAGCTCGGAATCAGCGAGGCTTTTAATAGGAATTTATTGCGTTTCTAAGGTAATATTAACGTCTTTGAAGCTGCATGAGAATGATAATATTGTAAAATATTTCTACACCTCCACCAGGTTTTTGAAAAGTGCATGGCATGCACAGTAAAAAAGAACAAAACAAAAAAGAAACGCTAATATGACGAGATATTTTAAAAGTGATAGGAGAGTTCTTTGGACTCTACCCGACGCATGTTCAGTGTGACTTTGGATTACACTCAGAAGTGTGTAGGCATCGAATTGGTCGAAATTACCGATCACTAGTGAACTGAAGGAACACCATTCCCATGATTCCTCGAGTGGGGACCGGGACGCTAGGGGATTTAACGAGGGATCTATTAACAGGAATGCTCGAGGCACAACGTGAGTCAGCAAGGTAGGTACCTGTTTGCGCGGTCTGGCTGCATCATTTCTTGCTAAAATATCTCTAAGCACACAAAATAACTAAAAAAAGCGGCGTTTTTAATCAGGACAGTCAGATCGACGTGAACGTCGTTAATGCAAATGCTGGCTGCGTACAAGTTTCAAAAGATTTATTTCAAGCCCTTGTTTTCAAGCACAATCTCATACTGTGGCCTTTAATGCAGGGGTCTCCGGATGACTATTCGCCGAGAAACTGAGGGAGAGAAGGAGACAAGAGCGCGCGGTGACGTCAGAACGCCAAGCTCTGGTTGGGATGATTTGAGGGTAGACCTAAAGCTACCTTTTTTTTATCTCCACCGCGGTAGTAGAACGCGCTAAAAACAGAAGACCGGCGTTTGGCTTTCGCAGTGGAGTGAGGATAAACTATAAAGGCAGCTAGCTTTAGGTCTACCCATTAATCATTCCAACCAGAGCTCGGCGTTCTGACGTCACCGCGCGCTCTCATCTCCTTCTCTCCCTCGGAGTCTCGGAGCATAGGCATGCCCAGTGTTGTAAGGCTTCTTTTCTGTATCATCACCCACGTTTTCATCGCAACGCGAAGCTCATATGAGTAACGGACTACACTTCACGTCTTAGGATAAAAATAACCGGCATTGTTATTGGTATATTTTGATAGATATATCTTGATAGAGCCGCACTTGCCTAATTTATGTACATAAAGCAGCTGACTCTCACCGTGGCTCATAGGTTGCAGTCTTGCTCAAAAAGCTGTGCTCTTTGGAGCTGCTACTATATATATATATAGCCAGGTTTGCAGTGCACAGCACATCCAAGAAAGCTCCAATAAAACAATCAATTTAAAAAAAAAATTGTTGATGCGACGAATATTTGTTTGCAGATTGCGATTGTGATCATGGATAAAATTATGAATAATGAAACTCGCAATTTTAGGTAGCATGGCGCATGTTATTTGTTGTTTTTAGAAAAAAGGTTCCGAATGCCGATGTCGTTTACTGTTTTGGATTTTCCTGAATGTGACACAAATACAACACGAGTTGGGGTGAATAGAAAGCTGTTATATAAATTAAACTAAATACCGTGGCTCGTTGCTTGGTATGAAATTCACCAAGAACAAGTCACTCTTCCCTGTATTGAAAGCGTTACGCGCTCGTCACTTTGTTTGAAGCAAAGTAACCAGATGTAAATAGCATCACATTACTCGCAGCGTGTTACGTCAATAGTGCAACGCTGTTATAACATGAAAAAAGTTCGCTAGCCTGTTTCATAGCTGAAACGCCATCAATAGAATTTTATGTCAGCGGAATGTGTTCACCTGTGGTGCCTGCTTAGTTGGCAAAATACGGCATTCATCAATAGGACGCTTTAACTAAAGCAGAAGTGCCGATGTCTTGTTCGTTTTAACCAAGTGGCTCAGTATTCATATCATGTCTGGTTTCGATCTCGTCGGATAGCTCTCCCTTCATACTGCGCTAGAACATTCTACACCTGAACACATATTTGTTGTAGTTCTACAAAGAGCTGCTTAGTAGTCCGCGCTTTGCGAGTAAAGGCCACCCGTAACAAAAAGAAGAAAAACATGACCCTCACAAAATCGCAGGCTTTACCACGGCAAGAGGCGAATACATGTGCAGCACCTTGCACAGTTTTCACGCGCGCTGAACCTCTTTTTGTTAAACTTTAACACAAAAATAAATACTGAAAATTTCGCTAGAATAGAGGGCTTCAAGGCGCGGCGAATGGCGGTCGAAGAATACAAAGAAGAGCCCGGTTAAATCCGCCCACGCCGTTCTCTAAGTTTGGCGGTCTTTGATCGTGTGGGCGCCCATAGAATGTGACAGGATGTTTCGGTTGGATCTAGCGGTGCGAGGCGCAGAAACAAGACAAAAAAAAAATTCTCACGATGAAATGAAGTAAAAATTAAGAAACAAACGACCGTAAGAATGGTGTTCTTTTCAGCTAACGACAAAATTAGAAGAAAAAAGTACGCATGGAAGAAAGGTGGGACTACTCTGCTCCGGAGGTATGAACAATACATAAAAAAGGCTTCTGTTCGCTTTGAGGTGTTTATTCACGTCTCCGCTGTTGGAGGCTTTCTCACCACATTTATTTGTTTAAAGTTATCTTCTTTTTTTAAGATTATGATGTCACAAGAGATGTCGCGTGCGTGTAAACGGTTGACAAGTGAGCAGTCTGAAGTTTCTTGGCTGTGTTCTTTCTTCGCCAATTTCAAGCGGATACAACATTTTTTCTTCTGAAGTGTGCTGGCACACAACCTTCATTGACGTCAAAAAAACCTGCAAAAACTATCAGAAATTCCTTATTGAAAAATTCTAAGAATTTGTCACAATGCGGATAAAAAAAATAATTGTATTTTGTGCTTTTGAGATCAGCCGAAGTTCAGGAAATCGTATCATCCCATCCATTAAATACCGCTCTAGTAACCCTGGGGAAAGGGGAAAAAAGACACGGGTAGACACAACAAAAAAATTTAACTTGAAAGGTTAACACAGCGCAAAAAATGACGGACAGGGTAAAGAAGGACACACAAAGAGCGCTGACTTGCAACTAAATTTTTATTAGACCCAACGGTGCAATATATGCGCACAATTGAGAACAAAAAGAAGGAAATCAGCCTAAAAAACACCCAAAACAAAAGCACAAAAAACGAAGTATCACCTCTCATGAGTCAACCAAAGGGCACGCGCTAAAACCAAGCTAATCAAGTGGCCAGAAAAGTAATCTCCTTCCTTGATAAGGCAACAGAAGGACTGCTGACAGACATGACACGCAATCTTTCTATTTATAGAGTTTCCAGAATTTCACGTGTCAGCTGGTCTCGGCGACGTTTAACGACCTCGCACTGTTGGAACTGAGGCTGGCATCTGCAGTCACGGCAATGTATGCCAAGGTGGCCGGAAACCGTCGCACGTTGTAAGCATGTTCCCTTAGCCTGTCGTTGAGACAGCGACCTGTCTGGCCAACATAACGCCTGCCGCAAGACAGAGGGAGGGAATACACAACTCTTTCAGCGCAGGTGACGTAACGATTGCGGTGCTTCGTAGTGCAGGCCCCCGCCTCCCTATCAGAGGGATTAACGGCTCTGCACAATCATGAAAGCTTTTCAGGAGCGGTAAACAACACGTCCACATCACATCTGTCTGCAATACGTTTGAGGTTAAGTGCCACGCCATGCATATACGGAATGACGGCGAATTTTCTTCCTTTTTTGTCGTCCTTTTCTACTGCTGGAAGAGATATCGCTCGTCTCAGGCCAAGTTTTGGATTCTTTGAGCAGTGACTCAGCAACAGCTGCCACCACGTGTGAGGGGAACCCAGCGACAGTGAGGCGTTCAGTTTGCTTATCGAAGGTAGGTTGAACCCTGTGAAAGCAAGAAATTCGAAAAGGATGTGTGTAGCAGCAGGTCTTCGCGATTGCACGTTTTACAATTTTTGAATGCGCGGATTCAAAAGGGGCAGAAGAGGGTCTCCGGCTCGAGCTTCATAAGCCCAGCATACATGCTCCGGGCACATTGTTAATGTTAAATCCAAAAATGTTATACGTCGGGCTCCAGGTACTTCATGAGTTAAAACAAGTGGCGAAAGACTGTTAGAAAAGATGTCTAAAATATGAGTCATCGATGAATGAAAGGACAAGACGTCAGTTTCCAACAGGACTAAAAAATCGCCTACATTACGGAAAACCCTTGCAACCTTGGTACCGTCAAGGTGTTCTAGGATGATGCGATCGATGCTTGCTAAGAACAAGTCGCTAAGAACAGGGGCGATGCAAGATCCAATGCAAACTCCTTGACGTTGCAAGTAGACAGTTGCAAGTAAGCCCAAGTAGACGTCGCAAGTAGACCCAACCCGCAAAGGTCGACCTCAGGTACTTGTCAAGGAGTTCTAAAAAACCATCAACTGATATTCCAGCCGTATTTTGTTAAGCAACAGCACCAAACGTGTCAATACAATCACGAATACAGACAAGAAGAAGGGAAAGGAAATATATATATATACAAACGAATATGCAGCAACGAGAAAGACTTCAAACAAAACGCAGATAATCTAACGAAAGCACTCATTAGGCAAAATTATCCGCCAGGCGTCATAAACAATGCTATAGAAAAGGCTACTAGCTCGACCGCACGACAGCCATCAACAAAACAAGCGTTCGAGACTCAGAGAATAATCAGTATAATTTAGTGCTAACCTACCAAGTAACCTTCCCAACATCAACAACATCCTACGCAAAAATATTAATATTCTCTCACAAAGCCAGCGCCTCCAATCTGTCTTTCCGCAGGTTCCACGCGTCGCCTACCGTCGAGAAAAAAGCCTTAAAGACACGGTGGTACGATCCAAAACCACACATGAGGAGTTCCTGGGATCTCGGCCATGCCGGGTGCCGCGGTGCAAAGTGTGTAGCCACATGACGGAATCCGTGGAGGCAAAAGGTACAAATTCGGATTTCACCTTTAGGATAAACCGAAATTATAACTCTAACTCAGCTAATGTTGTCTATCTGTTGCACTGCCGCGTATGCAACATGCAGTATATTGGACAGACCGATCTCCCCTTCCGTCAAAGATTTAACAATCACAAGTCCCACCTTAACACACTCCCCAAACTCCCGCTCTCCAAACATATGCGTCTCGATCAACACCGCATAAACAAAATATTTGTAACTATACTTCAATCGGGATTTAGTACAGCACGCGAAAGGGAGCAAAGGGAATCGTACACAATTAAAAAGTTTGACACGTTTCGCGCGGGCATTAACGAGAGCGCCGGCCTGCTTAGCTGCTTACGTCTTGAACGGTTCACCTCCTCGGAACCCCCACGTCGACGGGAACACGAACAGACGGAGTCCCCTGCCCCGAGTTTTTCCTGCGCTGGACATCATTACGACCTCGAGGAATGTCTTCGCTCTCGGGTGCGAGATGGGGAGGCGGGCGGTGAGAAAAATAAGAATAAGGAAAATTGAAGAAGAAAAGAAGGGGGAGGGGGGGGGCATGCTTGCACGTGAGTGTGTGGGTGTGTGTGTGCGGGGGGGGGGGGGGGGTGAAGAGAGGGGTGTTTGGGTGTGTAACTTGAACCATCGGCGCATCTCAGTTCACGCCCGAGCTGCTCCTGTGTCTCTGCTGGCTCTTCTCGGCCACCCGGGCGCGCTTTTGGGCCCACTTGATTTTGTTTTATTCCCTTGTTTCGTTCTGGACACTGCCGAGCCCCAACGGCGCCTAGCGGGAGGTTGTTTGGGGATGCATGCGGGGACCCTTCCCTGGCCGCGGCCTTCGTCTACCCGTGGTCGGTCCTGAGAAGTTGTTTTTTCGCCTTTCCTCAATGTTTTTTTTTTTTTTTTGCCGCCGTGTTAATGTGGCGGGCTTCCAACTTTCACTGCAACATTAGGACCTGATGAAGAGCGGTCCCCGCTCGGAACGTCGTCCAATAAATACGTTTTAAAGCATTTACCTCCTTTTTACGATATATACATATATATATGTTTGCATCAGATGGTGTAAGGTAAGTTTCCCAGATGATTTTGAAGCCATTAGAAATGTCATGTGCCACAAGATCCGCAACATGACCTAAGAACAGAAATTTCTGTTGCAATGTTGTGATGGGGTAAGCAATGGTCATTCAACGTAGTCGATAGAAATAATGATTATTATTACTGTTATATTTGATTATATGAAAAGCTGAATCTTTACAGTTCGCTTAGTAGTGCCAGGGAAGCGGGCTCAGGCGACAGAAAAGACAGGCATACAGCGAGTCAAAGTCGTAAGAACATAGCTAGCCATCCTGCTGGTTCGGAAGTAGAAGTGTAAGAAAGCTCTTCAAGGAGCCAATGAGATCGACGAAGAATTTTATGGCCCTACAAAGGGGGAATGATGGCCTGACAGAATGGCGTCCTTGAACATCTCGCACCGATAACATGACAACGTCTTCTTTTCTGACTCCGTCGTTTTTTTGTTTGCGGGCGAGTCACCAGCCTGAGCCTGGAGATGTTTTTTTGGTGCAGATGGCAGTCCTTGAGAGATCCTGAGGGCACTTCAATGAAATGTATGGAAGGCTTTTCACTAAGGTTGTCTAAATTTCATCCATGGCAGGACGTAAAGAATTCGGTCCACGATAATGCCGCCATGTTGTTCAAGTCGGCGGGCGGAACACTTGCAGCCACAATCATTCGAATTTTCAGGGCTCGTTTACATTCCGTCTAAATTCGGGTTCCAGTTTGATCTGTCCTTAAGGATAACACGTCACGCCGAGGTATCCAACCCTTGTTTGTCTTTTCCTTTCCTGTCTCCCCGCTCCAATTGTAATGCAAATCGAGAGACAAAAGGGTGGTCGCCTTTTTGACGCTGAGACCACTCGGAGGCAATAGGGCTCGCACATCGCTAAGCCGATTAAAAAGGGACAAATTGTTATTGTTACGAGTGCATTCTGGTGCTGTACAGGTGTAGGAACTTTTGAGAGTTCAAGAGGATGTCGCTTTCTATATCTAGTTACCACACACAAAAAAAAATAGATTATCCCAATTTTTAAATTTAGGTTCGTTATATTTTGACCAGTTCGTTTGTGTATTATAATACAGGGTGTTTCAAGTACCGGCCAGATTCGTTAAATAGACCGCAGAATTCGGTTTCTTAAACTATCGCGCTACGATTTTGTGCAGCGTTGCGCACAGGTGATGCATTTTTTCTATAAAATTTGCAATGAGGGAACTTACCTGAGAAAACAATTAATAAAAAAAGAAAGGCTTAACTGCCATGGAAAAGAAACGAAGCCACCGGTCTTCAAACAATCGGCCACCCTATTGATAGAAGACCGGTGGCTTCGCTGAGTTTCCATAGGAGTTAAGTCTTTTTCTTTTTTTACGTTTTCCTCAAGTAAGTTTACTCTTTGCAAACTTTATACAAAAAAATGCACCAAGTGTGGCCAACGTTGCACAAAATCGTAGCGCGATAGCTTAAAGAACCGAATTTCGCGGCCCATTAAAACAGCCTGGTCGCTCTTTGAGACACCCGATATATAATATATATATATATATATATATATATATATTGTTTTCTTTTGTTTTGCAGTTTATCCAGACTATTATTCTCAGTTTTCAACCCGGAAAAGCATGCCACCCGGAAAACTCAAAATCTCTCTCAAATATTTTGAACAGATACTTTCGCCGTCAGTTTTGGCAAAAAAAAGAAAAAGCGCGTCTATCAAATAACCGCGAGACTGGCGCGTCGCTCCATCACCTCCGACCGCAGTGGCAGCCCCTTGTGGCAGTTTCAATTGTGCGTGGGCCAAAGGGGCAATGCGAGAAGACGTTCCCTCGCGGGGTGGATCGAACTTTGGGCAGACCCCGAGCGCTGCCCCTTCCCCGCCCGGGCTGCCACAAAAGGAGACCACAGGGAATGAAGGGGCACCCGGGAGGGGCTGCGGCGCCCGGTCACCGAAAGAAATCGGGTTTCCGTCCGGGAATCTATACGTCGGAACGTTCCGAGGAACCCGAAGTACCAAAGATACTCACGTGCTTCAATTTTCCTTCGTTTTCTTACTCGGATGGGTCTTCGTTTTCGACTTTTGTGGCGTTAAAATTGAAAGTATGTTTCGGCGTCTTGGATGACTGTGACCCGGTCACGGTTCAAAACGTTTATATATGGACTTCTTTTTTTACTTTTCTTTTCTGGGGGAGGTGGGTGGGGGACTTCACTCTACTGGATTCGGGCAAAATCGCGGAGAAGACTTATAAATACTTAAACAACTAGTGAGAGAGCCAATTTTATTTTCGAAACAATATCCCCCGAGACGCAGGAGCACACGAGAGGAAATGAACGTTTCTGCATTTTTCTTGAGTTTATCCCGTTGCCGATTTACGGTTTTATTTATACAATGACTCAAACGGCACAGTTTTTTGGAAATCGTACAAATTCAAGGTATTACCTTCACGAATGTGTAGCAGGTCGGACGAATATGGCAGTTACGAGTCGCAAGTTTGTTTCATGGTAGGGTGCAAACGTATACTTGAGTCTGCCTGGCACAGTTTCATAGAATTATAGAACTATTTTAATAGCAGGTACAGGAATTTATCTATATTGCTGTTTTTCAAATCTTACACCAAACTGATGGCCTTTTTAAAATAGGATTATGTAACGCCTCTTTCGATGATATCACGGGATCACAATACCTGCTTTTATTAAAGCATGAAATGCTTTTAAACGTAACCCTTATTCCTAACATTTTGTCCGTCCCTCCGTCCGTGCATTTACGGCTAAATTTAGCTGTAAATCGTCACATTATGTCACGTCACGTCACGTGATGTCACGTGTCCTATTCAACTCGGTGAAGTAGACGGCACGTAACCTCTACGCCAATTCAATTTCCTCACTAAATTTTTGTCCTGGTTGATTCGGACACCAAATGGATTGAGGCTGTCCCAATGAAGACGGCAACAGCGGACACAACCATTGATGTCCTTAGAGAAATCTTCGCTCGCTTCGGCCTCCCTGAAACACTGGTATCGGACAATGGCCCGCAGTTTTCAAGCGCGGCGATGGCACGATTTTTGAAAGAAAACCACGTGTGTCATCTGACAACCGCACCATATCACCTGCAGTCGAATGGGTTAGCCGAGCGGGCTGTTCGCACTCTTAAAGAAGGCCTAAAGGAAAACGAAGGCGACACTCTACAAAACTGGATTTCCAAGTTTTATTTCGTTACCGGTGCACTCCTGTCAAGGACGGCAAATCGCCGTCTGAGTTGTTGCTGGGCTACCAACCGAGGACGAGACTAACCAGCTTCTTCCCAAGCCGTCAAGAACCAGAGCACGCCGTGACTTTCCCATCGTCCTCAATCACCAAATCACAGCTACTTGCTCCCGGAACGCACGTCTGGGGTGCTATGTTGCGCTTTTTGCACTCCCAGGAGACTTGGAAGAGGGAAGTGACGTCAACGACACAGCAAATGCAGATTGGATGTTGACAGAAGAAAACGAAATCAACACCCAATCTGCGTTTGCTGTGTCGTTGACATCACTTCCCTCTCCCTAGTCTCCTGGGAGTGCAAAAAGCGCAACATAACCCCCCAGGTCACGCCAGTATCAACGGGGTCCAAGGTGGCTACCGGGAACGGTAACATTCACGCAAGGGAGGCGGATGGTCACGCTGAATACGCCAGATGGACAACAGCGGCGGCACGTGGACCAGCTGCGACAGCGACACGCGGAAGAGACGCTGCGAACGGAGCTAGAGGCCAGCCAGGCGCAACAGACCGAGGCCCAACGGCGGAGGACAAGCTGGCGAGGCAGACAACAACGGAGGACAGTGCCGGCAGCTCCAGTGACAGATCAGAAGCGCACCCAGCAACGAAACCTGTCTTACCTACGCAGCCTGTAGCGGAAGACAGCGCCGGCGATTCCTCTGAGAGGTCCGAAACGGAGCTGGCAGACCTTGTGTTGCCCAGACGGTCAAGGCGAAAGCGACAGCCGCCGGATCGCTTCCATTTTTAGGGGGAAAGAGATGTTGTGTACTCGGACATCCACGCGCTTCGCGCGTGAGACTGACGAGCCGAGAAGCGCATGCCTTGCGCCGAGGCTCGTGACGAGACAACTCGTGACCAGATTCTGACTGGCGTCGGCGGTCGAAAAGCGCCGCTCTTTAGAACGGGTTTCCACCCTCCTTGTGCTTTGTTTCAAAATCGACATCAAGGAACCAGATGTCACGTGACCTGCACATCAATTCAGTTTCCCCGCTAAATTTTGCGGGTGAATGTATGTCATATGACACCAATTCCCCACTTCCTTCTCTCTTCCTTTCTTTTCCTATCCCTCCCCCGTCGTAGCAGCACCTCATTTATAATCCTAATGATCCTACAACCCCCATCCACCTCTCCCTCTCTCTCTCTAGGCCATCTGCCCATGCCTCCCCATTCTTCTATAGAGCCCTACCATTCCCCTTCTTGGTCATATGACACACATATTTAGTTTCGCCGCTTAATTCAGCCGGGAAATACTGTACTTAATGCCACCAATTCCGTCTGCCCATTACTCTCTCCTCCCTTCCGTCTCCTTTTCCCAAGATACCTCGTCACACCCCTACAGTACCCTCATCTCGTTCCCAACTGCCTCCCTTCCCCTCTCTCTCCTTCTTTCCTCTCCCACGTCCCCTTCTATCTCCCTATTTTTTACTCCCTCGTACAGTACCCTTTCTTCTTTTCCTGCCCCACTTGCCGTTCCTCCCCTTGCCCTCTTCCTGGTCAGGTAACACACCAATTCAGATACCTCAAAATAACGACCGTTTAATTGATTAACGATTAAAACAATCGCTCCTAAAAACTGCATTTCATGCATTATGACTTTAAGGTAAACGTCGCTGCCATTTTTCGAATTACCTTCAATATAAGTCATTTATAGCCACAAGAAAGTTGCCTACGACGATTAAGCTTGTTCTAGGTTTTGCAATGCTCAAGGTTGAGGATTGCTTATCGATCGAAGTATTTTCACTGAAATCTCAGCAATACTTAGTGCATTCTGGGAACCCGGCCAAACAATCATGCTTTGTGTGCAGGACTTTCCTTTGATTTTTGCAACAATCCGGCGTTGTTACAGGTCTCTTAAATGTATGCATTCATGAAAGCAGCGACTGCTATAGGGCCTCCCCCACAGGTTCCGAGTGCTTACTACTGCTCCGCATATCGTAGAAAAAAAGATCACCGGCCCACCTTTAATTTCTTCACATTATGAGGTGGGCGGTGGGCATCTTACCACAATGGCCTTGGAAGTATCAGTAAACCTGAGGCTGTGCGTCATGTTGCCTCTCATACTGCATCCCCGTTGAGGAGCGATGCCTCCCCTCCTTCCCATTGGTTAAGCTGATTAAAGGAAAGTCAGTGATGGGCGTCCCGAGTGCGTTGTTGTGCGGCACGCACTCGTGAACGCTGTAGTGCTGCCAGTTATTGTGGAGAAAGGGTAACGAGTTTTGGCGGAGACAGTCCCGCTTTAAAGGTACATTTTTCCCGTCCCGTAATTGTCTATCAACGAAGCGTCACGTCCGGGGGTCGTGGGAAAGTGCGTGCAAATTGCAAAATGGGTCCTAAGCGAGTGGAAGAAATCTGAAAGAACACATACTACGTTTTATAAAAAACAAACTGACTATAAAAATGTTACCCTTCATAGTGTAAATTTAGAGCTCGTTCTGTGGTATCATTGGTTCAGTTCGCACAGGCGTTTGTTCGAGTCACTTTAATATATTACTATATTTGGCAAGGATTGATTTGTTTAAAAATTAAGAAAGGTGCTGATGCACCAACTAAACGAAGATCTTCGAAAGAATATGCATTTGCACAGTGTACTAAATTGTAGCAGAACTTGCTTTTTCTTTCGGTCCTGGTACCCACTTCCGTTCCACTCCCTCCGCCTCCCCAGTGTTCCGTGTTTTACTCTGTAGATTATGAACACCCATGGAGACTACAGTGTAACCGGGGGATGCAGCCCCGATCGGCTGCATCATTTGCTGCCCCTTGTGAGCTCCACGTTCCGGTAGAAAGTAGAGCGCGTCTGTTTTAATGGCACGTGAAAGCGCAACTTTTGTATCGTGCCTCCCCGCAGATAACGCGTTTCGTAAAGAATGAAGCCACACAAAGAGGCAGAAAAAGCTGCCCTTTTTTGGCCCCCTGCAACCTCCGTGCTATTTACACGAATCTAGAAAACTTCAAATTTCACGGAAGAAAAAAAACAAAGTGCATGTGCTTCTCTGTTAGGCAGCAAAAGCCGGTAGCTCGCTCCCGGTCTTGACTAAACAAACACCGTATCGAAACGGCTGCGTTCGGAACACGAAGCGTTAAGACGGCCTGGAGGATTAGTGTGTTTACGCTACGACCAAGAATAGCCGTACACCGTTCCAAGTTGGGCTTCCTAGCCGGCGCCATTTTAACGAGTGTAGCGCCGCCTACCCTCATCCGGGCATTTTGGAGAATCTGAACCCGCCCGAATGACCGACCGCCATTACTGGACTGTTACCCTGCTTACCGAGTCACACCGATTGCAGCTGCGTCTGTGGCACAGCTGCCGTATTCGGCGTCCTCGGCTCATCGTCTTCATCCACGGAGGAAAGCACTATCCTAATTTGTATGTGAGGAATGGGGAAAAGTGCATCCTGCTTTCCTGGCATCTTTTTGTGGGGAATTTTTAGCGCGCTTCTGGGGCAGTCGTCGTTCTCAAACCGAACTCGGCGTTTCGATCTGTAGCGAAATTGGGGATCGCTAGTGAAATTGAGGATCGCTAGTGAAATTGAGGATTGAACGAAACCAGGATGGCACGAATTACGGCATTTGAATTTGCGCTAAACTCGAGTTGTCGCAGATTGGGGGGCGCCGGGAACATTTGAACTAACTGCGCGGTTAGCGGCTCAGACCTGCGTTGCCACTTCTGCTTTAATTGCAACAGCAGAAACCTCAAATTTAAATATGAATCACCGAGTACAGATAGCAAGTGCGACGGGTCAGGTTTTCGTTTCTGATTTGGAATCCACTGTGACAATATTGGCACATTGATGTGCCTCTCTGTAATCGCCTCGCGTGAGAATTATTTGTGCGAAACTGTGTCGCGGCGTGTACTATTAAATCAGTAGACCAGGAGTCACGCAACCGTTTTCTTTTTTCAATGTCTAAACCGCCCTCCGCTTGCCTTTCGGTCGTAGCCCAGGCGAAGGAAAGGCACGGTGTTCTCCGCAGTTCGCCGGCCATCCAAGAAATGGTCGGAGCAAACGCGACTGCTCTTCGATGGCAAGAAGTCTTTCCTGTTTAAATTCGCCAGCCACCAGCGTTGTAGGTCCGGAGCAGCGAGGACCGGTGGAGCATAAACATGCCGCACCCACATTCATCCTGTTTGACAGCGTGGGTCTCGCACACTGAACCGGCGTTTATTTTACGTTTTTTTTTTGTTGTTGTTATTTGTACAACCAATTACACCACAGTGCTGCCCGGTCGATTCTTTTCTTGCATAGGCCATGTCACGCGCCATAAGACACGCTATAATATCAAAGCGGCGCCTAACATTGTCAAAACAACTTTCCTCCGTACACTGCGCACGTGCTTTCTAACAGTCCACTCCGTGAAGCAGACGAGCTTTTGAGGGAAAGGGTAAGCGGAGCGTTGGCGCAGCGCTCTGGTTCGAGAGTGTTTTTCCCTTTCTGCATCGACCTACTTGGAACGGTGCATTCTTGGTCGTTGCGACCAAGAATAAAGAAAAAAGAAGGAAAGAAGAGAAGAAAGGTTGTTTTCTTTTTTTCTTTTTTTGCGAATTTCTCAGAACGTCTCATTCCGTCTTGTATCTCGAGGAATCAAATTGACAGCCAGATTATTCAACCAGCTATGATGGGTTGAACACACTTAATTTTTTTTGTTTGCTTGGTTGGTTGGTTAGAAATCTTTTTTATTGGGTTTGGTTGGAACTTTAGCTTGCCTTTTGAGGCTGTAATACTTTTACCATACGAAAGAAACTTATCTCAAAACAATTCTGAATGTCTTTTTCGTATTTCCCTTATGGATTTTCTTTCCCTCTTAATGAGAGAAGAGTGGTTTGTTTGGGCGAGCTGGTTTGCCATCTTATGCAATCTTGTGCGCAGCAGGGACGAGGACAAAAGGAAGAACAGGACACAACAAGACGCATCTCTCAACTGATTTTTATTGAATACGTATTCCGGCATTTATAGTCTGAACCATCTTCACAATGACAACAAACAAAAGTGACAAAAGCAAAGAAACAAGCATCACACAGCATAATTGGGGAAAAGAACACTATATGTATATATATCGTTCTCAGGAAAACCAGTTCCTTCTCCGATAACGCAATCAACGACATAGCAAGACACGTGTCTCCTAAATAATCAATATGTTCGGCTTCTGCAATTTAGCGAGTCAACGTTCACTTGCATTTACCAATTTTTACGCATTCATCCAACAGTGGGGTACAACCGCAATTCCTCCAATGCAAGTCAAGTTAGCCACCGTTCTGTGTTTGCACGTTGTTATTGTGCTCGCGAAGTCGATCATTTAGGCAGCGCCCCGTCTGCATAAATGAGAGGGTGCCTCAGATTAAAGTAGTCATATCTACAAAGAGTGTACATTTTTGTAACAGTAGACGCTAACGATATTATCCGTCATAAACTAGTTCATTAAAAAGATCAAATGAGCACGTGAAGACTTCAGTTTCCGGAGGGACACACCGAGTGTGAGATAGAACATATTCTGGTATTTCTTATTTAGAATAGGTAGATTACAGTGCTACTGCCTCGGATGTCACTGGCTATATACCGCGTCATGGCGCACTTGAAACACCAATCAGTTTCTGATCAGTTTAGCTGCAGCGTTTTTTTCTTTTGGGTCCCTCATCACAATCGATCAAAACAAAGCTGTTAATGAGCAATGAGGTCGGTAACAATCTCCAATAAAGAAACATTTCTAAGCAGAAAAGGGGTTTATATTTTATTGGTGTGCTTGTGTTTCTGATAAAGTTTATTTTTTTTCTCTGAATATAAACAATTCTTGGCCTTAAAAGCGTGCATATTATACAAAATTAAGCACTAAAGCAAAAAAAAAAAAGACAAGATTAAAATAAATAAATAAGAATGTATCAGAGTAAAATTTGGGGGTTTTATGAGTGAAACCATCGAAGGGCATTTGGCACTCCCCAGACGAGTACTGAAGATTGATTTCGACCACCTGGAGATCCTCTGACGTGCAACCGAAAGCTCGGTGACAAAGCGCCTTATCTGCAATATGCCTCCGTCATATTGCGTGCATCTAGGCAAGGACTCGAACCCTCTACCTGGGGATCCGTAGGCTCTGCCTCGAAGTCACCGAGGCTTTTTTTTTTTTTTTTTCGCCGTTTTTTGACAAACAGAAAGGAAAGCACTGAAAAATAAAAAAAATAAAAAGACTCCTGTTGGCCCTAATGAAGGCAACATGTCACGGCTAAAAGTATCTCAATTGCGCCACACCTTCCAGCACAAATTCCACAGCTTTGAGCTTTCCACACCTCTATAATTTGCCGCATCATTTCGCAAAAGTACTCATGAAACTGTCTGACGTGGCCGTGACGTCACGGCTATACGCGACTTCCAAATGCTTCGAAGCCCCTCAAGGAAAACGAAATAGAACGGAATATTGTTGCAATTTTCAACGGCTAAGTAGCGAATGCCGTGTGGGTTCAAAAGTAGAGCTTCTTCTTCCATGTACGTCGGAGAATGTCCCAAAAGTATACCCCATCTCAGCACTACAGGAACATATGCTCTACTGTCTCTGGCTTATAAAAAAAAAAACAAAAAAAAAACAATCCACCCCCATGCTACACACATACCCTTTCTCATCCAACCATTTCATAACCGGTAACACTCCGGTATGCAATTTAAAGAAAAACGATTTCACACTTGCAGGCACTGCCATTCTCTTTACTTGCTGAAAAACATTTTTACCCGGGCGCACACAATGCACAACCTGTATAACGAAACAAGGAGAGCAACATCGACGAGATCCTTCTACATCTTTTTTTCCGCGACACTTTTCGCTTGAATATTCCAAAGAGAAACGAGTGGTCAAAGCCCGTGTCGCTTGAATGAATTCTCGGCAGTAGCCCCCGGCTGCAGCCCACGCGCAAGAAACAACAAACTGAGGCAAAGCTCTGCCTGAGCGCAGCTGAGACATAGTGCGGAGAAAAACAACATTCGCATTGCGCACGAAAATAAATCCGTTCACAACCTGACTCAGAAATAAATGAGCTAATGACAAGTCACCGAATCGGACACGCCGAAAGAGATTCGTCCGGTTAGGTTCGATCCCCAAATGAAAACGACGAAGACTCTATGGATTTTCTGTACGTTAACGCGCGAGCAGTGCAACAATTGAAGTGCATACCGCAATTTTTTTTATAAGAAACAAATTGCACACGTTTTGCAATTTTTCACTGCTTGACAGAGGGTTACGGTTCGCCTTACCGTCTCCGTGTGTTATAATCGACACGAACACACGTGTAAACATCGACAAGTCTCTGCTATTCCATCTCTCAGCATTGTCGCGCAGCTCTACCGTCTGTACACCTCCCTCTCTTGTAGAAACTCGGTATTTTCGTAAGAGTTGGTAGCGTTTACGTAAGCTTAATTTTTAAATTTTGTGTTCTGGACACTACCTTAGACAAGTTTCGGTATCAAGAATATTATGATGCTCACAAGTCCAAGTAGTGCACTCGAATTCGCCTTGTTTCGCAAGTAAGCTGCAAAAATTTGCAACCAAAACGGATAGCGCTGGTTTATTTCTACGAGATGTGGAAAATGTTTTTGTTTCGAAAGGGTCAATCGGTAGGAAGCGCTCTCTGATGTTGCGGGCGTTGCTGTAAAGTCACCGTAGCACTTTCATTATCGTAGACGCACGTCCCATTTTCGACACGCAATTTGTCGTAGGAGAGCTTATATCTGACTTGATGTTCTCGGACGGAATTCTAGGATGCAAACTCCCACAGCCCTTGCCTAAAGCACTGCACCTTAGGTGAGAAATCGGTTAATACCCAAACTTGAGCGATGATGAATTTTTAGGCTGGAAACCATTGCTCAAGACTTCGTCTTTGCTCTTAAAACTCCAGAATATGATAAAGATTGGCCGTGTCAAGCCTGGCTTCTTCTGACCAATCCGATGAGTTCTTACAATTTCGAAAACATTTTGTGTGATATTTTCTCGAATGAAGCTGGAAACCAAGCACTCTTTTGGGTTCCATGGCTCGTTTTCACATTCGAGGAAGCATTGTTGTTTATATCGTCAAAGCTTTCAGAGAAGTCAAGAGGTCATGTACAATTGCAGACGCGCGTTGAACAACGCCAAGAGTTTCAGTAGGAGTAGTTTTGTTTCACGTGGGAAATTTCATTGATCTTCGCCTCCAAGTTCGTGACCTGTAACCCAAGACCAGCAATGCCGGCGTTGATTACGTCTTTTTTTTTATTTTTCTTGCTGGTAACTGCTGGAACTTTATGATAGTGCCTGGATAGCATTTTGCAATTTTTCACTGCTTGACAGAGGGTTAGGGTTCGCCTTACCGTCTCCGTGTGTTATAATCGACACGAACACAACAGTGGCAACGGTAAACAACATGAAAACTACGAACGCCCGAATTTTGGATTCAAGTCATGAATGCATCGCCGTTCAACCAACATATAGAGCCTACTGAAAGTAAAAAGAGTCAATTGGCGATGCATATATTTTATAAAAAATCACGTCTCCCTCACATTGCCATGATCTAATCATATCTGCACTGCAAAGCCATGTACCGCAACTACAATTTCTTTATTTTAGCGGGTTGAACTGAGAAGGCACAGAATGACCCTCCTCCCTCCATTCAATTGTAATGAATTATTGGTAAATAGGGTGAAGAGCAGTTGACTTCCACGACTGCATGATTGGTACGGCGCTATAGAACTCACTCTTCTCCTTGGCTGAACTAACTAACGGCGACTGGCATCTGAAATACAGATTGCGCCGCTCTAAACTTTCTAATATATATTGCTACTGGCTGCTGCCATTTCCAGCGTGAGCGCGTATGGCATGTGCCACGTTCGTTTTCCAAAAAAACGTAAACGTGTACGTTGGGCTGTGGAGATTGCCTGCAAGGGTGTAGATTTGTAATCGTTTGAAGTGGATTCAACGAGTAATAACAATCAGAAGTGAGCTGACGGCGCACAGCGATTTCAAAGCTGTCTAGACGATCCTTTATGTCAATACCACCTTGGTGACAAGGCCTGCGCATGACGTGATCGTTAGTGGGTCCCCAACCCTCCCTAGTCGGTAAACACGCTGAAGCTCGAGGAGAGACGCCGCAAAGCGGCAGACGCCTGGTCTTGTCGTCCTACGTGGCGTCGCCACCTCTTAGCGTCTTGCTGCTGGTGAGACGCTTCGAGACGCGCTAACGGCGATGTTGACTCACTCTAGGCGGCGCTGCATGGATCCACTGGCTAGGTGGCGCAACTCGCCACCCGATTCAAAGGGTTCAGCCGCATTCATCCATCCAGTGATTATGTTCCTGAGGGGGAAAGTCAACGAGGTAGAGGGGCTTAGAGCGATAAACCGGGGTTCCGGTCTGCACTCGAAAGTGACCCCCATAAGGCGGCTGCCATTGTACGCAAATTTGACCACTCGTCACATGACCAAACCAAAGACGTGACGTCACAGGAAAGATGGCAGCGCCCATGCAGCGGCTGGCCCCAGCTGGGCCGGAGCTTGTCGGATGCTTTGTTGGTTGTCGTTCGTCTCGGTAAGCTGATTTCAGGCACGAAAGCCGTCATATGAGGCCGATCGAAAGCGACTTCAGAGTTCAGCGTGGTGCCTGATGTAGGTATAACGTGAAAATACGGAGGAACGGTGTGCATTTCGCTAGTGACCGACGGGGATATTGTCACGAAGGAGACAATCGGCCTTACGTTGCTCGGACCTCGGATTGATTCGGACACCGCTAGGATAAATTTTAAGGCGACGTTTCTGTGCTCTCGTTGACCATCGGAACCCTCGAGATCTGCAGTAAAGCGTGTGCAATATATTTGGATACACAGTTTAGCGACGGAAATTGCGTGAGTCGTGCTTGGCAGTGTGCAATCGTGGTGCCGCTTCGTTCAAATGACCGAAGGCTCACTTTGGTTGTGCGGTGCACCGGAGAGCTGCCTTGCCGCTTGTAGTTCCCGTGCCGTGCTAAATGATACTGTGCTGCTTCCCAAACTGTTCCGGCGTAGATCTACGCCGGAACGTGCACTTTCACGGAGCACAGGTGTGCGACGCACCGAAGAGCTGCCTTCAAGCTGGTAGTTCCTATGCCATGCTTTAGGTGATGCTGTGCTGCTTCCCAAACTGTTCCGGCGTAAACGTGCACTTTCACGGAGCACAGGTGTTGCAGTTGGTATTGATTCACTGGTCTGTCGCACGTTCCGTCGACACCAAAGTTTCATCAACACTCGCTACGCGAATTGCAAGCTGTATGGACATTTCATCGCGCGTGTCACCTACCCAGTCCACCCGTTCACGCCGCTTTGCGACGGCAGTCTGCAGGGGCTTATTATCAGAAAAGTGGTCCCACATCGATTTCAGTTCAGCTCGTCCACGGCAGCCGCCAGACCCCTAAGGAGAGGAGTTATTCGGACAGAATGCCACTAAAGCAATGCAGCTTCTTTAGTGGTCAGGATAGACTATTTTCTGTCTGTTTTGTTATATTGTGACGGATGCTTGCTCCAGTCCTATTTTCTATCAATATTTACTATTCTGCAAAGTTCCAGGCCATGCTCAGCTGTCATTGTATGTTCTGGTGGAGGTGCTGCGCACTTTATCCATAGCCCTTCACTCTGTGTGGACCCTGGCGGCTCCTCAGCCGAGTTTCCCGATAAGAAGACACGGGTGGCACATTATCCCGAGTCTTAAACCCCCGGCAAGCCGTGAACCAAGTCCTATCCCGATCCCGGCAGAAAAACTGCAAGACGAGAGAGTACCACAAGGACGAAACTCGGAAATACACCACGAAAAACTTGAACTCCAAGCCAGTCGCTGCTATCAGCAAGAACCACCGGAATTAGGTCTTTTGCCAGAAAAACCGAAGCTGACTAAGCCAACAATGACAAACCTGTAGCAACAAACCACGTCCACTTCCACCATCGTTTGCATGCCCGTTGCATCTCACACTCTGATGCACTTTCACGCAAGGTACGTAAGACATCGAGGGCTGGATTGAACAATATGTCCGTGTGGCCCGCCACAGTGGGTAGATGGACAACCAGCTCCTGCAGAACCTATACTTCTCGTGGAAGAAACTGCGAGGCACTGGTTTGAGAACCACGAATCCTCCTTAACGTCGTGGGAAGTTTGCAAGATCGAGCTGAAGTGCACATTCATCAGCCAACATTGACGAGAGAGAGCCGAATTCCGGATTCTGTCGAGGACACGGCCTCAACGAAAGCGTCACCACCTTCGTGGAGGATGTTTTGCTTCTGATCGAGCACCCACAGCAACCCTGATGTTACAGAAGACAAGAAGCTAAGAATCCCATGTCCCTCATGTGAGGCACAACACCTTCAGCAGCCTTGTCCGCAACCCCACGACAACAGTCGAAGGGTTCATATAAATGAGGCTTCTAACATTGAATGTGCACTGTAGGCCCGAGCCTGTCCCTATCAACAACTCCCCAGCGTCTCGACACTCGAGTTGTTCAGCTGCAACTTCGACGCCAGGCATCCGTGACATCATCCACAACGGTGTCCGGGAGGAGATAAGGAAGCTAGTTCCTGCCATCACTCGCCCGGGTTTTATTTTGATCGCCGAGATTGATTCAGAAGCAGTTCGACAGGCATTTCAACTGGAGACTTCTTTGAGTGAAGCGGCATCTGACGAACTGAGGGCGACTTATGCCACAAAGTCACAGCGACCACCACCGGCTACCTGTTACTATTGAATGCCAATTCAATGAGACACCCCAACGCCGAAGCATTCCCGACATCGGGAAGAACCAGTGTAGGTCCGCGCTAAACAAAGTACACCGAGAAAAAGGGAGGTATTGCGAATGGCCGACCGAAAATCACTCTGCCACCACTGCATGAGGCCGTCCATGTCTACTGGAGGTGCCCGCACCAATGAATTGGCCTGCAAAGGTTCGTGCCGAATGACCCTCGACCACGTCTCGACGAGCGTCCGCGGGAGATTGAGGATTATCTTCGGCGGTCTTTGTCCCTGGTGTCGACATTACCCCGAAGCTTGTGATCTACTTCATCTGGACGGGACGTAAGAACGACAAAGCAGGTGAGCGGCAATGCAAGGAGAGTTGATCTGGAGTCGGTTGTCGTCCAAGGACAATACCTAATAATTTGCTGACACTAATTGTCTGTGTCCACGCCACGAAGCACACGATTTCCAACTTTGAGGGAGAATACCGCTCAGTGACTTAAAATAATAGAATTGTTGGTTGCTCTCAAAAGTGAACTGCAAGCATCACCAAACTTCACTTTGCCACATGAGACTTACACAAGTTGCAGTGGTCGTAGGATGCATAATAAATCTCCATTACGAAATGGAAGTGAAGTGGCTTGGATAACATTGTTGCCAGCTATCAAACAAACATTGTTGCCAGCTATCAAGTCAACGGTACAGCAAAAGGCACAGCCACATAACCAATACATGCCCGAGCTTGCTGCATTGATGCAGAAAACTACCAGGAAACTTTTGCGGATTAGAAGCCAGCCCTGCAGCTTCAGTGCATCAGATGTCAGTGGCCGCACATGACGTATGATTACAAGACGGCATCAGTCGGTCAAAGTTGCTACTCGACCAAACTGAACACCGACGCGCCAGGAGCGACATCCCACAACAAGGTCTCCAGGTATTACGACTCAACGCCTGACAGGAGACTGTCGCAGAAAAAACTCGTTCTGGAACCATTAACTAAGAATCACTAATTATGGAATCCAGTGGAAATAAACATATTTGATACACTAACCAGATAAACACATTTCCGCTTGCCTTTACACCTTGAGAGTTTATACACCAAGAATTGTGTTCACCGCACGCGCAGGTCCTTTTGAGGACACTCGAACCTCCGAACCTTCAATATTAATTAATGTGACATACCAGACTGGCAGACTTGTTGCATTGGGCTGCACTCATTCCACTTCTCCTGAACATGTGGCACATCCGAAAACCAACTCCAATGATGTGAAAATGTTATTTATTAATTTATTCCCTCCAGGGGCCTTCGTAGACATTGCAGAGAGGATACTTCAAACTACACAGATGATAATAACATTAAAGCACACTGCTGTAACTTCTTAATTGCAAAAACAAACACACCTCTGAGCATATACTTTAATAGTATGTGTTGATGCATTGTTATATAGCAGGACACTTTCTATATGTATGACACAATAGACCCTTTGCAGAACCCCATCAAGCAACACAACTGTTACCATTTTTTCGGCGTAGAGCACACAAATGGGCCCCAGTTCATGTCGAATGCTAATGCAGCATTCGAGTCCAATAGGTGCCGAGCAGAGTTCACAGTGATGGCGGACATAACATTCTTGTCGAACAAATGGCCAAAGTATGAAAGCCTGGGGTAATTAGAGTAGTAGCTACTGTAATTCGTTTCATCCCAATTGGGCAAACGGCAAAGGCTACACTCTCGGTGAGCCAATATGCACGTTGGAGAGAGGCACATGACATGTCATTCAGAGTGCTCGTCTGCACAGATTTTTCACACACCTTCGCTCTGTCTCTCTGATTGGTTCGAGGGGGCTGTGGTGGTTGCCCTTTTCTAGGTTACAAAGATACGAAGTATAGGCTACCCACACTTTTCAAAAAAGTCTATTGAAGAGACCGAAAGGGATGGTCAACATTTTTCAACAAGACTGTTCTTCAGGCAAGGGATGAACACAAATATGAATCATCTTATCCAGGTAATTAGAACAAGTAAATAATTGACCGACTAATACAATGCACTCTTGACGAAAAAAAGTATTGCTGCAATAAATCCTACGAAAGAGAAGAAGCTGCAGTTAATCTATGCATACACCAAAACAGTTGTTCTTATTGCAAGTCAAATAGCTTTGAAGCAGGTGCCTGCAACGATTTATTCATCCCCACACTCAATAAAACGTCATCCTCGTAGCTGAAAATAAGTGTGCACTTCGCACTCACCAAAAAAGGAAGAAAAGCGATCGAATGCAGAATCGTCGATTAGCACAAAGGGTTAAAGATCGTAGGAGCTTCCTCGCTAAAAGTTGCTATGGTTATTCGGTGACGCAGGGCTGAAACAACTTCTCCTAGGTCCTAACGCGACGTATTCCTTTCGCATCGATTCTCAGACATTCCAACGTTCAAACAAAGCTAAGAGAATGCGAAAATTTTATGCTAAAACCACTCAAAGTTTTATCGATCCTCGAACAGATCCCGAATCCGAGCACCGGTACGGCGATACGGCTGATGCTGTCTCACAGGTGTTAATATCCAGATGATCCATAGCGATCTTGCGCAAAAACGGTACAAAGTCTCATTCCTCCATATTTTCACATTATACCTGCGTCAGCGAGCACGAAAAAGCACGAAATCGTCGGAAAGCAGCTGCACATCACGGCTGCCGCGCACCGAACAAACTCGCATCCGCCAGCTCTGGGCGCTGCCATCTTACCTGTGACGTCACGGCTCTTGGGAGGTCACGTGACGAGTGGTCACATTTGCGTAAAACATGGCGGCAACCGGGAGGGTGCCACTTCCGAACTTCCGGTTTATCACTCTAAGCCCCTCTACCTCATTGGGGAAAGTATAGAGTTATTACAATGAACGCTGGAGGCTCAGCTGGCGCTAGAGTCTACGAGGCTGCCGGTTGCAAATAAAAGCAGACAGCAACAAGTGTACTTTTCCAGTCTTCCTGTGCATTTCTGTGGGAAAACGTACGTGATATTTTTCTCTTCATCGGGGAATAATAGGAATCGGCATAGTTTATTTACTCGTAACCTGTACTATGTATCTTTATTCGTATTATAAACGTGTAACTTATTTAGTTGATGTTTTTTTTTTATTACTGAGCGATGTTTAAGTTAGCAAAAAGTAAGGCCCAGGTCTATGTTGTACAGCATGTTATGTCAACACAAGCTATCAACTCAAGCATAAAGAACAATTAAAAAGTACGCAGGGTTTATTCAAGCTGTAAGAGCATTCAGATGACGGAAAAGCAGTTTGTTACTAATGCACGGTTTGTTACTAAGGCACAGTTTCTTACTAATACAGTACTTGTTCTTCGTTCTTATCGTCTGTTTTTAATATTTGAAATGGCATATACTAGCATCCTTTTGTTGTTTCGTCAAGCTGATTCACTTTGTGCGCTTCATAGTATTGACTATATACGTAAATACCGGTCCTATAATAGCACTCTTCGACGTCAACACGTGTTATACATGTGTATTGGGCTATTTTAGCGCAATACAGTGTTCGAAGCCATGAATTCCAAAGAACACTTTAACTCGCACATATAATTGTACACTCTATTGTAAACGTTCTAAACTTTTTATTCTGTCACAACACTAAGCAATATTTGCTCGTATAATCGAGCGTAAAGAGGAAAACGCATTAGCGCTTTCCCATAGGGATGCATTACCGGAATTGAAATTTAGACTGCTTGCTGTCTGCTTCAAAATCCAACAACACACTAGCGCCACGAGAACCTCTAGCATTTATTGTAATAACTCTATGTGGGAAAGGCATCGTCTTTTAAATGGCATCGCTTGAGTCTCCCGCGTGATCCGGAGGCCATTTCCTTTGATTGTTCGCACCGTCATCTTATCATGTGGGCCTCGTTCAATGAAATTGGCACAAGAAAGGAGAGTGAATAGTTTTCCGAGACGCGTTGTGAAAGTCGACGAGGCGAGTCGGGGGGCCGAAACCAGTAAAATGTTAATTAAGCGGCCTAATCCTCGGCAGCGGGCTCCGAAGGATTTTTGTCCACAGTCTGTTCGGGGGAAGTTGTTCTGCGTTCGCCCTCGCGTAACAAATGACTGCCAGTAATGCGCTAGACAAATTCTGGAAAACAGAAGTGAATTGTTTTAGTGGAACGATGTAGGTGGTAATTGAGGATTAATGTGATCAAAATAACTACCTCTCTGGCTTCCACATTTGTTGCATTTATTATTGATTCTTATCGCTTTTCTGGAAGTTGTCCCAGCAAACAGACCGGCTAAAATCACTGGTCGTACTTTCTTGTATTAATTTTGGCACATAGATCTCCTCCCCTCCCCCCCCCCCCCTTCCCCCGCTATGACTTATCAGTCGTAGCGCGGTAGCATCAACGAGTCGCTCGTGGTCTGCTGCTGTTGCTGGTGAAATTTTTTTTTTTTAAGATTAGAAAAAGATGAATTTTTAACACTTCAGTTTTACGGAATGACGACAAATAACAACATTTAGTGACCTGATACTTCATGTTGGCACGTGACAAGCTCGCAGAAGTGAAAACCCCAGACAAAAGAAACGTATACTGTGTTCGGCAGATCTTATCTTTTTTTTTTTTTCTTTTGCATAGTCATACGGTTTTATTTTAAAAAACAGGACATATGGTAAAAGAGTGACGACGGGTGGGTGCTTTCTTTTGGTAAGCCAGGCTGCCTCTCAAGGAAACCTACTTTTCTCGTAACTTTCAGAAATCTCCTACTAGTATAGTTGTAAGATTACACCCATTAGTATCCGATTGGACTAATGCGTGAATATTCTGCAGACAAATGCTCCCTACAAAAACATGGTTTCAGTTCCAAACAGTTGCTAGCCTTACAAAACATGCTTTTATCGATCTAAAAAACTCTGCCATATGCGACCTGCGACAGTTCCATTCCCGGAATCACCCTATGAAAGCAAATACCGCTTACCTGTGCACTAACGGCCTCATGTCAACTTCAAAGAACTCCTCTTGCGAAGCTATGGATATCGCCAGACGGTGGTGCCAGTGCGGGAGACATTCTTGGAATTTATTTTCCGGAATACCTCGAAGTAACGTTGTTGTGTGGAGCTGGATGTCAGGAATGTCAGAAACTATTAGTCCTTTCAGGGCACCTTTTTTTTCGTTTTGAGAGGAGCCCTGAATCGCCGAGCGCTAAGTCAGTTGAACAGAGTGGATGTTTTATTAACGTGAAATGTTTTTCGGCTAGTTGCTACGGGTTTCGTGAAGCCGCATTTAGTGAAGCCGTGGCCTGTGACGCCACTCAACTTAAGTTTCCCCGCTAGATTTGGCGGGAAAATCGACGTCACGTTACCTCAACACCAATTTAGTTGCCCCGCTAAATTTAGCGGGAAAAATGATGTCACATAACTCCATGTAACATGACCTATACACAAATTCAATTTCCCACTAACTTCAACAAAACATATGAGGTCACGTGACTTGATCTCACGCAACCTAAACTCAAATTCAGTTTCCCATATAGATTTCGCGGCAAATTTTACGTCACGTGACCTACACATAAATTCAGTTTTCTAGCTAAATTTAGCTGGACATTGACACGTGACCGATGGGGAAAGTCAATGGGGTGGAGAGGAGTGTATACACCTGGAGCCACAGCTCGAAAAGAAATGCCTGGAGGTTACAAGCGCTTAACCAAAAACGTTCCATGTAGCAACACGATTGCAAGGCAATTCGGGATACAATTTGTTTTGTACTGTATATTTATCACCCAGGAGCTCCCGAACTCTTAACACATCATGCGCAGCTAGGGGCCTTATTATAATAGAGAAGTCACATATCAGGTCAGAGTTCGGGTTTTTTCCAGTGAACACATTCTCGTAATCATGTCAACAATTTCACGTAATCATGTTAATGAACCACTTGTTTTTCTAGAAAAAAAATAAAATGTATGAACTGTCCCATTGTGATCATAGAAACACAAAAGCATGGTGTCGGAGCTGCGACGATACATGCCTGCTTTTTTTTCTCTGAGATAAATGTTGTGCTTTCCACTTTATTATTTTGCGTTTCGCTTCAAGGTCATATGGTAAACACATCGCTTGAAACCTCGGTAATTGCCTTGTCATATATTTACGCATTTATAAATTATCAGAGGAAACGTGAAGCCAACAATTTTCTTGTCGTCTGTAATGATCTGATGCATTATCTTTACACAAATATTTCTAATTTCCGAACCCTCAGTAAAAATTCGTCACCTTGTCTTTTTTCTATTCAATACTTCCACTATTATGGTGAATTCCACTGGTAGATGTGAATCGGTTTCCAAAATTTGCAAGGGAGGAGAAAATATCATGAGCCATTCCACTCTGTGAAGGTGCACGACCAGAGAAGCTGTTGAGCAGACGACACAGACGTGACACAGGATCAGGGTGTAAGATAGACAGGTGGGGAAACAAGAGCCAAATGAACGACCGGATTGTGTCCCCCTCGGTTTTCTCTTTTTCTGTGGCGCCATCTATGTGGAGCACCGCGAACTCTCACTCCGGGTGGGCGACCGGTAGCGACTGGCTAAACTGACCGAGATGGTTTCTCGTGGATTTTTAATGGAGGACTGTCGTGCTCTCGGTTTATTTTGCGCACTTTCCCATAGAGTTCCATGCAAATCCGATTCCAATATTTTTCCTCTCGCCGCAGCGCCATCTGTCGCAAATCGGGGGTACCCGCAAGCAGACGAGTACACAATCCGGTCACGGCGCTGTGGTAGGCTTCTATGGGCCGTTTCCCCACCTGTCTATCTTACACCCTGCACAGGATTTCCAACGAAGGTACGAAGACATCAAGGCTGTGCTCTAAATCTAACCCAAAAGAATCCGAGTTACTCAGGCGGGTCGTGTCATGTGACAACACAGATTGAAAAGCGCCGGACGCGGGTAGGTTTCGGAACGCCAAGGTCCAAAGCCCTCACCCTGGAGTACGATCGAGTAAATTTTGTAACATGGCCTTATTGTCTTGATCGGTGGTCATCGTGAGAAAAGACACGTGCCGGCGTCTGCGGCATTAACTGTTGTAAAACAAAAGCCTAAAACAAACGGCTTCTTGCACGCGCGTTCATCAATGATTTAATGTGGTTGTTTACTTCGAATCTTTTATACGGGGAAGGCATGTGCGTTCGGCGCCGGAGTCTGCAGCAGTACCTCTTCTAAAGCAGAAGCCAAAAACAAATGGCATCTTGCACGCGCCTTCGTCAATGCTTTAATTTGGTTATTTACTTTGCATCTTTTATAGAAAGAAGGCGTGCTGGCGTTGCGCGTGCGGCGATGCGAGCGTAGAGTGTTTGCTGACGCACATAAAAAATGCACAGAACCCTAGCCATAAACAGCTTCGCTGTAAAACCACTCTGTCGCACCCGCTCCAAATCGATGAGCTGAAGACGGAGTCGCATTTTTGGAGCAACCCGCGGAGACGGTCCCTGAAAATGGCCTCTGCTTGAACTTACCTAAGCTCGAACTTGACGAGCTGAATTAAATCTACGACAACCAATCAATATTAAAGTTCCTAGATAAAAGCTTCCATACAAGTAGCGACATTATTTAAAGCGCCGACTGCGTGACGGTGCATGTTTTAGGAAGCGAATGGTGGCGCACAGCAGCAGACATTGTATTGGTTGGCTTTACCTGTATAAAGAAGTATCAGGGAGCTTTAATGAATACTGCTGCAGTCCACCAGCAGAAGAAACACCCGACACCGGTCGAGCGCCAAACCAAGGAGTCCATGTCACATAAAAGGGGATATAGACAGCAAACAACGAGGGTGATTTGCAAGGCGTACCACACACCTCGACGTGGAAATGACATGTGTCTAATTGCGCCCTTGATCGCTTTGTTTGATTAAGAACTGGCGTTCCTAGGAACGCGTGTATGTCACTCATAGAGCATGACGAGGGGAAAAGTATGTCCTAAATCTTCACGGCGATTTTTTATGAGTTCAATCATTCTCAAGTTCTGAACTGAACTTTATTTTCAATAGAGTTCAGTTGAGAGTCAGCGCTCTGTCCGCCTACGTCTACTCTTGTCCTTTGTCTTTTTCGCGCAGTTTTTTACTTTTTTAATATACAAAACCAACTCGCCCAAGTCTTCACCTCACTGGAATAGATCCCCTTTCGCCTCCCATGAACGTCGTGGCACGCAGTGACCGCCAGCGGCGGAGCTCAGGTCGCTGGCAAAGCATTAATAAACACAGAGGTAGCAAACCATCACTTGTACGATCGTTGCCTAGACTGTTTTTGTTTGATAGCATTAGAACACACCGGTGGCGTGCAGTGTACACAGCTAAACAATTAGTTGCGGCAAGATGAACAAGCCTAATCTTGCGTCTGCTTCCTTCTTCGAATTTTTTGTCGTGCTCTTTCTCGTTCTTCTTTTCGGGATCTCAGATGTCAGCGCTTGCAATTTGCCACGTCCCACTCCCACCTCTGCAACCCCAGAACCATGCGAGGTAACCTCGTACAAGACGCAATGCCCGCACCGCTTGCACTGCCTTTAGCCGCTCGCGTAAGCAACCGACCGATCGGACCAGATCGGACATGCTCGGCCCACGATGCACATGCGCAGTAGCGAGCTGCTGTCGACTTCCGGGGAGATCTTCCGAGGCTGATGGAGTGGTTGCTGCGCGATCGGGAGCGCTCCACGGAGCTTGCACTACCACAAATCTGCGAGCGGAAGATGACCAACTTGAGCTGGATCTGCCAACGCAAGATGCGCGCTCCTAAAGGGGCGCTTTGGGAGCGCTTCAAATCTGCGAGCGGAATTCACCATTTGTCGCACAAATAATCTCCTTCCTGGATTTACACTTTGTCCACACTTGCATTTGTTCCTATCAGGGCTAAGCAGTATCGCCATACAAATGTATCGCGATGGTATCTTAAACAGACCTTCGAGTATCTGTACCTAGATGTATTGGGATACATTAAAAAAAAGTATTTGCATCTCAGTAGTGGAATACATTTACAATGTATCGCTTGTACTGCGATACTTCACCAAGCTTAAGTGTCTCGTTACATATGTTGCCGGTTTTACGATAACTTTAAAAAATAAAAAACGTGTTAGTTGCAAGTTCTTCAGAATTTATAACATGAACCCGCCCTATACAATAATCCATCACAATTACGAACATAAAAAAACCGTGGTTTAGAGAAGCTTTCTTGCAAGGATAACAATATAAGCTCCTCTCACAAAGCCCTTCATTCTTTTCAATTTAGCACAGCGAGCGCTGTAAAGGAGTTGAGTAAACAAATGTATGTGGCTCTGCTGTCGAATCTCCTCACACTATGGGTGCCTCAGGAGCATAAAAGGCGACAGTTTGAGGTGCGTCCTCACGGCAAAACAGGGTTCATTTCGTGCAAACGCTTTTGTCAAGCATGGCAAGCAGCCTTTACTGTTCCGCAACTCTGTCGTTCACCAGGCGTGACATGTTTCTTTTATTTTTTTTCAGCAGTTTTAGTTTGAAGTAAGGGGAAGTACATAACATGACACATAAGAAGAGCACAAGCATAAATTGCTATTCGTGTTCGCCACTAACAATGCCCTCCCCACCTAACACTGTTCGAGAACAAATGTATTTATATAAGTATATGTACCCTGTTGGAAAATTTCGATAATGGAAAGATGACGGAAAAGGCTCATACAAGCGTAACCGTAATATGGGACATTCTATACAAGCGAATCGGCGGATGGAGTATAGTGGATTAAGGCGGAACGATACAGGTAGGCGGAACCATACAAGCGTGTCGTATTATGGGACATCCTATACCAGCGTAGTGGAATATGGCGGAACCATGTGGAACCATACATGCATAACGTAATATGGGACAACCTATACCAGCGAAAAGGCGATACCAGCACGGTGGAGCCATATGGCTCCAACATGCTGGTTTCGCCTTTTCACTGTTGTACAGGGAGATTTAGTTTTAAGCTTTACATATATGTTTAGAAAGGTCGTGAAAGCTAAATTAATGCGGTTTGTGCAGGCGAGTTATACGGCCAGGCGTACGTAGTATAGGGACCTAATCGTAACAATCAGTCAGATAATTAAATAAAATTTGTTAATTGTTAATTTCTATGTTTACAATTGTTAATTAACTTTTTAATCAGTGAAAATGAAAATATGGTTTCAATTAGAAACTTGCTGAGTCATTGAAAACCACAAAATCAACTCTTTAGAAGGATATAATGCAGGGGTAGCCTTTTATGCTTTCTGTAAAAACGCTTTATTTGGACGAGTTTCTAGGTTTCAGTTTCTTATCAGAGCTCATCTCTGCGCCCAAGGTCCTGTTCCCCCTTAGACACGCAACGCACGTGCGCCTTGCTTCCCTCCATCCTACGAGGGAGGCGAGGGGGCGGCTTCGCACTGCGGCCACCGGGCAGCAGGACCGCAGGTGCAAAGATGCGCTCTGCTAAGAAACCAAAGCCTGGAAACGCGTCCAAATTGACCATTTTTTTAGAACGCCATAAAATGGTGCTCTTGTTTTATATCTTTACAAAGAAAGTTGATTTAGTGTGTTTTGATGATGCTTAGCAAGTTTCTAACTAGAACCATAGGTCTATTTTCACTGATTAAAAATTTCAGGAACATACTATACTTAGAGAGAGGCTGAAGCGGTTTTGTATATGAGAAAACACTTTTATCTTCTTCATATGACCTCCAGAATCTCAAATATCAAAATTATTTGGTAATTTTATGAATCGAGGCTGCATAGAGTCATTTTTAAAGCGCTGTGAAAGCACTTCCCTGGAGAGCGACGTCACAAAAGTGGCTTTCGAAATCTTTGCTCATGCATGTTCAGCACCTTACAAAGCTATGCACGCACGTGCTATTTTTTAAAAGGGCAGAAAAATGTGTCACAACTGGTGCCAATGCGGGAGAATATACCTAGAAAACTTGAGATTGGACGAGCGGCCCTTGAGCGACGCGCTTGGCGGCCGAAAGGTCTTCTTACGATGTCACTATCGGTAGGATGTTTTTTTTTGTTTCCTCACGTTTAGTTATATCTCTGCGGAAAACGAACGGGATATTCAGATTCGCGAGATAAAACTATGCTAGAATGAACCTCCATCTAGTTTTCTGAAAGAAGACTGGCACATCTCTGTAATAAGCTGACTGATCATTACAAATTAGCCTTTTATACTATGCCGCCCTGGCCATATAACTCACGTGCACAGACCGCGTAAATGTAGCTTTTACGGCTTTTTTAAAACAAATCTGTAAAACATACAAAAAAAACACTCTGTAGCATGTCCCCCAATACGATACGATTGTATGGTTCCTTTCCCGCTCGCATTGTTCAAGAAAGACCAGTGGACATCCAGCGTTTCATTGGAATGCTGGATGTCAGCGAGTGTACATCAGTGAGTGGTTTCAAACAAGCTTGATGTTTGCACACCAGTAAGCTCTTATCCGAGGCTCACCAGGAGCACTAAGAGCAGAGGCAAAATGTTGTGACGTGGTAAATTTGGTTGTAGGTATTTATTTTTAGAAGACCTGCAAGCAACAAAGCTTAGCTTTGCTCAAAAGAAGATAATTAAAAATTCATTACTGAACAATGGTGTCCCTTGAGCTGTCAGACCAAACTCCCACTCTTGCCACTCAGGAGTTCCTAACTTGTGCGTAGAGGATCAGCACAACCCAGATTTGTGCTGCAAAAGCACCTGCAATACAAAAGTTGAATAAACATGAGATGAAATATGAGACGTTTACAATTCTCTGTAACGTGAAATTAGAGCACAGATCCTGAAGAGTAGGATGGGAGTGTATGCCCCTCCTCCCCCTCCCCTCCTCCTCTTCTGCTCCCTCCCATTTAGCGGGACATTTCCCTGAATTTAGCGGGAAAATTTCCCCATTCAATTTAGCGGGTTAAGTTTCCCACTAAATTTAGCGCGGAAATTGATGTCACATGACCTCAACACAAATGCAGTTTTCCCGCTAAAAGTAGCGGGGAAAATGACGTTGCATGACCGTGTCATGTCATCCATAAAAAATTCAGTTTCTCAGCTAGACTTAGCAGAAATATTAACGTCACATGACCGCAACATTAATTCAATTTCCTGCCAAGTTTAGTTGGGCGGTTACGCCGAGGGCGACGCCGCGAAACGCGGAAACGGGTGCTAAGAGCTGCGCTAAAAAAACTAAATGCATCAGGTGAAATAAGGTGAAAATTAGATAAGAAAAAGAAAAGAGAATCTAAAATACCGTTCTCAGATCCTTCCTTTTGTCCGTTCTCAAATGTTTTGATTTCAAGAAATGTTTATGTCTTTATTCATACCCAGAGAACCCCTGCCAGTTTCAGCATGAATGCAATGAATCAATGCAGACTAGACCTTGTAAACTATAATGCACATGAAAATGAATGTTCGCCACATAGTCATTTATGAGTCAGTCGCTCAGATCTCTAAATACATTTGTATTGAGGAACAATCTTGAATAAAACTGGGCTTTGAATTCGACAGTTTGTACTTCCATAAGGAACACTGTATGGCACTGATTTTTTTTTGTGACACATCAGAAACAGCAGTGTCATCCTTGCATACCTAACAAGAATTTGTATTTTTTTTTAGCATGGCATGTGCTATTTTAATGCTTATACAGCCTCCTTTAACAAAATTTCCTTTGTAGAGCTTTTTATTGGTTCTTATTTAACTCGCACGACAGATTCGGGACCTTGAATTCTCACTCGGCATCAACAGTTTTATATATTAATGTAATAGTGAAAGACAAGATTAATGGTCTTGAGTACGGCTCGACAAGCACAGATGTTGAGAAAAGTACTGAAGAAAACTCAAATGTCAAAATAAAAATAAGCTGGAATGTGGATACAATTAAGGACACGGTCATGAATACAGTAGCAGATTCAATATGAAGAATACGTGTTAGACGCACACTCAAAGAAACCTGTTGCATCTATATTCATGCAAATTGCTTCGCAGAACCCAGCGCTGCAGTCTCGGGTGCGAGTTCGCTGAATGAGTCCACTGTAAATGAGTGCAGACGGAAAAAGCAGTTTGATCTGCGACAATAAGCATTACATAGGCAAGTGACATGCCATTGTTACTGTTACAGTGCCGAATGTTTCAAACTGCCAGTCGTATCATTCTGCGAGTTCCATCCGTATACTACAGGGTTTGGCTCTCTTGAATTCTTTGCGAGAAAAATTATGAACTCGAAATGTCTAGCGTAGTTCTAGAAAAACTACTTCCAGAATCCTAACTCAGCATCGCAAAAAGAATATAAAAAGTTTCTAGAGATAAGGTTAGTGCAGGAGTTGAATAAACTAAATACTTAGTTTTGTGAAACCATCTTGCCGTAGTAAACGTATAAAGTTCCCCTAGGTAGAGCTAGTCATTACGGATGATTGTGCCCATTGCATACCATAAAAATTTAATTTGCGACCTACAATATTTATAGACTCAACCAACTCTCAATAAGTGAAACACTTGGCACTAAAGATTGGTCTCACCATGACTGTCTGCAAACATCCACATAATAATAAACCTATGCATTTCAAGAAAATATTTGGAGCGAGCTGTTTAAACTGCCATAACACTTTTTAACACTAATAGAAAGCCTGTAGTGGGCCACAACTTAAGCAGCTTTTACTTCATTATGAAGGGCAATAACAAATATGTGAAGCTTAAAACTAGGCCTGCACTGAATTGTTTTCTTAAGCTGAACGTGCTATGCTTGGTTCAATATATTATCTTTGCAGAGCTGACAATGTGCAAGTTCCCATTTTTTTTTTTTATATTTCACATCTCCCGACTGCTGGGTGGGGTAGGTACATAAGATTAATGACACCAACGTAACACAATGATTATTTTAAGAATTTGTTTGGGTATGGCACTAGCGAAGCCATCTGCGGGAAGTTATTTCTGTGACTCCGTCGAACCTACATCCGTGGGCTTTTTGTTCACATGTGAATCATGTCTGCAGACGCCTTTTTGTAATTGGAACTCAAACCAACCCGAGATTTGAATGTTTTTTGCATTTTAGGCTTAGTAGTGCTTTTGCTGTTTCACTTCAAGAATAGGAAAGAATGCTTATTTCGAGTAGCATACCTAACACTTGGTGGCATGAGGACTCCCTTGTCGTGATGCTAATCGAAAGTCACAGGCAGGGAGATACTGTGATGCTCTTGTTGCTGGGATTACCTCCCCCATGGTCCTGGCCGGACCACAGAAGAAGATTGAGTCCAAGCTTGTGGCCACTAGGATCTCCAGATCTTGAGGCAACCAAGTAGCTGGAAATAAAAACAAATCACAATCAAGTACTTGGCAGAGCTACATTAGAATGGCTAGCATATTCTTTCATGATCAGCACATAGATCCTTTTGTTTTTATACTTTGTACTTGTACCTATTAAAAAACTGCTCCTTCACAGCCACAGTCATAGACACACCCAAGGACAAGGCCACACAGGCCTTGAAATGATGAGTACCGAATTAAGGCGAATGATCAAATGCATTCATTTAACCCTCTTTCACCCCAACCTGGGAGATTTCTGTCAAATATTCACATTTAACTCTAAAGACTATAAAAAAAACCTACTACTGCAGTGCAGAGCCGTATAGTGGGAGAGTTTAGCCAGTGGGTGTGGTGACAAAGGTGCCGGAGAGGAGGAAAGGGAGGAGAGCGCCGAAGGAAAGAGAGAGAAGGCAGAAAAAAGGAGACAACCGCTATTTTGACGCAACGCTGTTGGCGCGGAGCACTGCTGAGGCTATGTGTCGTCTGCTACTGGCTTAATTCATTTTTGCCTTTATAAAAGTTTGCGTTTAAACATGGAGAAACTTCTTTCTTTAGGTTTTTAAGCCACCGAGGAATAACACTATATTATTTTATTGCCAGAGCCTGCCAAATAAAAGCAAAGGGCAGGTGTCTGGATAGAGTTTAGTTGGCGCACCAAGAGGCTAACCAATAAAAATGGGTACCACTCTGCGCAAAATGCCTAAAAAGCGTACATCTCTACTTGACACTAACAGCGGCACACACTATGTATTTTACTGACTAAAGGGTACTAGATCATTATTTTCAGCTAACTAGCCAAAATAGACAATGGCTAAAAAAAAAGCAATGGCAAAACCAACAATCGAATTCGCCTACTCTCCAGTAGCACGACATCTATAGAAGGCAAACCTGCAGAATGAACAAGCAGTCTAAAGAAGAGTATGTCCCATGTATAATTTGTTTCCATGCTGCAAAGCAAGTGCTGGAAAGAGGTTTCCGACATTAACAAAATTTCTTGCAATCAGTTGAGAACAAGTTAGAGCAGTGAACCTGTCCTTGCCCTTGGCATAACGTTTTAGTGTTGCCCATGGAAACTCAAGTAAATTTGTGAATAAAAACAAAAAAAAGACTAACCTTCATAAAAAAAAATCTAACTTTCGCAAAGAAAAGTTATCTTGAACAAAATATGCGGGATACAGTTGTACAGCATCCATTTTTGTGCTGAACCAATTTTGAGGCAAATCTGCGACAATGAAAAGAAAACGCCCGAATACAATTAAGGGAAAGACAGAAAGGATGCATACCTACAACAAAAAAATTTAGAACGACCACGGGCAGGAACCTCTGGTGAGGCTCTCGGAGTGACTCCCTGCAATGGGCCTGCGCAGACCAGAGAACAAGATCGGTCGGAGCTTGCAGCCATAAGGTGCTTCATACCATGAAGTTTCAGAAGTAGCTGCACTTGGAAGCAAAGTGCATTTCATTTCTCTGCAGAATGGAGAGTTTAATAGCTAGTATGCATTCATAAGGTGATACAGTCACGAATGCAGATTTTTCAATGCAGCACTATATCACCAAATTGTTAACCGTGCCAGGCAACACTAAAAACCGGGAGCATTATTTTAAACTATCTCAGTTTAAAGTTAACCACGGCAGAAGCTGCAAGCCATGTGACCTTCTAGTTGGATGCCATAGTACGTCGAGCTTATAATCATGTCTCACACTGTTTTTGCTGCAATGGCTTGTAGTGTCAAAAGTGGTCCAGCTTAAAGAGATGCAAAGTATAGACGTTTGTGAGTGGGGCCCTGACCTAGTCTTCAGCTACATTGCGAGGTAGGACGTTCCAACCGGGATGTTTGCTGCCTGTAACCACATGACCAGCTTGTGCACAGCGATCGCTCGAGCCGAGTACATGTCCTCGACAGTGCCATTATTTGACAAGCAGTTTTATGAATGTTAAACATGACTGACTTGCAGAGAGACTGCATCTCAACGACTAATGACTTGGGATACCTAACTGAATACTGATATATTAACTGAATGCAAAACAAATTACCTGGCAGGCATTAAATTTATCAACAGGGTGGGTCAACTCCGCATTAAGTTGGAGTCGATGCGTCATGCACGTAGCCAGGATTTTGTTTCAGGGGGGGCCCCCTCATAACAAAACGCCGTATGAGGGGGAGGGGGGAGAGGAGGACCCATGCAAAATGGAAGATATCGGGGGGGAGGGGGGGGCCGGGCCTCATAAGCCTCCCCCTGGCTACGTGCCTGCGATGCGTAATAGGACAATACAAACAAAGATATGCCTTACAATTCCTTTTGCACCCCCAAAATGATGTGTTTTTGAAGGTAAGATACACAATGTTCTTGATTCAGAAAGTGCCTCAGCTGTACAAATGCATATGCAGTAAGGGCACTCGCCAAGCCTATTCTCCTCAGCTCTGTGCAGGTTAAGCTAAGTTAGAGTATAGAGGTACACGCTCACTGACAGCATGAGAAAGGCAGGGAGAAGTCTCCGTTGTTCCACCACCAGCCCGTCTGCTACCTTCGATGACGTTTCAGCGCCTCATGAGCCTGGAGCAAGCACATCTGTCCAAAGTGGGGTGAAAAGCACAAGCACCTGCTGGAGGACGCCCAGCCATTCTCTTTTTGTCATCGGCTATTCTACATATTTTAGTATGACATATTTTTAAGTGAGAAAAAGTATTGCAAATATGCAGTCCAACTTTGACCATAATACAGAAGTCTGATAAAGATAACAGTTGCCATTCACCATTTTCCAAATAAGTGCTCCCACCTATCGGAACATCTACACATGTGGTGCGTGAGTGGGTTCAGGACTGAGACGCTAGAAAATGAAGCGCTCACAAGGCTTGTCTGGCCCTTCCAACCATGCGGGTACATTCATCGCAAATCCCAGATTTTTAGACAAAATGATTTAGAATAAGCAAACCTTGTCTACGCCCGAGGTAGAACATTGAATTGTGATTCCCCCATATTGTGCCAACCATCCTTCAACCTGCGGTACCACCTGCAAATGAACTATGTTGTGCTGCGGCACGCGTCCATGCTGCCTGCTTGAGAAGAAAACCACTGCTCGTGTTGAAGACGACATCCCACAATGTACAGGCAACAATGTTTAACGAACTAAAACAAAATTGATATCATTCAATAGACACAGATAGGCTTACAAAGTGTCGACACCATGATTGTTGTTGTTGGTTTTACTCCTGCATACAAACATAAGTGACTTCCTCTTTCCTCCGATGTACAGTAAAACCCCCTTATCTTCGTGGCCCCTATTTCTTCTCGAATCGGTCACAGAGGACATAATCGCAGCCACTGAATTCTGCAAAATTAAAGGCCGCGAAAATTAAAGGTTCGCCAACATTAAAGAGTTTACTGTTCTTCCGTGTGTCACATAATGTTAACATTTCAAGGAGGCTGAAGGTATTGGTTTAAGGAAAAATTGACCTGTGAAAAAAATGCCCTTCTCCAGGTTAGGCACGCGAGGTTCTTTTGCACTACCTATAAGGCGGCAAGTTTGTTTCGGCAGAGCTTTTGGTTAAACAGAGTCACAAAAGTAGCGATACTTGGAGTCAACCATTTTGTGCTGCATTATAAAGCTAGAGTAAATTCCACTGTGCTTCTGCACAGCACTGTTTGTTGCGAGAGCATATGTGGTTTAGTGTTGCATCCCATTTGCATGATCTAGAGAAACTAGCGCTGACAGAGTTGGAGCACTCAAAAAAAAAACAAAAAAACAGCCGACTGTGGAAACATTGAGAGATGCACACATGCGAACTGTGCATTTCTTAAAAGTGGATTCGAGCAAAGATAAAAACAATATCTATACTTACGGCGGCCATACTTGCCTAACCCAAGCACGACCACTTTTCCCTCGGTAACACCATCCAGTAAGCACCAGCAACACGCCCAAGAGACGCCGCCGACTCATGGATTGAATGACGACCCGCCTGAGGTCTTGGAAGGAGATTCGGAACACTGCTTTAGGCCAGATGTTGTATCTGGAGGGTGCAGGGACTAAAAGTAAAAAGTAACAAATTTATCTGAAGCGCTACATTCCTATAGCATAAACTCTAGGATAGCAGTATTTTTTTTTTAGGTCAGTGATGCATTTTAATTAAACACAAATGGTTGGTTTATAACTTTATATGATGAACCAGCAGCCCCTATTTTCCTTAAGTGTAACGGAGTGCCTAACGTTACGTCCCACGGAACCCGAAATAAAAATTAAGGTTACGCCCAACGTAACTGTCAAGCATTCGAGTTGCGTCCGACGTAACCCAAAATAATAATTAAAGTTACCGTATTTACTCGAAAATAGGTCGAACCCTATTTGTTGGATCCACCAAAAAAAAAAAAAAATTGAAATATAGGTCGATCTTTTTTTTTATTTTTAAGAACAGGGGAAATTTTGGGCAAAAGAAAGAAAAAAACCTTTATTTACATCACTTTCAGCTAAATCACGGGGCGATGCCAAAAACTTCATCACCGTCAGAACTTCTGGACATGTTATCATCGTCCCAAGCTTCGTCAGCTGGGTAGACATGCTCGCAAATTCGCAGCAATACTTCACTGACACCGTTGTAAAATGACGACGAGAAGAAACGAAAGAAGGTGCGAAGCGACGGAAGACAAACTACGAAGACGCAAGCAAAGCCGCCGTGTCACCATGAGCAACACGCGAGCCGAGCCGCCTCAAGCAACTAACAAAATTAACATTTTTTTTTTTTGTGCGCGTTTGCGAGGATGGAGGGTAAAGTGCATGGCGCATCGCGTTCCTCTCCTTACCCGTTGCCCAGCAAGGGGAACGCTAGAAGCGCGATGTCGAAATCCGACGCCCGACCGGCCACCGCGGGCGGCGAGCCATTTCGGCAACCAAAAGCTTTTTGAAACAAGAAGCGGAGCGGCTCTACGGCAACGCCAGCTCGGTGACTCGATAGCTTCATGCCTCCGGTAGGGTCGCGAAATTTGGTCGCGAATGTAGGTGTCGAAATTCTTTAGTCACAATTTCCGAGAAAAAAAAAAGAAGGGAAAAAAAAAAAAAAAAAAGGTCGATTTATATTGAATAAACACGGCAGTCAGCCGCGCGACGAGACACACATTATGAAAGCGATTGGTGCGAGCGACCGAGGCGATGAGCGACGTTTTCTAGAAGCCCAAGAACCGAGCGGCGCAAGCAGCGAGAGTGAGAAATTTTCGGCGTTCGGCGCCGGCTCTCGTAGCTTCTCGCCGTCGCTCGTCTCGTTGATCGGTATATTGCTAACATGCCGTTCAGAAAGGCGCTCTAAGTGCTTACCATTGCATTGGGACCAGCCTCGAATCCAACCGTAACCAGTCTTTTTTTTTTTAGCCGCCCAGGTAGAAGTTAACATCGTGCATACACCGTTTTCAAGCATGGCTCCTCGTTCATTGCTCGATTTACATTTTCGGCAAATGACCGCAATGAAGCACAATTATTCTAGTTCAAAATTGTAACGAACACTTGGCACGCATGCTTATACTGTAGCGCACCTAACGTAATTTAAAAGTAGAACAAAAGCGGGACGAGATTCGCTTACCGCTTCACGGATCTTAGGCCTTCGGATCCTAGGCCTAACGGCCGTACTTGGAAGTCGCCTGCGGTCCGGCGATCGGACGAGTCGAGCCGGCCTGACGCAGGCTGACCACGCCTGGTTGAACTATGAGAGGCGCCGTCCAGTTGAGAGCCAGAGACGCAGTAGAAACGGACCGCAAAACATCTATCCCGTAACCGTAAACGAGCCAACGACCCTCCACACCGCTCTATCTTCGCCATCTCCGCGACGACCGGAAGTGGAAGCCGCGAAGTTAGAAAAGCCGCGGCAGCGGAAGCCACTGGGCGGAAGCTTTAAGTATCGGTTTCGCTTTTCTCCAACGCAGGCTACGGTCGCTACGGTTTCGGGCTGGTGGGTTTGTCGGGTTTGTGGCTGGTTGCGACGACGCGAGGGGCCACGAAAAGACGCCAAGTTGGCCGAGTACGAGTCACGGCCCACGATACGAGCAACGGGTCGTTTGCCGCTGTCGACCGGTGATGAGGTATCCGCGGCTTGGTGTCACGATCGGTTTGTTGCCGTGCACGTTGACTCAAAGCTCGAAGTTATGCAGTTCCGTTCCGGCACCATCCGCACCACGTTTTCCGGTGCATCGCACGTGGAGGCCTTTCGACGCATTCAGTGAACGTAAAGATTGTGCCCGCTGTCTTCGGTGCTGTGGAAGAAGTTGGGAGACGGAAGGCGTTTAGGACTCCAGGCCGGGCCGCCGGTTCACTCTGAACGAGAGGCGACGTGTGTGTGCACGCTTTGAGGAAGCCTCCGCGTTTCGCCGCGCTAGACCTCGCCGATCGCGACCAGACCAACCGGACCCCGAGTCCGAGAGGCTCTTGCGGAGCCAGGAACTGCACCGAGGTAGGAGCTGCTCGTTCTGCGCTACCATGCAGTGCTCTACAGTGCTCGGAGCTCTCGGTGTCATTCGTGCTTGCACCGAAGCCTTTGTGACCCCTTCGGACGCGCAAGTCGTACTTCGCAAAGGTTTGGACGGGGCCGCCCTCACCGAGCAGCTCCGCTATATTGCGCTTACTTATGATCGCAATAAAAGCTTGCGTTCTCGGGAAAAAAATTGCGGGACCGCTCTCCGCGCCGCCGACGAGGTTGGCCGCCGCTATGTTCTCAGCTGTTCACTCGCTCCCGCAGCGAGCGCCTTCCGATAATCCTCCCCGTTCCGAAATGCGATGCGCTTTGCGCATTATGCCGTTTACATGACCGCATATTGAATGCGGCAACTGGATTCAATGCGACCAAGTCGCATTCGTGTAAACGTGCCTTATGTTCTTTTTCGACATGTATGGTGTATGTAACGATAGCGGTGGTGAACGATGGACGTTTTTGTTGGAAGATGGCGGTCGTCTTTCTGCGTGTATGATTTGGTTATACCGGTGGTCCTGTGGTATCAGCGTTTTGTTGGAAAGACGGCAGTCGCCTACGTCATCGGACGCAAAATCATACCAGCCACACCGAATCATATCGGCAAGCAAAGTGGCTGCCAGTATAGACAGACCCGGAGCCATAGCGGTGCCAGTATCTCCAGTTATGCAGAACGACAAACCAAACTAGCTGCATTCGTAACACAAAGAAATTACGGTGGTGTCATACCAGAACTGTACAAGCAGCAGGTTTCTTTCTTGTACGTTTTTCCAATAGGGATATATGTATTACGGAATACTCTTTCGGTGTTTTTTTAGAAGACAAATGTTAAAAGACAAATGTATCTTAGTATCTGTATTTTGGGTATCAAAATACATGTATCTCGGTATTTGTATTTCGGATTACTTCTTGGAGTATCTCTGCCCAGCCCTGGGTCTCATGTTTTTGGCTGCCTACTTCTTACATTGCCGTGCGCACCTGCTCCAATTTACTAAACCATTTTTATCACTCAAAAGCACCCAATATTTTATAGAATGTTTTCCATAAGCTATTGTTATTAAGGCTGACGTTTCACTGCTGATTTGATCTATCTTCACGCAAAACTTTACGTTTATCCGCCGCTCCAGATTTTGTTCCCTGATTTTCCGCCCGAAATAGGAAATACGAACATGAACAATCTGTGAATCGTGGGTTCAATCTCCACCCCTGTCCGTTTCGGTCCGGATAAGCATCATACCGGTGTACAATCGTGTATGGCTACTGCGCGGTGCACGTTAAAGACCCCAGGCTAGCACTTGTACTGCACTGGCCATCTACTGCGAAAACCAGTGCCGCCGCACCTCAAAGGAAGACCGACCTTTCGCTGGATAATCACGAACGTCAAATTTGTTTTCGTTATACTGTTCTTTGCTCGGCGCCGATTCACTGATGTCATCTTCGTCTCAAAGAAGAACACGTTGAAACATGTCCCCAACCTGCTCAGATACAAATGTTTGTTCGATCCCAGAAATATTACAATCCCTATCACTCCAGAAATTATATTGTTCCGCCTTGTATTCTGCCCGCGATGCAATCAGCACAGCCATCGCTTGTCTTTTCTTATTGAGCTTAGCCAATGTGAAGAATGGTCAGTGCTTTAAAGCCAATACTGACACCAGTGGAACCTTTATCACCAGAACCACCAGACCTTTTGACCATGGTAACGTTCGCACTTCTCTCTAGTTGATGAGATTAAATGAACACAAATGGTGGGTGTTCTGGGCTTGTTATTGGGGAGGAGATCGAACAGCCACGCCTCTAGCGGTACGCTTCAGCTGCGGGGACAACAAACCGTCTTTTCTTGTTTGTTTTGATCCAAGAAACGCAAGATGACGATTCGAAGGCAGCTCCTCGTGCGATTAAAGCACTGGTCAAGGACAAACGCTCGTGCCCAGACCGTGCTGGCGAGGTTCAATTTCTTTGTTATCTGTGTTAGTAAACACCGGGCTGTGGGGACAACGAGTTGGATAAAGCGCCCCCTATAGTTCGATCTCCTGCCCAATTGCTCAGTATTAACTGGAGGAATTTCAAAGCCTTACTGTCATGATGACATCTTATGCCCCGATGCGTCTTCCTTACGGGTTCCATGCGTAAGACGGCAATACAAAGCTTGAGAGGGGGACCTCTTTTCTCGGAATCCCCGCATTTTCAATAACGAGTGTCATATTTTCAACGGGTAGTTTCGCCGCGTCCCTACGTGCGCCATCCTCTCAGAGTGATGAGGAAGCCACTGGCTGTTCATTCTCCGCAGGGGCCGCAAACAGGCACTCACCACTATCCCAAGGCATCATCCTCAGGGCAGGCGTGTCTCGAACTGAAAATAAAAACCCCGGAACCTCTTTCCGTTACACTTCTTTACTTTTCATTACAGTCTCTTTACTTCTTACCTGACCTGCTCGATTCCAAGCGGTGCCGCTAAACACAACACTAAAGTGTCGACGTCGTTATAGAGCATCTCGGGAATCACTCATAGCAATACTGAGAAGAGCCTCAAGCTTTTTCCTTGTTACTTGTAGGCTCCTGCAGAGCTCGGGTCGGAGTTCTGTGGAAGAAATCAAATGTCTGGCCGCCGTCTCCCACAGTGAAAACAGAGAACATATTTATATGGAGGAAAGAGAAAGAGAGAAAGGGAGAGAGATATTTATACCGGGTATTTCCGCAAAGACTGACGAAAATTCCTAAAATTAGCGTATTCCAGGTAAAAAAACAATTTTTTTAGTAAAAATGAAAACAGCGCAAGGACACAGACAAGAACAAGAAGGTAGACGAACAAGGCGCTGACTCACAAGTAAAGTTTATTCGTGCTAACATCAAGTATAAATACTGAACGTCATGACAAACAAACAAAGATGAAAAAAAAAAGATAAAAAAACATGTAATGGACGCCACGTGCTCCTTAGCCACCGTTATGCGCTGTCACTCCGTGTCCTTGCGCTGTTTTAATTTTTAATCATGAAATACCAACTAGCCCAAACTTCCACATTAGTCAACTTAATTTTTGGAGACTTCATTACTCGTGATGGCGGGCTCCAGAGAATTCGCGATACTTACTATTTAGTTCACTAATTATTTTAATAATTAGGAATAGACATGGCTCCAATTAGAGACTTGCTGAGCGTCGTCGAATGCCACTAAATCAGTAATTTTCAGAGAGACTTTGAGCATGGGGAAGCGTAGCAGTGCGCTAAAGTTACCATTTGTGGAGCAAGTACAAGGCTGGGGCTCTGATAAAAGACGGAAAAATCGCGCAGGCGCCTTATTGCAACCGCTAGTCTTGTATCTGCTCCACGAGTGGTAATTTTAGCGTACAACATTGCGTCTTACGCGCTCAAAGCCTTTCTGAAAATTACTAAATGAGTGGTTTTTGATGACGCTCAGAACGCTTCTAATTGGAACCATTTGTCTGTTTGCACTAAATAAAACGTCTAGGAGGTATTTTTAAACAATTAGCGAAGTTATTATCGCGGATTCTTTGACGTCCGCCACCACGTGTAATGCGGTCCCAAGAAAATTACATTTTTACCGCGAATACACTAATAATATAAATGTTTGACAGTATTCGCTAAACCACCCGGTATATATATATATACCGGGTGCGTACCGGGTGTTTTATCGAAGACTGACAAGTATATATATATATATATATATATATATATATATATGTGTGTGTGTGTGTGTGTGTGTGTGTGTAAAATTGAGAAGAAAAAACCCTTAGTGAAAACAGCAACAACGGACGATTTAATCTTCGACGTTTCGGCCTGAGTCCGGCCTTCGTCAGGAAGAGGTTCTTCCTGACTCAGGCCGGACTCAGGCCGAAACGTCGAAGATTAAATCGTCCGTTGTTGCTGTTTTCACTAAGGGTTTTTTCTTCTCAGTTATATATATATATATATATATATATATATATATGTTTTCTTTACCCAAGACCATAAGGTCGGCCAATCGCTGCGAGTCATGAAGTGCATAGAATGATATCGGTTTGCGTCGACATTTCAATCTGTGCACGCACGTCCAGCTTGCTCATTATCCGCCGCACAGATATTGTTTCCAGTAAGACGTTTCTTAAAGTATAGAGTGCTTGATGGCGAAATCTACTGCTCCCAAAAATGGTTCCGCTTCTCCTGCCGTGCATGCACCATGACAGCGCATGCACCATGACAGCGCAGCGGGTTCAGTCACGACAGCAGCACAAGTAAAACAAGGCATACTTGAGCACTTACTACGAATTAAAGCAATATATATATATATACCCATGCTCCATCAGAAATCGAACTAATTAGGCCGATGGCCTGATGCTCTACCACTGCACCCGCTGGACGACTTTCCACGAAATCCGGCTAATATGCATGCAACAGCCTGTCACTGTAATTACGACATGTAGATACTCTCCGTAGTGCAGTGTGACATGTCCATTAAAAACATTTAGAGTTCTTAACTCGTCGAAACAACTCTCTAAATCTTCAAATATCTTCTAAATAGATTAAAATGGCCCTTAAGTAATGCATATGATACATTGCCGGTGTTTAAAAATAAAAGTCGCTGCCATTTTGTTTTTATGTCGTCCTTTCTTGAAAGCGCTTTTAATTTCACAGTGCATGGCACAAAGCGTGTTATTCGGGGGATTGTAGCATTTCTGGCACTTTTAAAGTGTATAAGCGCTGATTTCCAGATGTTTGACGGATCTACTCAAGGTGACTTGAATGTAAACAGAGAAAAAAAATCACGAGTGAGCTAATTATTATAGCCGGAGGAACCTGGTAAACACGTTACCTGAAAGTTAGTGAAAATGTTTAGGCGAGCGTTCCAGGCGTCCCATTGTCCTACGACTCCTGCTGTCGCGAACATGTAGCTCCACATTGAACGAGTAGTGAATGCAAACGATCCTGGTTTGGCAATAATTGGAACCCAGCGCTTGTTGTGCCTATTAATGAACTTGTCTACAGCACCGTAAAACTTCGAGGGGTCCTCTCGCCTGTTTCCGAATTTAACGAGCCTTAATCGAATTCGACCGCGTGCCAGCTTTTGAACAATCTGCATACGAGTTCACGCGACAGCGCTTCGCTTGAGGGATCCTCTTTACAAGTCCAAAGGGGCAAATAAAAACAGCCAGGTTTTGATACAACATCGCACTCTTCGCAAAAATATCGCACCGCAGGCAGCTCAGTTACTCACTGTAAAGCATTAATCGAACGGCAACGTTTTCTAACGTCCCTCATACTGCACCGCGAAGCACTCAGCACACAAATTCACATCTTTTTTTTTTATCATCTTGACACAATGAAAATATCGATTTTCAGCGTGACCCTATTGGCAAGCAATTTCAGTGGTAAAAAAGCTGGACACCTTTTTATCACTGAGAGTACGTCTAACGGGGTTTGCTACCCCTTCCCTTCTCACAGAGAACATCAGGTGCTTTCCATAATCGGCGCTATATTTGCTTGCCTTGTCTTAATAATATAAAATACATTATACGCCATGACTACAAATTCAAATCACTTGATGTCGTTCGCCTCGTTTCATTTTTATCGAAGTTTAAAGCTAGTTCGTTTTAAAAACAATCGTTTCTTCATAATATAACACAAATTATAAGTGATTTCATACTCTCGAAAGTAAATTGCAACTGTTTTGTATAAACCGAATCTTATAAACCCAGTTTTCTTTTTGGGAAAAATTTCATTATCTTTTAAACGGGATCAAGGACTTCAGTTTTCTCGAAACATGTCAGCAGTGCGCGTTCATGTCGAAAAGAATTGCGATCACGTATTTGTTTTAAATAAATGTGTTACACTTGATTACTTTATTGCACATGTCCGTCAAGAATTCCAAAAATATCGTAAAAGTTTTCTTTCTGTTTCACTTACACTTCTATGTAGTACATATAAGCTTGCCAGTAGACATCTTACATGGTGTGTTTGTGAACCTATTAAAATGCATAAATACATTACATTAACAGCGCGGACATGCGTTAAATGCAAAAGAAAATGCACTGAGACAAAAAAAATTTAATTTTTAATATTTCCAATCTGTCTATACGTCCGTTTGTAGTTTCATGTAATTTTTTTTTTGTAATTAAAAAGACTTTCTAGGAGTTTTTCTTTTAATTTACGGTAGCAGGTTAGGATATTTCGGAGCACAGCGAGAACAACAAGCGAGCAGATTGTTGTGTGTGGGCCGGAAACCAAAGAAAAAAAAAAACGAATCAACAGTTTCCCGGGCGGGAAAACAGTACTTTACTTTTTCTGAAATTTACATTTGACCCAAAAAGGCACTGCGTTTACATCCTGGGGCAGATGAAGCTCGCTTCGCGGCAGAGCGTCGTCGCATGATCGCAGAAGCGGGGACACACAACACACAGGCAAAAGTGGCAAGGTCGATGCCCTCATCATCTCTTAGACAATAAGCACGCTCGGAAGTGCCTAACAGCATACCTCTCCGTAATGTACCCGGAGCATCTATCCGGTGTATGTATCAAATAGCGGCCAGGCTCTTTTGAATCGACCGCAAAATTAGGTTTCTTAACCTATCGCGCTACGATTTTGTGCAGCGTTGCCTACAGGGGTGAATTTCTTGTATGAAATTTGCAAAAAGTGAACTTACCTGAAGAAAAAAGCTTAACTCCTATGGAAACCCAGCGAAGCCACCGGGCGTCCTATTGTTTGAAGGCTATAGTGACTTCGCTGCGTTTCCCTAAAATTTAAGCCTTTTTCTATTTTTACTTTTTTCTCATGTAAGTTCACTCTTTGTAAATGTTATGGAAAAAATGCACCATCTATGGGCAACGCTGCACAAAATCGCACCGCGATGGGTTAAGAAACCGAATTTCGCGGTCGATTTAAAGAGCCTGGCCGCTATTTGACACACCCGGTATTTTTTAGGTGATTTTAAACACTTCAAAAAACGACACCGTTCGCTTGTCTCATTTGCTAATCTGGTAAAAAAAGAAAAAGTAATATAGTTCCGAGTTCATTGCGGTGTTTTATACAAGGCCCTTCCAAGAGTGTATAAATCACCTGACATCTCGCATCGCTTCACACTCAGCTCTTTACTGTGGGCTTTGGGAAATCATTCACATAGTATTCGCACAATTCAAACGAGCACAGATTGTACAAGCGTAAGGTGAACACCTCCCGGAAGTTCTTATGCAAACTCTAAACGCAGATTACAACGATGTTCGAGCCTCCAGGTAGTGTTAGAACATTAGAAGCAACACTTTGCGGCGTTCCTTTGTTGAGACGAAATTCACCAACCAGATATTGCTCTCCTCGCTTGGATCGTCAACATGTGGTCTTCCATAAGAGATTTATCACGGCTTTAGATACTTTTTTTAGAGCTACAAACATTCATGTTTTCTCGGTATAGAAGTTACGGACACTTCAAAATTATGTTTCAAGTGCATTTGCGCTCAAGCCGTGGCAGAATGACCTTG